>NW_025333640.1:14615000-15215000 GCF_019186645.2 Phyllostomus hastatus
TTATTCATCTTTCTGCCAATATGATTTAAAAATATAATTTTAGTATTTTTTAATGGAGGAAGAGACCCATAAAGAAAAATGACTGGAGCTCATTAAAATCATACTATGGCCCTGCTCTCCCCTACTGTGTTCGCAGACTAAATGTAAATATGGTTGGAGACAAATAGGATTCTGAACCAAGTGGGGTGCCAGGCAACCTGCGGGCCTCATCTGGCTCTCACAGGTGAACGTTCCATATGGCTAAGTGATAAGGCATGAGCCCCATTCTCAGAAGCAATAGCCATTATTGACCCTTTCCTTTTAGAACATTGGGGAACTAATAGCAGAAAAGTATCCATGGAGTTAATTTGTGTGTTTACCTAGATAACCACGTGTGCCTGGTGCACAGGATGCTGGGCAGCAAAGCCGGCACTGGTGGGTCCTCCGGCTACCACTACCTGCGTTCCACAGTGAGGTAAAGACAAAGACTTCTTTGACTTTTTTGACAAAAAGTTTCGCAAGTGACAGAACAGGATTTGAACCAAAATTTGACTTTAAAGGCCAATGCTCTTCTGCTATAAAACTGCAACAGTTACAATAGTGGACTAACAAACACAGAAGCGACTTTTAGTGTTATAAGCACTCTGATGAACATTTACTATGAATCTTAAGATGGCATTTCTATTTTTTAATCCATTTATGTCAGTTACTTGGCAGCTACTTTGCAGGTGGGAATATTATCCAGTGAACTAAAAACTTTGAATGCTTTAAGTTCATTATTTTGAATACTGTCCTTTAAAGGTCAGAAACAGGACAATAATGAGACTAAGTTATATTCTGAACCTGCCTGGTCAAGATCAATGAAACATGTAATACGGTTTTATGGGCATGGACTTTGGATACAGAATAAAAATGGAGCAACCTTAATGCTAACAATACTTAATGTAATACATGTGATATATACAACATGTAACATACAATATTGAATACTAATTATTTATGGCAAAATACTATCTGAGGAAATGTTTTGATGAAAAGTTCTAAATATTTCATTTCAACAAATCTAAAACATCTGTGTGTGTTTTTTTCCAGTGACAGGTACAAAGTATTTGTAGATTTATTCAATCTGTCAACATATCTGGTTCCCCGACACTGGATACCGAAGATGAACCCACTTGTTCATAAATTCCTGTACACGGCTGAGTGTTGTGACAGCTCTTACTTCAGCAGTGAAGACTCAGATTAAAACTGTCTGCAACAATCTATGAAGAACACAGATTTCTGCATTTTTTCTATGAATTTCCATGAACACAGAGTGCTAATGTAACATATGTATACACGTAGTTAAGCACTGCGGTGCTCTGATTCAACCTCCGAAATAATTTTACTTCATTTGTTGTGATCAGATTAAGTACTTTTGAGATGGCAGAAGACATTGAAATAAGAAATTAAATCAGTTAAATTCTAATGTTGTACATAGGGTATTTTCCTATTAAAAACCTGATGTCCCCTGATGTTTACCTTAATGTAGCCATTTCATGTAATCATTCTCATTGTTTCACATTTCATAGGCTTGCAAACTTCAACTATTTCAAATATTTTATGCAGTAAAATGTGTGATTCTGTACAAACATTCAATAAAAAAGATTTTGAAGTAACAAAAATTAGTCTTTCTGCAATGTGGTGTTTTGAAAACATTCCTTGCATTTGTGAAGCCTGCCCAAAGGGGGTTTACCTGACAATTACTCCAGTAGCTTAAGTAACTGAGAGAGCCTGGGAGCTCCAAGTCCATTGGGATAGACCCAGTTCCTAGAGTACAGTGCTCCTGGAACACTTTGTGGTTCCTCCGTGTCTCATCTCTTCTGTGCAGGTGTAGGGTTTAGTCTTCCCTGATGTAGACCCACTCTTCCTCACTCAGGCTGGGACTCAATTTTAGCACCTCTGAACTCCCAGAAGGGCAAAGGAACTCTTCTCAGCTCTAATGCTTGTGGTCTGGGAGGGACAGTTTACTCAAATTCACAAGAGTGAGGCAGGAATGAGAGTTCCTTCAAGTGAAGAATGTTCTTTCCAGAAGAAAGGGGAGGAAAAGAGACTAAGCAACGACTCAGTTCATTTCTAATAACCATTAGACTTGAAGTTTAGATCAGATATGAGCTTTAGTTCTCTCTTACTGGCTTGGCCTGGATATTGGCAACACTTAATTTTTTGCTATGAGAATACACAATATTATCAAAGGAATCTAAAACTTACATTGACGTTGACCTAGATAATTTTATACATAGTAAGTAGCAAGCTCTTGTTGGAATTGAACTGTTCTTTACTGTCAACTACACATTTTTTTTATGAAGATCATCTTGTTCAGCCCATCTCTAAATTACAGTGAATTGTTTGTGCCCTCGTGGCCCTGTGCATGGTGTGCATACCTGATGCAGACACCGGCCTGTAGTGTCCACGTCATTATGGATAAAATGAGACATTCACACAAACTACCAAATCCAGTGGAGGAAAAGGGACAACATGGCTTTTCTTTCAGGGGGAGCAAAAGCCTTGGCCCTTGCCATGACCTGCCTTTATTGGGTTTCTCAGCACATTACATGATGGTCCTCATTTACTATGCACAGGTTCGCTTTAGGTTGTTACCTTTTATAGAAAACAAAGGAGTCAGTGCTGCTAATCACATCACAGAAGAGAGATATTTGCAAATGAAAAGGGAAAAGTAGTTGAACTGGTTACACTCCTCCTTGGAAGGTTTAGCATGGATTTCAGGAAGTTACTTTATAGTAAATGTCCTCAATTCAGGGTAGGGAGTTTTTTAGCAAGAGTAATATTCAAAGTGGCCTAGGCACTTTGCAGGCCTGATTCCCCACGGGAGAACCTATTTGTGGGCATGGGTCCTGTGCATCTCCGAGTGGGAGCTGGGCCCACGCCATGCAGAATGGTCTCCTACATGTACCCATGTACACAGTACCTCATGGTAGTTAGACTGCAAAAAGTGATGAGTAGCAGGGTGGCTAAATCAGTACATCCTGGCACTGCCATTTAGTAACTGTCTACTTTGGTGCAAACACCAGTTTAAGCCCATTTCCTATCTATTTATCATGGGGATAAAAATACTTACATTCTTTGTTTTTCTCCTCAAGTAATGAAAAATATGTTAATAGATGTTCTGTCACCAAGATGCTTTGGAATCTTGGAATAAATGCTATTTTGTCAAAGTTTATTCCTTTAACATACTAAATCATTTGATTTAATTTTTATCTATATTTCTTGGTGTTCGAAACTTATATAGTTGTAAGGACTTTTTTCAAAGGATATATCAGTAATTCTTCATGTCCATGTCAAAACAATTTGCAATGCCATGTTCTACCCTTGCCATTGTTCAAACTTGCTTCTAGTGCTGACATTCCACTTTACATAACAACTCTTAAATGGATCACAAAGCCACTGTAAAGTTGCCTACTTTAGAATTCACTTTGACATGGTTGTGAAATCACCCCCAGGAATGTCTTGATGGTTTTCATTGTGAAGGCTAATTACTATGTGTAGGTCTCATTGCTTTGTCTTAGCCTCAGTGGGTGAACTTCAAGTAGTTTGTGATGGCTGGAGCACAGCAGATGCCTACATAGAACTGCAGAGGTTGAGCTGAGAAGGAGCTCTCATTTGCAACAGTTGGCATGTTATCTTTTAGGCATCGGGGAGTCTCTGGTTTAAACAGGGGAATAACACAATACCATTGTCTTTAAGAAATGTAAATCCAAGGAACACAGAGTAGGTGGATTATAGTGACATCAATCAGAATCATCAGGAGGGCTTATTAAAACAAAGGGTTTTACAAATCCTCAGGTATTTTCTGGTCTGGGGACTACACTTTTGAGAACCATTGGATTAAAGAACATGGGTTTATTAGGTACAGCCAACCCACTGAACCATACCAGTCAGGGTTGGGTACACTACTCAACAGTGGAGATGAGATACTATGAACATGCATCAAAAAAGGAACAGTAGAAATGGAGAGGAGGCAGGTGACCAGGTGATTGGTTACTAAGGTATAATTGGCCTGATTAAGTATCTAAGGAGATTTCCCTTAATTTTATCAGTTGGGTGATTACTTAATGATGATGCTGTTTAATAAAGAGACTCTAGGAGGTGTAGCAGTCCTCCCTTCCCTTCCCTCCCCTTCCCTTCCTCTTTCTTTCTTTCTTTCTTTCTTTCTTTCTCTTTCTTTCTTTCTTTCTTTCTTTCTTTCTTTCTTTCTTTCTTTCTTTCTCTCTCTCTCTCTCTCTCTCTCTCTCTCTCTCTCTCTCTCTCTCTCTCTTTCTCTCTTTCTTTCTTTCTGACATTGAGGTTAAGGTGTGTATGGAGAAAACCGAAAATGAAGTACATGGATTTGGAACAGAGCAAACTCTTGGGTGAATGTGAAGCACATTATACTGTGTTTACAAATATAAGCCACACACTTCTGGAAATAGTCTTCTTAACACAAAGTCAAATCAAGCCTGTTTTATTATAAATGTCATCAAATTCAGAGCAGTTGTGAGGTATTAATCATTTTGTAATTTTAAAAATTTTTTAGCATTTAAGAGTATCATAAAAGCATTTACATTATACAGAAATCAGTAAATGAACACGAACTTAGTTCCGTTTGGCATACTTAAATAATTAGAATATTAACCCATTAAGCTATCAATGCTTAGCTTCCTGGAACATATCTAAACCTAAGTCAATACATATTCTTTTGAGATTGGTTCTGGTTGGTGTAAGAAAAAGAAGTATAGTGTTTTGTTTTTGATTTTCATTTCTAATAAACAGGATAGATACAAACCAAAAGAGAAATAAAAAGCAGGATGTCCTCAATTTTTTTAGTGGTTGCTTCTACATTTAGAATTTCACTTTTGTAATATATTTTACATTAGAAAGCAATCTGGAGGGATTGAGCGGGGGGGGAGAGAGGGAGAGAGAGAAAGAGGAACTCATGGCCATGGACAACAGTGTGGTGATTGCCAGTGGGAGCGTGGATGGGGGAGGTGAAGGGGGGTATGGGGACAATAAATGGTGATGGAAGGAAACTTGACTTGGGGTGGTGAACATACAATACAGTGTACAGATGTTGTGTTGTAGAACTGTGCACCTGAAATCTGTATAATTTTGTTAATCAGTGTCACCTCAAAGAAATTCAGTAAAAATTAGGGAGGCGGGGGAGAAGCAACCATGAATTTTATAGAAAAAATATTTACATATGTAGTCTTTGATTAGATTTTCTCATGTAACATTTAATACTGTTGTACAATCAAAAGATCAACTCTTATGCTATGAGGTTGTTCCCCAGCCACACATGATGATTTAGGCAAGGAACACGGGCATGAAGAACTAAGAACTGGGTGAAAGCCAAACAGGTGCACAGCAAAGTAGTTAGAATGGGAGTCTGGGAAGCATATGCAGGAAACTGGGAAAATGGAGAGCCTGAGAAACTCGCATTCTAGCTGATACCCCAGATTAATGACATTAGACTTTGAAAGGCATATTACCTACAAATAATGGGAAAAAGAGAAAGGCGAGAACTTGATGTTTGTGGCTTAGAAAGAACAAAATATATAGTTGTAGAATAGAAGTGAAAAATAAACAATGAGGCTTCTTAGCCAGGGAAGTCAAACAACCAGGAACACTTAGGAGTATCACAGTAAAGAGTAAGAGAAAGAGAGTGGGAAAATATGGAAAAATATATTGTCTTTCATTATAGGGAGATCAAAGTAAGAAATGAAGTCTAGTAGAATCTTCTTGACAATGAAAATTTCCAAATAATTTGTCTCTCAGGCAATGCTACTTGAGCTTTTCTTATCACACAGTTGCCATATAATTTATTGTCATTTTATTTTAACCTTGTAAAAAAGTGATTTTTGTCCTTTTGTTTCTGACTACATGGTCTCTCTGCAGTTTAAGGAATAAGTGCTATTTGTTAAGGTAAAGCTATTGGTATTTCAAAATCCTTATAAAATTTAATCTCAGAGGGTGAGAGTATAACTGTGAGAGGCACACATAATTTTAGGTTGGCTATTCCTGTATATACGGGTAAGCTAATGCAGTGGTTATATTCCACAAAGGAAAAGACATCTTATCACCTCTTTAATTCTACTTGAAGTATGACATTAAGAATAAAAACATAAAAAACAAACAAAACAGCAATCAAACAAAACCACGTAATAGCCTCTTCAAAATAAAGAGATCTAAGATATCGCCTAATTTGAGACTCAGTCCAGCATAGGAAACTGTCTCTCAGGTCTCAGTGCTGGTGTTCTTCCAAATGACTATGGTTGCCCATGTCTCCACATAAGAAGGGAACATTCTAGAACTTAGTTTAAATGCTACTAGGCCCTAGAAACTTTTGTGGGTATTTGCTAAAACCTAAAGGTAAATAATGCCGAGAATGCAGTACCAGCTACATTTCATTATGAACCTTCATTTTTGTGGTTGTTTCTTGATCCGATCAATATATCATACAAATATGGCAGAGATAGAATCTGCAATACCTAAGAGAAGAAAAAAAGAAATTATTAGAATGCGTCTATTTTCTCTTTATATGCCTTGTCCATAAACAAAACAAAACAATTTTCACTTGGGTTCAGAAAAAGTTAGCATCTACCCAAGTTTCACTTGGGTTCAGAAAAATTAAAAAGGAAATAATTTAACAGTTACAGCTCTCAACATAAACATGGCAACCTAAAAAGCAGATATTAGAGGATATGACTAATATTTTGTTTCAAGAAACTACAGTATAACCCAACATGACTTATTAACTGAGGCGATAAAATAATTTATACAACTATTTTTATCAATCGGCTAAAGTGAAAAATTATTACTATAAAAGTGATTTGAGTACGTTGGAAGCATACTATGAACTGGACAGGCCTGCAATTTTAATATATTCAGAGTATCTTTTTTGGCATTTAGCTCGAAGTTTTCAACATCAATTCATGACTCACCGCAAATATTCCCTCCCATTTTGACATGGGCATAGCCATCCACTCCCCATGAACTTCCCCATGAGTTCCTCACAATCCAATATGGAGTACTTCCTACAAAACAAAACAAGCTAACATACCTGAGAAACTCATACTGGTGTTAATGCATGTTAATTTAAATGGTATTTCTTGATCAATATAGCAACTTTGAGAGAATAATTGAAACTCTAACAGAATGCTAACTTAAGCTAGCTAAGTAAACCTGAGCTGTACTTATGTCAACACTCCAAATAATGGAAAAAATATGTTTGAATTCATTTCACTTAATGTGGGGCCTGCATAAAATGAAAACACACACGTATTTCCAGGGAATTAGAAAAAGGAAAATAAAAATAATTGTTAAATATATGTGATAAAATAAAAGGCACTTCTGTTTTCCCAACAATTATCTTAAACACTCCAGAGGGAAAATGCACATTATTTAAATCAATAATGATCATCATTCAAACAAGTTATCTACCAAAATTGATAGGCAGAAGCACCTTGGGGTCATTTGTCCCCAGAAGTCTTTTGAAAAGTTGTAAAGATGGTAGGAGGACTTAGACATAAGAAGATCAAATTTTAACCTTTTTAAGGATGGCAATCATTTGTCCATCACCCTAAGCTAGAAAGCAATCAATCAAGTCTTGCCAGCACTCACCTGTTTTGTCAAACCCAGTTATGATCACTGCATGATTGGCGTCTCCACTAGAGCAGTGATGCTGAATGATCCCTCCCAGATAATCTTGCCAGCTCAGGGCATCTACGATCCCTACCAAAGGACCAAAGGTAAGAAGCGCTTTTGCCATTTTGTCTTCTTGGTCACTACCAAAAGAGAAAGTATTTGTTTAAGGAGTTTAGTTTTTAAGGTAAGAATATTTTATAAAAATGATCTCTTTAATTTTTGTATGAATACAAGTAGGTTTGGTTGCAATTACAGAAGACTTAAACAATGGAGGCTAGAGAAGTCTGTGATATTGGCAATCTAGGGCTGCAGTGGGGCTACGGGATATCAGGAACCCAGGCTCCTTTTATGTTATTATTCTGCCACGTGAGGTGTCCATTCCCAAGGTCAATTAATGGTCCAAGATGGCCACATGGGGCTCCAGACATTTAACACATATTTCACACACCAGGAAGTAGAAGGAAGAGGTGCTATATCCCTGTTGAGACTTCCCAGAAGTAACACACACATTCTGCATATATCTGCATGGATCTCATTGGCTAGAATTCAGTCATATGGCTAAGTCTAGCTTCAAGGAAGATGGTGAATGAAGTTTTGCAACAAGCTGGCTGGCCAAGTATCCAGCTATAATATAAAGATTCTTTTAATAAGGAAAGTGGAAAGAGGGGATGCATGGAAATATCTCTGCCATACCATGTGAAAATCAAGAGACTGATCAACTGATGTTAGTGAATGTCAAATACAGAAATTATAGCAAAAGATTATCCCAAAGTGGCAAATATATTATATGATAGAAGAAATGTTAAGACACCAGAGAACTAGTACTAGATTGTGAAGACTGCAAAGACACAGTTATTGCTTCCACACTCTACACATGGACATCTAATGATAAATTTTTAGATGATCTTGAAAGTATGTGAGTAAACCATTATTTACATTTTTAAAGGTCAGCTTTGGGGCGGGGGGGCACTATGGCCAAGTTACTGGTATATCCGGCCATGAAGATAGTATTTGGTAGATTACTGCTGCAGCAAGACATGGGTGGATTAGTGGCTTGAAAGAGTATATAATCCTTCATCATGCCCAACTAGACATCAGTTCCTATCAAGAGAATATTTTCCCCACAGATGAGGGGGAAAAATGAATGATTAATAGTAGAAATGACTGAAATAGAAACTACACATTTATTCTACACATTTATTCATTACCTTTTAACTTGAAGATATGTTTTTTGGGAATCTATGACCAGCCATTTCTAATTTTTGTCACTGTAATAGTAATTAGTATTCACTAGCATTACCCTGAAACAGGCAAAATTATATAATTTCTTAAAAGGCATCATGGTGGGGTATAGACTTTGAAGTTCTACATACTGGGGTTCAAATTCCAGCTATAGTCTGGAGTCATTCCATCTACCTTGTAGAATCAATATAAGGATAAAATTATAGGTATAAACTTTGTAGCATGCCTAACACATTTTCCTCTAAGTTAACAAAAAAAATTGTTTCCTTCCCCCATTCCTGACTTATCTAATAAACTAATTTTTCTTAGCATAAGCTTTAGTGTATAATATATATTTTATTATACTCAATTTAAAAAAATTGTAATCTATGATAATCCACTGCTTTGTCTTCTTTAGAAATTATTATATCTAACATGCCATACATTGTTTTGTTTGTTGCCTGACTCTATCACTAAAATATAGTCCCAAGGAAGGATTTTTGTCTGTTTGTTCACTGTCTAATCTCTATAACCTGAAACAGAGCTCAGTAAGTATTTGAATGAATAAATGAATAAGTCAAAGGAAGGTCTTCTTGTACAATCTATCACAGTTAGCTTAGCATTGTATTATCAGAGAGTTTAAAGTCCAGTGTGATCACAGAGATTTTTTAGGGACCCCTTTCTGTTTAATCAAAGGGGTGGATAAACCTTGTTTCAGGCCCAATGTCAGTGACCTCTGCAGATTCTCACGCTCACTCACTCTCCAACTCAGACTAATGCCTCTTAGTCTTTTGTTTCTTTCTAACTTTCTCAGTCATGACCCCATGACAAGGGATTCCCTGAATCCTTTTCTAGTGACATTTTGAAAATTGTGCCTTCTTGTACACACACGTCATTTATACTGTCAAGGAACTGAGAGCTCACAGAGGCACACTTTCTCAAAGGAGATGCTGACCACTGTACTCAGTGACCCTGCCCATGTTATTACAGATCCAGTGTGGCCTGCTGTCCATGGAATGGAAGCTTTCTGGTGCATGGTCCCTACAGTCACCCTGGGTGCCCTTGTCAGGGACAGGAGCTGTGCTGACAATCTGCCAGTCCTCCGACACACTTATGCTTATTTAGAGGGGTTCCATTTTGTTCAAGGGTCCAATTTCACCCTTGATTCCCTTCACGTCCCATGGGTAGACACCATCTGGATGCGGAGTTTCTGTTCGTGTTCAGCACCAGTAACTTAGAGGGCAGTCACCTCATCCAAATTTAATTTAATTTCTCTGTGTTCTCTGTTTCAAAAGACTGCACTAAACTCCCTTCATATTTAAAAACAAACAAAACAATAAAGGCACATTTGGGTTGAGTCTTTCTCTTTTGTTATCATTTCTGATCATCTATTTTGTACTATATCGAATGGTCACAATGGTCTCTCACAGGCTTTAAGATTTTCATATAATTTGAAAGCATTTTTAAGTGGTTGTTTTCCCCTGAACCTGTCCAAAGTCAATTTGCCCTTCAAGCTCTGACACAAATCATCTTCCTCAGCTTTTTCTTATCTACGTCTCACTCCCCTTGTGCCAATATAGGGTGTGCTACAGAATCTATCTCCAGTAATACATTCCTCCTTGTTTCTAATGTGGAAGTTTCAGTTTATGCTTTTCTTAGAGTTGATGGCTTGAGATGCAAGGGGCATAGTGGGTGTTCGAGAAATTATTCCTGGTAAGTAGACTGCTTGACAGTAGCTTAGGCATCTATTCAAGGCCACTTTCCATTGATTCCATGGGAGGATTAAAATATACTAATGGTAATTACAGCATGTAGAATTGGTAAAAGGAAGGTGGTAAATATAAATTATACCTTTACCTGGATTTAATGTGTTGATTTGAGCTTTATATTTTTATTATAATGACACATTAACACCCACGTAGATTGTATTTAAGGAAGAACATCCCTAGCACTCCATGGTGATTGACAATTAGTCTCTCTAGTAGAAGGTAGGTTTGAAAACAATTACAAATATGCATGAAGCCTTCAACCAACTTATTAATTCTGAATAGTCAATAGATCATAAAATAAGAAATAGGAAGAAAATCACAGCAGCATGAGACATTTACCTGAAGTCATGTACAGAATAACCTTTGATTGAAAATCCAGAATGTGAATCAGAAAAGTAATGGCAGAGGCCATTCTGTGCTTTAAATGGGTATTCTGAATCTCTCACCAGCTTTACCTGTGTCTGAAAAAAAAAAAATCACCCAGACAACTGTATTTGAACATTAATAAAAAAATTCAAAGACGAAAATAAAAAGAAAATAATTGCCCAAAGCATTCATTCTCTGTCATGCAGTTGTTTTAGAAGTCAAACAGAACTTTCTGCAATGTGTCAACATAAAATTCAACTTGGCCACACCTTCATCATGAGGGTATTCTTTGAGGAATTAAAGATCTTAAATTCAGTCTTTAAGTGTTCATTATGGACATCCTAGAAATTAGAATCATTATCTTTCTTTCTCTCTTATTCTCGTTTTTTTTTTCCCCGTATCCTCCTTCCTTGGAACCTCTATCAATCTAAAAATAAAGTCTTGTCATCTTTCTTCAGAGATTATAATAGGGCAATCCACTTTCCTTTAGGCTTCTGGTTCTACATGAGCAAGTCTCTGAGACTCACTCAGTACAGTGGTTTATGCTCAGGCAATGGTCAGGTCAAGCATTTTTTCCATCCTCTTCCCTCTGTGCCTTTCATCTGGGATGTGACACTTATTTTATAGGTGTATGTACACACACCTCCTTCTCTGAATGTTGGGCTTATGAAAGGGAGAAGAAACAGTTCATTGTGCCCATTATATAGAGCAGCTTTGGGCATTCAGTGACTCAAATATAGCAAATGATTAAGGGAAGGATAGTTGAGTTTGGGGAACTCAGTTTTAGAAAGCATAATAGCACCCTTGTTGGCTGCTTTCACATAGCCTGTGTTGGATCCAGGACAATGTCAGAAAGTATCCTAAGAACACTGAGGGACACTGGGATAGAGCGGGTAAAGATGTCCAGTAGGTAGCGGAGGATTTAAGGTGCAATTCTGGCAATATAAGGTGCAATATTTTGCAATATAATCTCACATCTTCATCTATATAATGAGTAACTAAATTAGCTGACCTATAATGTCCCTTTTAACCTTTATATTCAGAAATTCTATGGAAATGGTTAATCATATGCTCTCTTCTTTCTGGCTCACTATTTGACATGCATCTGAAAAATAAAAGCATTTACCTTTTAAGAAATGTTCAGAAATAAACATAAATTATTTTGGGTGAACAGATCTCAGGTAAGATTTTCTACCTTTTGATTTTGATGGCTGACTTACCTAGAAGCAATTCATTTTAAAATCTGATTCATACAAGTTTTGGTCATCTAAATTTTGAAACTTAAAAACATTGTTAGTAAACAAGAGTAAACTTGTTTGAATTAGGAACACACATTAAATAAGCAAAAGAGGAAGCAAAGAGTTTAAAAGGCTGAGAAACTAGTCACCTGATTTAGCCAGTTCAAAGCACTGAGCGTAGAGCCTCCATTGCAGCCGTAATTGCTGTATGAACAGTCAATGACCTGCTGCACGCTTAGGTCTTCCAAAGGCTCCCCTTTTATAGCATATGCCGACTCCACTGCACCTACCACGCTGAAGGCCCAGCACCCTCCGCACTGTTTTAAAATAGAAACAAAATAGCACTTTTTATCAAGCGCTGTTCAAACCAGGTTTGCCAACATTTTTCAATATCACAAGTTATCAAGCCAAGTGAGTAGAGTCTGGAGGCCTACAAGAACATAAAGGGCCATCCTTTTGGTTTCCAAATTGAAAAAAATGAAACCAAAATTCTCTTTTAAGTATCAAAACCCAGCAATTAGTTAAAGATAAATTGGCATATCACTAATGCAAAGTAGATAATGCAAGATAAAAGCAAATTTTAGAGACTCAGAAAACAGACTGGTGGTACTTTTAAAGACCAGTCAGTTCATTAAACAGGTGATACCTGTTTCTGAGACATTCACTGATTCCATCCTATTCTCCAATCCCGGGGGTCTCCTGACTCTATGCTTCTGTTTCATTCACCATCTCCCCCCAGCACAGGTGATAAGGTGCGGTGGGGTGAGGATGTGTGTCACACATGTTGTGCTCATTATTTGATGGACACAGGAACTGAATGAGTTCTGTTTTAAGCTCTCAAATGCCGGCACGTGCATATTATGAAAGCACATGAAATGTCCTCATGGTAGGAACCCATATTCATCATTCTTCATTCAAATGTTGGCTGGCAATCTTCCTGATTCTGGATCTATTAGCTTGCTTTTATTGGACGGACTGGAACAAAAGAGTAAAAGGATGGGTCCTGAAAGGGAAGGGATGGAGCAAATGGAATCAAGGACCATGCACAAGAAAGACAGAACCCCAGAAAAGGCAGAGGTGAGAGTGGGATTCGGAATTGGGTAGAACTGACCTCATCACAGTTCCATGTGTTGCAGAATTAGACAAAGAAAGAAAGCACAACTTGTCGTCTTCATGGAGTGAAGTTTTGAACAACTTTATGGATTAAACTGTCCTTTTATGCCTACATCTCCAGTGCCTACAGCACAGTGAAATATTTACTGAGGGACTAGGCTGCAGAACCTTCACGCATTGAGAAATGTGAATACAGGCTGCTGAGACCACATCTACAGCCAGCTTTAGTTAAGCTCCCTTGGGCTTCCCTAGGATGGCAATGGCTGCTCAAAAATATCTCTCCAGTAAGTCCTTTAATTAAAGATTCCTAATTAAATGTTCCCCCTTACTACAATGTAGACATTCCTGGGAGGATTAGATTTTAGACTACTCCACACTTGATGATGAATCCAATAACAAAGCCCATGATTTGGTGGTAAAATGTAATTCACAGCAATAAATATAGAACCTGGGAAATAAAAAGGATCACCCTAAATCAATGGTGATAAGAAACTGCAGGGTCCAGAATACTTGCCACATTGTCAGACTGGCACTAGATGTATCAGGATGATCACTTTGTAAGTCATATAAATGTCTGATCACTATGTTGTACACCTGAAAGTAGTATAACACTGTGTATCAATTGTAATTGAAAAAAAAATTTTAAAAGGGGAGGCTGAACGGCCTGTTGCGGTATCTGTTGCAGATACATCAAGACCACAGCCACATGGTTAGGCTGCTGATCAGCTGACATTTCCTGTGCTGCAACTTTTACTACCCTTTATTTTGTTGAAGTGTGTCACTGAGTGTGACACATTTTTAAATGTACTCTAACCTCATTTTCCCCATAATCCCTTTCATTTTTCCTGCGTGGTTTTGCATAGGTGGTGATTTTTAGGAATGTAAGTATATGTCACATTATAGCAAAAATGACTGCATTCTTAAGGGTCACAGATAGAAAGTGTAAGATCCTTTAGAGGGTAGGGTTTTCTGTTGGAGCTCAAGGGGTGAGGCCTGAGAAGCCAAGAGACCAGGTTACACTGTCACTAAATGTGCTTCGTATCATGTTACTTTTTCAGTGCTGTTTCCCTTTTAGTAGCCAAATTTACTTTCCCCAGCCTCCCATCTGCTATTCTAAAGAATCTTTGGTAACTGTCACACAGCTGCTGGGAAGCACCTCTGAGCCAGTGTGCTGGTAGCAATGGTAATCAGTGAGAGAACACATCAAAGATGGTTTATCTCAGAATAAAAGTCGAGCTTTGATGTCTGCCTCCCACTCCTCCTGAGTCCAGTCTTACTGCCATGTTTTGAATGATTAGGGTGTGATTTTTACCTAAGGAAATGATGGCTTCCCTTACAAATTTGATTGAACTTGACCTCAAAGGTGACTTCCCATGCTAAGGTGATTTAAAACAAAACAAAACAAAACAAAACCCTAAAACTTACCGCCTGCTGGTTTCTCACTAGTGTTACAACATGCTTGTCTCTCCAGTCAAATCTTAAAGGCAAAGACATGTTGGAGATGAGCTCTGGCACTTCTGCTGCGTATTTGGGGAATGCGAAAGGTTTGCTTCTCAAGTAAATAGCTGAGTAGAAACATGAAATGAAAAGACAACAATATTACATTCCAGGAAGGACCTCTGAAGGTTCTTTTTGGAGGAAATTTTCAAACAGAAACAGTAGCTTTCAGGTAGAGCCTGCCATTTGCGACTTTTCTATGTGCTTTTCCATAACATGAAATGAAGTTCAATGGAAGCTACAAAAGATAAGAATTCTTACAATAGAGAGGGAACTGCCATATGAAATGACTTGTTTGAAAGAACCAGGACAATAATAAAAATGAGTATAATTAGTATCATTTGTTTTGTCAGAACCCATGGAGACATGGGTAACTTGAATAGAAATAGCACTAAAAATTATGGAAGGAATGAGGCATTCACTGTCCCTTACAGCCACACAAAAATGCCTTGTATCTGTAACATTTCTTATGCAATAATTAGAAGAGTGGCCATGCATTTCTTTTTTCTGTCAGCACCTAGGACATGCTCAATCTTAGCATTTAATAAATTGTTAACTATTACTCAATTTTCTAGGTTCACAATTCAACAATCCCTTAAAAGTTAAGGAAACAAGTTAAAAATCAAGGAACCAATCAACTAATAGCACCACTACATCATACCTTTAAACTCTTCAGGAAATAAATATGAAAACTGATTTATTCCATAGATGGCAGAAGAATTTTCACTAGGAAATAAAGAATTCAAATATTGATGTCTATTAAGACTTTCCTAAAAGAAAAAAAAAAGGTAATTTATATCACCTATGTTAACTTTCCAAAGCAATTTGTGTATAACTAACTTGGAGATATTCTTCAGGTGTGAAAGTCAAAGCTTGATTTATTTCCAGCAGATCTCAATGAAAGATTTGTATAAGAAAATGTGATCATAGTTGTAAATGTTTTGTATTAGAAATACTATCTGCTTTCAGGGATATTTTTCAGGCTGGGGAAGATATGTCTAATCCATTTGTAACTTGTCTTCACTAAGCCCATTGATAGCACTAGATATATGTTTTTTTAATATAGTGAAAAAATTGCAAATAAGCCTTTAAACAGATTTGGTGAAAAATAATTATCTTTACGTATTTTTTGTTTTCGTTTGTTGTAACTGAATGTGTGTAATTGAATGAGTTACAATAAGATATTCCAATTCTTGTCTGGAAGAGGATCCAGGACCAAAGAACTTGAAATTATCTTATGATTGTAAAACTAGGGAAAACATGTCATTTCGACATTAACAGTTCGTTTCAAAGCTTTCTAACCAGCTTAATTTATACTTAGCCAACCTGTCTGTTCCAGAGTTTTAATGCTGGGGTGAAATCTAACTATAATTACGAAGACATTTCAAAATAAACTGAAAAAGAAATTAAATGTTCCCTTTCTCTAAATCAGTCTCCACCAAGGCTCTGACTTGGTGAACTTTTAAGGAGAAGCAGGAGTCTAAGGAGCCCAGTACACGAAAACCATAACCTGGCAAGATTCTTCCAGCTCGCTCAATCAGTGCTGGGTCTTTTACCAAGTTCTGATTCCAGAAGCAGTTTACCAGCGCCCTCCTTTGGAAGAAAACAATGCAGGTTTCTTCCGCTTATTTCTGATCCCTGCCAAGCAGTGCTGCTAAAAGTGGGAGCTTCCAATCAAGAACAGTTTGAACATATCCATTGATTACTTGGAGTGCGTTATATAAATTCACAACGGCAAACTTTCGTGGAAAATCAAATATTTGAGTTAGCACAGGCACAGGAGAGAGCGAGACACAGCCACGTGGGCGAGGCAGGGAGAAGCTCTCGGGTGTTATCCCAGCCCTGAAACCCCAGCGCGCCACAGAGCTGAGGGCGTGGGGACCCCCGGGAGTCGCGGGGCTCGCTGGCCCCTCTCCCCCAGCCCAGACTTCGGACAGGACAGGGCGAGACGGAAACAAACACGGAGGCGCTCGCTGGGTACCCGGAAGGCGGCCTCCTGTCGCTCGCGGCTCCGCGGTCCAGTCCGGGTGAAGGTGGCCCCGGGACCGGCTCCGGGGCCCGCGCCGCAGCACCAGCAGCAGCAAAGGAGCCAGAGCCGCCCGAGCACCCGCAGCTCCATGCCGGCTCCGAAGCCCGCGGACCCAGCCGCGCGCGTTTCCTTTCGGTTCTTCTGCTCCTCCTCCTCCCGGGGTTTGGGGGGCGGGGGGAGAAAGCGGCAGAGCGGGGTGTGCGGTCCTATAGACTGTCACTCCCCAAGTCCCTGTTGCTCTGGGCCTGGGAATGCACTTAGGTGCAAACCGTTGAGGTTCTCGCTCCCGGTTGGGGGGAAGAAACGCCAGGCACTGGACCACGTGCTTTCCGGTTTCATCTATCAATTAGAGAAAAAGTTTTCTTCACACAGGAACACGAACACACAGACTATTGAGTGGTCCGCACTTCCAGAATTAAGTCTTTATTTGTCTTTTATCTCAAATGGGAAGATTCAGGCAGTGGTTGAATTTAACTTGACCTTAATCCTGTTGTCACTTCTACGACGGTCCCTTACCTTCAGAAACTAACTCTGAAATGATGTTTGAGAATTTACACGGAGACATTAATTCAGCAGGTATTTGTTTAGCAGTACGTTAGAAAAACGTACGGTGTTGGAACAAGCGCACAATTTCTCGATGTATTTATATTGGGGCCATTTGGAAACTCTCGAAGTCTGTTTCTTCAGTTGCACAAAAAGATAGAGATAGCACCTATTTCTTAAACGTGTGGTAAAATTTAAATAAAGTAATCCCCATAAAACACTTTGTATGATGCCTGACACATTTTAAGTGCTCAGTATTAGCTAGTTGTTTAATTTTTAAGTTACCCCTCCCCCATTTTATTGTTACTCTGCTTTCCATCTACTCGGCTTAGCTCATCATTTTCGTGCTTTCTTCTTGTGTTTTTCCTTCAAAAAATTTCATTTCATAGTACTCCAATTCTAGAGAATGGACCTTAGAAGGGACAAAAATAGTGTTTAAATAAGTTAACGTCCTAATATGGCAGCATCTGAAGTTAAGTATTTTCTGGTGGAAGGGGAGAAAATCCCCTTTGGAGAGACTGGGGGACTTCCAATGTCCACTATCACAGGTCCAGGATGACTCTAGGAACTGTTCAGCTGTTTCTCAAATTTAAAGTGCACAGGACACCTAAAATTATTATAAAATAATATTGAGTGTCAACTATAAGTAAAATATAAAAATTTTTAGAAAGGAAATAACATAAAAATAAGTGCACAGGAAATGCAAATTCTGACCCAGTAGTTCTGCTTTTTTAACAATCTCCGGGGCTGTCGCTGCCTCTGGTAACACAGGCCACACATGGAGTGACAAAACAGTGCACCACTATTACTATTTCTCCAGCTTTGCTCCCGTGGTGGGAACTGGGAAGACGGCTGGGGTAACTCCCTATCTCAGAGAAAATTCCGTACGCCTTTCTGATCATTCCACCTCTGCTTATTTCCTGGAAAAGAGAGTAGTCAGTACTCAGTATTCCTGGGCCTCAGGATCAGCTACATAGTTTGCACACCAAGTGTAAAATGGGGGCCCCTTCTTCGTGTATTATTAACAATTTCAAGACAGGAACAGTAGGGCATTAAAGCAATAAGCACAGGGTCCTGCATGACTGCACAGGCGATGGACCCACAGAGGCAGCTCTACTAGGCCTTTCTATAATAACCTTTACCATACAGTGCTTATGGAAGTCTTCAGAATTGATGTCATGACCCTCATAAACTTTTTAGAACCACCATCTGACTTATGTCTTTAGTTTTTATCTAGGTACAGTGAGTTATGCTATTCTCTGATACAGAATTGGTAATAAAAATAAAATACACCTGTTCTGGGAACTAAGAGTAAAGACTTGGAAACTTTTTTATATGCACGTTTGATGAGATATATTACTCTTGGAATATATAGTGACAAAGATTTCATTTAGACAGTACATTCAACAATCAATATTGATGTGAACCTCGGTAGTACTTCTTCACCTAGCCCTTATTTGGAAATCACTCAAGCTAATACTTATTTTTTTTTAAAACAGAGGTTTGCATTCAGATCACAATTATTGTTTGTTGACAGCTTACTGAATCAGAAAATTTAATCATAGGGAGTTGTCTCTATCCTAGCATAAGAGGCTGTGTAAAAATTAAAAAAAAAAACAAAAATTACAATAGATTTGCTTCCTAAGCTCCAATCAGCAAGTATTTATTGAGCACCTATTAAGTACCAGATATTGTTCTATGTAATGAGGATCCATCAGTGCATATATGACTAAAGAGATGAAATTTACCTCCTCATGGAACTGACATGCAGTGAGAAAGGATGCACAGATAAATTAGGAAAAATGTTATGGGGCAATAAAGTGGTATTGGGAGAATCAGGTGTGTGCAGGACTGGGGTTACAATTTTAGGTAAGGTGCTCAGGACAGACCTCCCTGAGAAGGAGGCATTTGAGTAAAGGCTTGAAGGAGGTGAGAGGGAGATATCCTGATATTTGGGGAAGAAAAACTAAGATGGGATAGTTAGTACAAAGGCCTTGAGGTGAAAGTATGCCTGCCACATTCCGGAAATATAAAAGTCAGAGTGGAAGAAGTGGAGAGAAAGAAGGAGAGAGTAGAAGATGAGATGAGTAGGAAGCACACAGAGTATATAGGTCTTTGGAGGTTAAGGGGGGATCAAAATTATTTATTAAATACTTTTTTAAGGTTTGAAGGTTTTCATCTTGAAAGTGAAGGTCACAAGTATTTGCTAATTTTCAGGATAAACACTGTAAATTACATCTACATGGGAGGTGTGATTTTTTTTCATTAAAAATGCAAAATACCACACTCCTGTATTAATTCTGTATTAATTACCTGTTGCTACATAGCAAATAACCCCTAAACTTAGTAGCTTCAAAATACTGACATTTATCATCTCACCCAGTTTTGGTGGAGCAGGTTGGGAATGACCTAGCTGGATGGTTCTGGCTCAGACTCTGTCATGAGCTTGCAGATAAGCTGTTAAAACAGCTGTAGTCACCTGAAGGCATCCCAGAGTTAGAGGGTTTGCTTTCAAGCTCACATGACTGCTGGCAGGAGTCTTTGGTTGTTCTCAGGCTTTTGGACAAAGGCCTCAGATCCTTATCACCTGGGTTCTCCAGAGACCTGCTGTAGCAAGACAAGGGTCTTTCCCCAGAGTGAGATTAGAGGGACTGAGAGAATGGGCAAGGGGATGACTAAGAAGGAAGCAGCTGTGTCCTCTACCGCCTGATCTTGAAAGTGACCTATCATCCCTTCTGCTCTTGGTTGCACAGACCCAGCCTGGTACTATGTGAGAGGTGGGGATTACCGAGAGTGTGCATAACAGGAAGTGAGGTTTCTTGGGTGACATCTGGGAAACCAGCCACCACAGGCTCATCTTTGACTTGAGCTGTCCAGTAAAAAATATGGTCACTTTTTTTTGTATGAAAATAATCTGGCCCTTCATCCACTTTTGCAAATGCTTCTCAATCTCTATGATATTAAAATCATTATTTCTTTTTGTTTCTACCTTTTCATGAGTCTTCTGGATTTTCTTCAGTTTGAATCATCCTACTTTGTTTTAAATGGCTTTGCTATCAGTTATTTTTTTGTTTGTAAATTTTTTAACTTAATAAATACCCATGTATTTATTATGATTTATCAAGCACTATATTAAGCACTTTATAAATATTACCTTTATTTAATTCTTATAACAAATCATTGCAGTAAATAGTATTATCATTTTATAGATGGGAAAACTGAGACAGAGAAAAGTTAAGATATTCATGCAAGGTTATACATTTAGTAACTTGTGGATCTAGTATTTGAATAAGTAGCACCTGGCACTAATCTATGCTACATCTCTCTCTAGTTCTCCATTATCATTTTTATGTGTTTCATGAAATTCTGTGCCTTCTTTAAGACATGCATTTTTAATTCATTATAAATGAGCACTATAATTGCATGAGATATAATAAACTTCAAATAATCAGCTAAAAATTGTCAAATAATTTGTGTTCTTTTTGTCAAATAATTTGAAACAAACCAAAAAAGATGCTGATGTTGAGGTGGGGGGAATGTTTGAAAGGATATTAATTTTATGAGATTAGTTCTTTAATGCTTGTTTTTGTGATGTAAGGAATTGTTCATCCCATACCACTTCCTGACTGCAGGCTTTCAAAGTAATAAATGCATTGATAAGAAAGGGCCTTGCCCATTACCTCTAATCCTCACAAAACCTTGCAAGGTAGGAATTATCCTCTCTTTTTAAATGAGGAAACTGACTTGTATAGTGATTTAGGGGTTTACTCAAGATCCTAGACAGCAAGTGGCCATGGCAAGATGTAAAGTGAGCTGTCAGACTTCAGAGCCCATGCATGCTTTCCAACCAGGTCAGCCTCCAAGGTTACTCCAAGGCATAGTTGTGGTGGTTTTCTATTATTATCCTATTTTGTGTTGGCTTTTCTTTATTAATCATACCACTTGTAGCCGGGGACCACTCTGTAGTCCACTATTCACTTTCCATTTTCTAATGTAACTTACGGGAAAGCATGACAGCGGGTAATATACTTGAGTCATTGTATTACCTCTGAATTGAAGAGGTTTTTTCCTTTTTCATTTCTCTCCCTATGTTATGGCAAGGGATCTTATACCTCCAGGCAATTAATTAGTTACTGTCTAGATTAAAAGATTTAATTATTTTTGGTCTTGGAGTTTACACTCAAAACTTATACTAACACCCTCCCCTTTGGTTATTGTTGATTGGGTTCACAGAGTCATTGCAATTGTCCTTAATCTCTTGTATTGGCAACATTTCATAGAGACTACATAAATCTTGATATAAAATTGCGTTACATAAATTTCTAGGTCCGAGGTTTTCAAATTTCCTTTCTGGCCAAAAAGAAGAAATGCTGTCTGAACAGCCATCACTAATGGGCAAGATTTGTCAAGCTTTCGAAATAGCTCATTCCAGTTTCTCAGCTGGAGGGGAAAGGCTGTGACAGAGGCTGCCAAAAATGCAGGAGAACAAAGGAGAATGTGGTACTGACCCGCTTCTTAGGAGGAGGGAAAATACCATTACACTTGAAACCTACATAACCTTATCAACCAATATCACCCCCATAAATTTAATAAAATTAAAAGAATAAAAACTTTCGGGAAAGCCATAATTTATACCTTCTTACTCCAAACAGTTAATGGAACAAAACGCCCTGAGAAACACCTGAAGCTAGGAGTGGTTTCTATGGAAACCTCAATCCATTTCTATTCTGCTGACATTTGAATAAATGTGAACAGAGGAACGCTTTAGCTCTGCTGCCTTGCCTGCACTGTGGAGACAGAGCTAATGGGTTTATCTTAGAAGAAATATTAACTACTCGTAGCAAAATAGTCAGTTGTCTCTTCATAGATAAAGACTATTCCATAGTCCTAAGGCACTTCAGAAAAATCTATCATCAGTAGGTAAAAACAACACATTTTGCATGCTGATAATATTTTGCAGGAGCTTAAAATGCTCCTTCTCTCTTATATAATAATTTTAAATAGTGGAAATTGTTATGATCCTAGAAAATAATCCTGATACCCTTTATTCTGAGTGTGCCATTCATCCAAATGTATGTGCTGTTTCTAACAGCTCTCCATTCTCCTTTAGTTAGATGGAGCCTGTAAGAATGATATACCTCTAGGCCTCTATTACCTATGCAAAAATCACATCATCCCTAAGATGAGGTGTAAGATGGAAGAAAAAAGGAAGTCTCACTGGGAGTGGAAACATATAGAGAAAAAACAGTCTTTAGGTGCAGTTTATATAAATGGGGACGGCTCCTCTTGCCTGCAAATCTAGCCTCACATTTAACAATTCTAGGAAACCCTTATCACTCAGGCAGCAAAAGGAAAAGGTCGCTGCTTGCTGCAAAACCAGAGGCAATTGGCTGTAGAATGATTTTGTTTCATTACTTTGAATAATTGCTTGGCTTATATGATTATTAATTAATCACCATTTAAAGAAATTGATCAGCTTTAGTTTTTAGAGCAGTTTTAGGCTTGGAGCAAAACTGAGCAAAAAGCACAGACACACACACACACACATCCTCCCCCACTATCAACATCCTTCACCAGAGAGTTGCCGTCATCACTATTGATGGCCTGCACTGACATGTCATTTCCCAGAGTCCATAGATCACATTGGGTATGGAATATGCCACTCGTTTTGTAAATGTATAGTGACATGTATTCACCATTATAGAATCACACAAAATAGCTTCACTACCCTAAATGTTCTATGTATTCTTAATCTTTCACCCTATCCTCTGCCCCCTGCCAACTATCAATCTTTTACTCTTTCCATAGTTTTGCCTTTTCCAGAATGTCACGTAATTGAAATCATACAGTATGTGGCCTTTTCAAAGGAGTTTCTTTCACTTAGTAATATGCACTTAAGTTTCCTCCATGTCTTTTCATGGTTTGATAGTTTATTTCTTTTTAGTGCTGAATAATAACCCATTATCTACATGTACCACGGTTTATTTATCCATTTACTGAAGGCCATCTTGACTGCTTCCCAGTTTTGGCAATTCTGAATAAAGCTGGTGTAAACATCCATGTACAGGTTTTGTGTAAACATATGTTTTCAATTCCATTTGAGTAAATACCAAGGAGCTCAGCTGCTGCATCATATGGTAAAAATATATTTAGTTTTGTAGGAAATTGTCAAATGGTCTTTCAAAGCAATGTACCATTTTGCATTCCTACCATGAGTGAATGAGAGTTTCCATGGCACCACACCCTTGACAGAATTTGGTGATGTACGTGCTTCAGATGTTAGCCATTCTGATAGATGTGTGGTAGTATCTCGTTTTAATTTGCAATTCTTTTTTCATATGCGTACTTGCCACTGTATCTCTTCTTTGATGAAGTGTCTGTTAATGTCTTTGGCCCATTTTTAAAATCCACTGTTAATTTTCTTATTGTTAAGTTTTAGGAGTTCTTTGTGCATTTCGAAAAGCTGTTCTTTAACAGATGTGTCTTTTGCAAATATTTTCTCCTTATCTGTGTCTTGACTTCACATTCTTTTGATATTATCCTTCACAGAGCAGAACTGCTCAGTTTTAATGAATTCAAGCTTATGATTTATTTTTCCATAGATTATGCCTTTGGTGTTGAATCTAAAAAGCTATTACCATACACAATGTCATTAAGGTTTTCCCCTGTATAGCTTTTAGGATTTTATAGCTTCATTTTTACATTTAGATTTAAGATCTATTTTTAGTTAATTTTTGTGAAGGTATACAGTTTCATTTTTTCTTTCATATGAATGTCCAGTGTTTGCAGAATCATTTATTGAAGACTTTCTTTCTCCATTTTTGCTTTTGCTGCTTTGTCAAAGGTCCGTTGTTTGTATCTGTGTGAGCCTATTCCTGGGGTTTCTATTCTGTTCCATTAATCTATTTGCCTAGGCTTCCACTGGTATCACACTGTCCTGATGACAGCAGCTTCACACTGTCTTGAAGCCAGGCAGCATCAGCTCTCTGACTTTATTCCTTTCCTTCGATGTTAGGTGGCTCTTCTAAGTCTTTGCCTCTCTATATAAACTTTAGAATCAATTTTTCAATATCCACAAAAAATCTTCCCAGGATTTTGGTTGATATTGTGATAAAATTCACAGACAAAATTGGTAAGAACTGACAATACTGAATCTTTCTATCCATGGACATGAAGTATCTTATTATTTAGTTACTTCTTTAATATATTTCATCAGAATTTTGTAGTTTTCCTCATATAGATTTTATACAAGTTTGGTTAGATTTATTCCTATTTAAATTGAAAGTCCTTATGTAAATGGGACTGTATTTTTAATTTTACATTCCATGTGTTTAATGCTAGTACATAGGAAATAGATGGACTTTTGTGTATTAACTTTATGTCCTGAAACTTTGCTATGATCACTTAATTGTTCCAGACGTATTTGGTTGAGTCTTTCAGATTTTCTACATAAATGAATTTGTCATCTTAGAACAAAGGCAGTTTATTCCTTCTCTCTAAGTCTATATAGCTTGTATTTTTTCTTGTCTTATTGCTTTAGCTAGAATTTCCAGTATAATTTTGAAAAAGAGTGGCAAGAGGAGATGTCCTTGCTTTTTTCTGATAATTACCATTTTGAACCTCTTTGTATACCACAAAGTCCTTAAGGTAATTCTTGGAATAAAATCTAAAGTGTGATGCAATACAATGTGGCTAAAACACAATCTTAGTTTTGGATTAACATGAGTTTTTCTTGTTTCTTATCAACTATGTGGCCTTAAAATTATTTACTCTTCTTGAGCCTTAATTTTATTATATATAATTTGTAAATAATTTCTAGTTCTAATGTTATAAGGAATGGAGAAAATAGAGTGCTTAAGTCATAGAAGTTGACTTGTAATCATAGCTACAATTGCTCAGCTATAAAGTTTCCCTTTGGGACAAGATTCAGAACCAAAATTTGTAGACTTTACTCCCTTCATTGTTAAGTCCTTAGACAAAAATAATTGTATATTTGAAGGCTGTAGTCTTTCCCTGTCTTTTCTGCATCTTGGTGATCTTCTTTACTGATGTCGTATCTCCAATAGTAGTCATATAGTACAACAGCTAGCTATCATCATCAGGGAAAGAAGGCAATTTCTTAATGATTCTGCCTAGATTTTATAAACATAGTCATCATTTCTTCTCAGATATTCTCACTGACCCAAAAAACACAGAAAATTTTGGTGTAAATTTGTATTGTATTTCTGTGCTTAGAGGTACTTAAGAAAATAAAGTTCTTTTTTTAAACATTTTTATTGCTATTCAAGTTCAGTGTTCTGCCTTAAGAAAGTAGACTTTTTGAAGTTTGTAACAGAGAGTAGAAGGAACATGAATGGCAAAACTGGAGGTGTGATTTCTGCATGGCCTTTGGGGAGAGAAAGGGTTGTATGAACGTGAATTGCTAGCTTTCTGTATCTGTTAGGATCTATTATGATACAGAAAGCACCTGCTTTGTCATTGCCTTATAATGAGCAGAGATAAGATCACTAACTTCCATTAACCAACTCTAAAGTTGGTTGAGAAATAGCTAAGTAGGCAAAATAAACCCTAAGCAAACACAGATCCTTCTACCATGGGGGTTTCTGAAACTTAACCTATACAGTCAAGGAATGACTATGACATTATTAAACAAAGCAGGCCAAAGATAAAGGTGGATCTGAACCCAAAACTTTTTAGAATTGCTAGGATAATGGACTATAGAAGGTAGTCGAGCATATACAAATCCTAGAGCCTAGTCTCTTCCATTTGTATGCAAGAAATTTCCAAAGGAGATGAAGAACCTCTACATAATGGTGCCTCGATAGCCCTTGGAGAGCCAGAGGTGAACATGGTATCCTGACTCCTACTCTCATACTTCTAGTATCTTATGTTGCCACCTTGAGTAAATATGCCCTTTCCACTTTAAAAATAATAAATGATTCCTTTTTGTGACTTGAAACATAGCCACTACTGATCTGCCTGAAGTCACCCAATATAGCCATAAACCTAAAAATAGTCCCCTGTTATTACAACATTTCTAACAGATCATTTCACACTTGCAAGCAATAAAGTTTAGAAAATGGTTACTCTGTTGAGAAAATGGTCAGTTATTGGTTGGTGTAAGATATTTAATCTCTTTATTCACTTATGTCACAATTGAATCATAGTGAATATGCAATCATTAAGCAAAACAGTATGAGCAGTAAGATAAGTAATTCATAAATAAGTTAGCATTCTCTGGACTCCCATTTTCATTTCAGGCATTGTACTGTGTCATTTTCGTGTATATTTTCTCATGACATTTTCACACATTCTTTGACCATCTCCTTATAAATGTCTCCTGAAACACATGAGCACATGAGTGCTAGAAAGTGAGGAGTGAGGCTATCTGGGTGGAGGAGTTTGGGCTGTGGAGTTCGACAGCTGGACTGAGACCGGAAGTCCCCGGTAGCTGTTGTGACATCCCAGAACATCCTCCAGCTGTGTTTTCGTTCCCACATCTGGAAAATAATATATTAAAAAACAAATTTGTCTTTGAAAAATCAAATGAGATGACATATGTAAAATATTTATAGTGCCTTACCCTCAATGCAAATTAATGTTAACTAATATTTGTAGTCATCTACTCCTACATGAAAATTTTGCATCACTAGGAATGGGTAAAACCCCAACACTTTCAGTGGATAGGTGGTTCAAATGGATTTTTTTACAGATTATTTATGAATTTTAATAGAAAGTAGAGGATTCCACTTGCCATTAATGAAAACAAAACAAAATGCATTGATTTCAGTAACTGTATTATTTCAATGTTGACCACATGAGGGCAGCATGGTACCTTTTAAGAGAAAGAGGTCGATTGGCTGTAGGGAAAAAAATCTAGTACTTAAGCTATAGAAATCATAGATACATAAAACCAGAAGACTCTATCATGATTCTTTAATCCAAACTTTCATTTTACATTGGAAGAAATTGAGGTCCAAAGAGGCTAATCCACAAGTCCTGTCACGCAGCTGATGTCTGCTGATGGTGGAGCAAAGAACCAGTTTACAGCATTAGCAGTAACAGTAATTGCATTATCAGAGCACCCAGGCATTCAAGAGACATTTTATTATGCACTAATATTTTGTGTGACGGTATTTTAGAGGAAATCGAACATTTTTCATAATGAACTAGCCACAGGAATGTGCCTTCCTGGAGAAATTGAAAAATAAAATGAATCTCATTTCTGGGAGACTTAGGAATATACTTGAAGGCAAAAGATTGAACTGTGTGACTTCTGAAGGTTGTCATTAATATTTTGCTCACAACCATGTGTTTGCCAGTTGCCCTGAAACCGCAGCACTCTCTCCAAGAAGCAGGAGCTAACAAAGGCAGAGAACACACCCTTTTTCCTAGTAAATGTCCTTGTGTGTGTTTTCTTTAATGTTTTTCTCAGCATCTTCTTCCCTAGTGAGATAGTCACACAAACATATACAGATAGAAACATGCAAAACACAAAACACGTTCACCAGTGTCAGTACCATGGTGGGAGTACTCGGCTGGGGAAAGATGCTTAAATTTTGCACTGATATATGCATTGTACATCCAGTCCTTTTGCAAACCTTGTGAATAAGCATCAGATAAGGTGAGTCAAGATAAGCTTGCTATACAACTTCACTCCTCCCATTTCTCTCTACCTCCCTAGTATCTTTTAAATCTTTACAGCTTTTCCTTCTCTTCTGCCAAAATTACTGCTCATCTGCATTACTCCAGCCTCAAAAATTGGACACTGTGATAGTTAACATTATGTGTGTTAATTTGACTGGGCCATGGGGTCTCAGCTATTTGGTCTGTGAGGTTGCTGTTGGATGAGGTTAGCATTCAAATCAGAAGACTGCATAAATCCTGCTGTCCCCCATAATGTGGGTGGGCCACATCTGACTGGTTCCAAGCTAACTGGAAAGACTAGAACAAAATGGCTAACCCTCCCAAGTAAGGGGGCTTCCTCTTGCCTTCAAACTAGGATGTTGGCTTTTTTCCAGCCCTCAGGCTTGAACCGAAAGGTGGACTCTGGGTCCTAAGCTGTCAGCCTTCATTCGCTACTGAATTACCTCACCAGCCTTCCTGGTTCTCAGGCCTTTGGGCTGCGAGCTGTGGACTCTTGTTTGTCTCCCTCACCGTGCAGACTTTGGGACTTGCCAGCCTCCATAATCACATGAGTCAATTCCTTATAATAAATGTCTCTCTATATATATTTTTACATGCATACACCATCCTGTTTCACCCTATTCGTTCTGCTTCTTCCGGAGAATCCTGACTAATGCAGACAGTTTGGCTCTTTTATATGTTTTAATTGAAACCAGTGTCTTTTTAGTAATAATTTACTAATTAGGATTCTTCATCAATTTTAAAAGAATCTATTAAATTTCAAAGCCTTAAAGCCTTAAACCCCTACCTTACATCGGGCCTTGACCTTACGTCCTCAGTGGTCATCATGGAGTTTGGCATTTAGCAAAAAAACTTGATTTTCTGAATTTTATTCTACTAGCTATCCTGTGAAATTATTTTTGTTTCTCTCAGAGATCTAGCATTTTTCCTTCCATTTATGTGTGAGCATATTAAGGTTATTAGCTTAGTGCTTGTTTGTCTGTTGCTAAGATACCTCTTTGCCAGTAACCAGGTATGCCTATTATAGTTTAGGATGAAAGATATAACAGATTTCTAGTATGATTAACATAAAATACAGAGGTTTAATATAACAGTATTAGTTGTCAATTAGTATTGGAGCATTAGATTTTTGTTCAGTTTAATTTATTAAAGCCTATAATGGCACTTTTATAGTCTAGACTCATACATTTTACAGGTAAGAAAAATGGGAGCCATAGGATTAGTTTGTTTGGCCAAGTTTATATAGTTTGTAAATGAGAGAGTGACTATTAGAAGTCAGGTTCTCAAATGCCCATTTCTTGCTTCTCTTTGTCGGCCTGCATGTGCAAGCCTGTGGAAACCACCATCTTCTGTGTCAAAACTCCTTCAGTGACCTGCCCCCACCCACCACACTGAGCCCGCCAGGTACCACGTCCCTCCCCCTGGCTCACTGGGCACCAGTGTCCTACACTTTCTTCCCTGTGTCTCTTAGACACGACAGATCTCCAGATAGCTGGACGGCCACACTGCTTATCTCCTTCTCCCTTTAGATTTCAGTTCAAATGTCTTCCCTGACCTTTGTAATTCACACAACACACAATAATTTAACAATTATTGGGAATAATTGTTAAATTCATTTCTCTGTTTATTTTCTTCATATAACAATAAACTACCCAAAGTTGTGTGTGTGTGTGTGTGTATGTGTGTGTGTGTGTGTGTGTAATTTTAGATTTGTCCTTTCTTGTCTGTAACCCTGGCTGGTATTTGTAAACTGTGATTTTTATGACAAATGCCTGCCTATATTGTTGGATATTGCTTTGTAGAGTACACTGTGCCCGATGCATGCTACACAATCACTGACTAGTTTCTGAAATGAGCGACTCTGATTCAACAACAACAACAAAATAGCATGAGGATGCGGTTCATGAGAATGAGACTTCTATATCTGAGGTTCATCTGAAAATATGGTTCAAGCTTAAATAATAAAGTCAAACTTCAAATGTATGTTGAAGTGCAGTGTAAATAAGTAATTGCATTATTTAATTTTATTTGTTAAATTTGTAAGGAATTTCTAAACTTTCAATTGGAGAGATTATAGGTATGTGATTGGGGATAATTTTGAATAAAATAAATGCATGTCTTTAATAAAGAGAATTTCATGACATTGTCTCAAATATTTAGTATCATTTAAGTAAGATTATCTGAAAGCTCATACTGCTATCAATTTGAATGAGGTTACAAAGAGATCAAACACAGAGATATATATTTTGTGAAAAGTAACTTTGAATCTTAACAACAGAGGCAAGGATAAAAGCATAAACTGTCTTATTCTCCCATATTTTATGACTGCCCTGGTATTTAGAAAGCCCAGCAGCTTAACATTTGCTCTTTTGTTTTAAATAAAATAAAATATGTTAAATCTAATCACAGTTGTCTTTGTGTTATTAAGTACTACGTTCATAATTATTTTCATTGATTTATAACTTTCCTAATTGGAGAATAAACATTCTTGATAAGTTTGATCATTAATTTATAGGGAGAACACACAGTCCAAAGTCACGGCTGTTCAGTGCTGAGTGCCCAACGCCTATGGTGAGGATTTGGACGTTGGGAGTAACTGGCCAGAGTCGAGTGAATAAGAATGAAGGATTTGATACGAGTGAATATCCAAAACAGCGGTCACAGCTAAGCCCGGAAGAAAAGCGGTCATTTGGGAAACCAGTGCAGAAACACGAAACCAAATGAAGGTGGAGAGGGTGTGCTGTGGAACTGAGCCAGGGAACCGTCCACACCAGTGCCTGGGAGATGCCCTGACTGGGTAGGGAGCTGCTCTGAGGCTGGGTATGATGTGCCTGAGTCATCCTTTTTAAGTGGTCTTAATTGATACATCCTGATTTCTTTTGTAATTGTAATTTTGATAAAGTTGTACTGGGTACTAGTTTTATTGTCTAGCCCTTTACTTACATTACTGGGGCAGACCGTACTATGGGTCTCTAATTCTCCCTCACTCTTCTGCTGTGCTGTTACTTCTATGTGAGTGGAGTTTATTTTCTTACCCTGTTGACTTTGGGTTTGGCCGAGTGACACCAACTTTTGCTAAGGAAATATTTACTGGGCAGAAATGAGAATATGCTTGTTCCAAACTGATGCCTTAATGGCAAATTTCAGCCAATATCCTTGGATCCCCTAGCACTAGAGGAGCGTAGCTCAGGCTGCTATTTCTTCTTCAGCCTGGATCCTGAAATGGAGACACACCCTGTACCAAAGCCTGTGATCCAGTCTGGCTCAAGAAAGACAAAGCAAGCCATGCTGAGATTAGCCAAATAGCTGATCACCCACCAACAGGAGAATGAATGAAAAAATGATTGTTTTTGTAAGCCCTGGGAATTTGGTGGATGTTACACAGCATGCTTACAGCATTAACCTGAGTAATTCACCCACTGATAAAGTATATTTAACAATGTAGTGAATTTACTAATGAGAAGATACAATGATTAATTGGAAAATGATGAAAGGAATTGAAAATTATATCCAATATCCTTGACAAAAATGATACCATTGCTATTTATTTAAAGAGGCCTACTAGGCCTCTTTAGGATGACTCCAATGATTTACCTACCACAATGTCTGAAAACAATCCAGGTTGTATAGGGCAACCCTGGCCTTTGAGTGGCTGTGTCTCTTTCTTTGTGCTGGAAAGCAGTGCTGGGGCAAGGCTGTATTTTACGGAAGAACCAGCAGGAAACTTGCACTGGGACATTGTTACCTGTGCACTGTGATTTTCTAAATTGGGTTTTCCCAGTGAGCTCTTTAGAGGAACACAGTGTTATCAGTTTGACTAAAGCATGCATACCACACACAAAGTAATGTATGAAACTGCTGATTCCTCTAATGTGCAAAGTCTGTGTTTATTGCTCTGTCTCATAATTGAATGCTCCTATATTATTTGCACCTTACTTTTCTTTCATTTTTTAAAAGACCTTTTTATTTTCAATTACAGTTGGCATACACTATTATACTAGTTCCAGTTGTATAACGTATTGATTAGACATTTGTATAATTTACAAAGTGATCATCCTGAAAAGCCTGGAACCCGTCTGACACCATACATAGTTATCACAACATTATTGACTATGTTCCCCATACTGTCCTTTACTTCCCCGGGACTGTTTTGTAACTGACAGTTCTCACACCTGAATCCTCTCCCCTTTTATTTACCCCATTCCCCCAACCCTCCTTTCATCTGGTGACCATCAGACTGGTCTCTGTACCTAACAGTTTGTTTCTGTTTTGTTTGTTTGTTTATTTTGTTTTTTCAATTTCACATATAAGGGAAATCATATGGCATTTGTTTTCCTCTGTCTGACTCATTTCATTTAGCTTAATATAGTTTCTAGGTCCACCCATGTTGTTGGAAATGGCAAGATTTCATTCTTCTTTATGGCTGAGGACCATTGCATACATGTACCACATCTTTATCTATTTGTCTATTGGACCCAGCAACTCCACTTCGGGTCTTTATCTGAAGAAACCCAAAACGCAAATTTGAAGACATACGCATCTCTCTGTTCATTGCAGCATTATTTACAATAGGCAAGATATGGAAGCAACCTACTCTTCTTTCTGCAACTGTGCCTATTGCAAACAAGTAAAAAAATTAGCAGTATTCTCATCTCTGAAACTATGTGTGCTACAAATGAAGCTAATGTCTACTGCATTTGTTTATATTTTAAGCTATTAACACATTTATTCACATGTATAGATGCTTTTGAAAAACACTTATTATTTAATTGTAAACACTGTGAAGGTAGAGATTGTTGATTTTTAAAAAGTTATCCACAGGCATATTAGAAAATTTTGTGAAAAGTGAGTATGCGGTAATTGTTGCTACCTGCTTCTGGTTTACACTGCACTTTGCTTCTACAGATCTGGCCAAAGACTCTGTTTGAAAGAATTCCACCATTGTTCCAGCCATTAATCATTTCTTTAGAAGAATTAAACATTACTATTTATAACAAGGGGTAAATATTGTGATGTTTGGAAACAAAGCTCCAGTTAATACATGAACAAAAAATGCAATCCAATTTAAAGGACAAATTATTCTATTGATCTGAATATTTTAAAAATCCAGAGTTTATGAGACATTTTTATGTGATTGGCTTAATACATATTATCATCATACAAACCTGTAACTGATGGTTTTATTTTTTAAAAAGTAGCAAAACTGATTCAAACCTAAAACTTCTTAGTAACATTAGAAGAGACCATTAAATTACCTAAGCATATTTTAGAAGATAGTTCTAGGCATAAATACTTTTAAAACCTACTCCAGCTGCAACGTTGAAATATTGGTTTGAGGCTTTTCAAAGTTATAAATGATAGGGTTTACATAGCAATGTCAATTAAAGAGGCTGGGAAGATAATGCAACTAGTTTTATTTTAAAATAATTTTTATGATATATAATAGAGTTCTTGGGGAAAAGCAATTTTCATCTCAAATGTGTCATTTCCTAGAGGTTATGTACAATTATATATTTTTTCAACTCTCAAATTATAAGCCATATATTTGAAAAATCTAAATGATATTAATGAATCTTTTTCAAAAAGAAGCAAACGTCTGTCAGTTATGGAGAACTGTTTATTTTCTTCAGTAATTGTGACTACTTTTAAGTGCCACTTTATTCTCTGTACCACAGAATTCTATATTACCTATGCAAGAGCCCCCTCCACAGAGATGACAATGGTAACATGATTGTCAGTTTTATTGTTATTGAACCTTTCCCTCCAGTATTTCCCAATCTTTAATGAAGGCAATAAAATCATATTACAACATTATAGTAAGATTTAGTTTCTCTTAAATTGAAGCAACAACTAATGTTACAAAATTCATATTGGAAATTACTGAGTAAGTAATGATGGCTTCTTTCTTCTGTAAATTACACTGGAGACAATGATCATTTTGAACAATCTCACTAAACTAAATATCTGGTAGTTCAGTCTCTTAACCCAGTGATTATCGGAAATTTCCAAAGGAAAGTTAGAATTGATTTTAAAAGCACACCATATGTTTAAAATCATCCCACAGAAGACAAAAGAACCAGTATTCTCATTAGAGGTTGGAACAGAATGGGCAGATATAAAGGTTCTCATTCGCACTTCTAACCCTACTTGGCTCCCATATGGGTAGATGCTGAGTAGAGGGCCAGCAGGCCTATGGTGGCACTCACCCAGCTAGTGGTGGGATGAATTTGCCTCAAAAGCTCTAACAGCCAAGCCACCTGGTAGAGAACGTGGGGTGTCTAGCTCTAGACAGCAAAGGAAAGGCTGAGCCTGCAGGCAGAAGTGGCTTGCCTGAGCGAAGCACTAGTAGCTCTCTAGTTAGCCAGCTGCTGGTTCAGCCACAGATGTTCTCAGGACACCCAGAGATGGAATCATGCATGTGCACCTCAAGAAATATCAGGCTGGCCACTGCCTAGCCAAGACTGGCAAAGACCTCAGGGACACTGTACAGACTAAGAATCCGCTCCCCACGCTCTCTCAAGATCCCGTGAGTGTCCTTGCATTCGCGGTGTCACACCGCAAATGTTGCCTTTGAGAGGAACGTGAAGGCTGTTTTCCCTGCCATCCTGCTTGGAAGCTTATGAAGAAGACTGGGTCAGTTATTAAGTTTAGCTGGAGTAAGTCTGTGACCACACTATAGGGGGAACATCAAATTTATGCATACACTTCATATTTGTGTTTCCTGTTATTTATTCAACTTCAGTTTCTCAGACTTTTCTTTGACTTTCTTTGTATTTGTGATGATACTGCAATCCAACTTTGATTGACAGTTTTTCCTTTACCCTAAAGTTGGTGATCTGTTTCCACAGCTGAGACCTAGTAGCACATTTTATTTATTCATTTATTTATGTTTTGTTTAAAGATTTTATTTATTTATTTTTTAGTGAGAGAGGAAAAGAGGGAGACAGAGGAGGAGAGAAACATTTCTCTATTGATGTGAAAGAGAAACATTGATTGATTGCCTCTTGAACACCCCTGACCGGGAACCTGGCTAGCAACGCAGGCATGTACCCTACCAGAATTGAACTGAAGACTGTTTGGTTTGCTGGAGGACGCCTGGCCAACTGCACCATACCACTTGGGGCACACTTCCCACATTTCAAAGAGAACTACCAACAATTGCAGCCAGACATGCAGAGTCAGCCCATGACATTGAGGAATCCTGTCTCTCAAGGAGGCCTGAAGAGGTGAAGAAAAATTCATCAGCCTTCTGGACAGTACAGTGTTAGTGGTGAAAACTGAGTCCCTCCCTTCCCAACTAAGTAATAGTCACACCAGTCCCACTCCGGGTGCCTGTTGACAGCAGCGGGGGTTAATAGGTAGGATCTAAATGATGGAGGGCTGGTCTGTGAGAAGGAGAAGAGGGGAAGCCTGGCATTCTCATCTGCAGCTGGATGCCTGCTTAGGCAATACTCCCACCTCTCTGTTCAATGCTCACCTGAGCAGGGGAAAGGCAGTCTGGGAGAGAAAACACAGGCCACTGAGAGGCAGGAGAAATGAAAGCAGAGGTGCCAGTCAGACTGGTATGGCAAGAGCATGTGTTTATCATGGATCAAACAGTTACCTCCAGAGGGGGTTGAGGAGAGCTGTCTTTCTAGTATGCTCACTCCATCAGGGGATCTTAGTATCAATGGGCTAAGGTTGGACTATCAGGGGCTGGAACTGGAAGGTACTGGAAACAGGAAACTAAACCAGACCCAAGTTCCTCATTTCAGGACCTCTGCACTAGGAGGTTCTGAAGTGCCTTCCAAGGACTTCACACAGATGTGCAAAACGGGGCCAGCACTGGAGTTTCTGTCTCACAGAGGCACTGACAGGCAGTCAGCATTAGCTGGAGGAGCAGTAACAACTCAAAACAGGGGGACTGCCACTGACCCCTGTTAAAATGACATCTGCCTGTCCCTCCACCATCCATCCTCCTGATCACGGCGATCCATTCCTAAAGGTTACAAGGGCACAGGGGATGCAGTGAGAGCTGACCATTTCACAAGCATAGCCACAGATGCAAAAGGGAAAGCACTGAACCAGATATGAGACTGGATTATAGACTTAGACTGGACCAAATTGCAATAAGAAAAAATATTCAGAAAATTACGAAGTCTGCCTGAGGTGACATTCAGGGATGGGAAAGGGGATTCAAATGAATACGGTTGAAAGTGGTGACTGGAAAAAAGAAATACAGCCATTTGTGTTTATAGCCTCAATAATCTGCTTTGACAATGAATGAACAATTATAGCTTTAGATCAAAGAAATGGAGACTATGTTATAAAGAAAATGGCCAGAAAACTAAGATTTGTTGAGTGCACATTAGCAGGTAAATAGTTTGCTGAGTCAATATTCATTATCTTATTTATTCTTACGATGAGTTGCCTGTATTTCTTCTCATTTAAACAGTGAAACTGTAGCTGAGAGAAGTTAAATAAGTTACCCAGACAGACACAAAAGGTGAATGATGGATTTGGGATTAAATTTAGGTAAATAGGACGTCAAACCAGCACTTATTCTACTGCTCTCCACTGCTATCAATGGAGGTGCATGGTTAGACAAACTTCACATTAAAAATTCCTCAGTATCTTTCTTTGTTGCCTGTCTAATCTAGCATGAAAATCATTCATTGAGGTACAGTATACTTTAATTGGACTCGTCCAATGTATAGGATAACTCATTGCAAGTTCAAATTCTAATTCCCTATTAAAAGCATACCGTCTTGCCTTTATTGTAAATTTCCATTGTTTGGGTGGTGTACTTGGGTGCCATGGAGATGACAGTCACAGACAGATGTTAACACGTCATTGTAAACACTGCCTGTTCTTGCTCTCTGCTGAAAATAAGTAGATCTGTTAGCATTTCTTGGCGCATTGCCATTTGGATTGGACTCAAGCCTTCTCTCTTGACACATTTTCACTTTGAATGACTAGTTTTCTTTTCTGTTGGCTTCTGCTTCCTCTTTCTGAGGTTTCAATTTCCATTTTGAAGAGTGAATGGTGGAGAAGGAAGAAGCAAGATGAAGAACTGGGCAGAGAAGATGGTCATTTAAGTTATTTTGATGCTGGGGACTTTGTAGAACAACTCTGAAGGCAACATTGACTGAGTGATTTATTCAGGTTTCCTGTTTTAAAAAATTCCAAGATCCTAAAAGTCCCAGATTAATATTTCTGATACTCATCTTTCCCTTAGCTTTCCTGAATTACACAATTTCTCAGTTTGAGAATTTCTTTTTGACTCTGTGCTCAGTATTTAATTAAATCTTACTAGTACTTTCATGTTTGGCCTAAATTTACTTAAGATTATACAGGTTTTTCATTGGAGCTGGGACTGAATTAATATTGAATACTTCTTTTCCATCCTCTATTTTAATATCTTCCCCTTTGGAACCAATAAGGGGCATTTCTTTTATAGTACAGATATTCAGTAGTTTCTTATCTTAAGACCTCATATACTGTTAGCCTTAACATTTATATGTATGTGGAGCTTATTTTTTCTAATTGCATAATTAGAACATATAATGTGCATAATTATGCAATTAGAAAAAATCTATGGCAAATATCTATGGCAATTTAAATTACCTGGGAATTATTCATAGCAGTAGACAAAGCATTTGTCTCTCATCAACACACAGAACGTTATCTCTAAGTTGAAAAGGAAGAAATTTATTTAAAAAAACAAAGACCTATACAGACTTTCTTGATATTATATTCTAAGTGGAAAGGTTTAATTAACTCAACTCTCTAGACAGTAAAAAAGTAGATAAAATCTCCAATTATACCTGGAAGTGTTAAGATGCACACTTTGATGATGTATTTTCAGGATTGCACATATGTCTTACATTTCGACCTCTGCTTTCACAGCTGCACTCTTGGTCAGTGAACAAGGCCAGGTGAGTGGTCTTGTTGAGGCAGATGGCCAGCTTAATCTTACCCATCCTCGTTAGGTTTCTGAGACTATACTTTTTATAAGAATCAACACTTTCATTTTTGTTTTCTACTCCATGTTTTAGAAAGCACAAGAGCAGATGCTCTTTTATAGTTATAAGCAAGAAAAAGCATTCAAATAATAGCATAAACCCCACTTTATTGTCAAAGATGGTGGTGTTCTGAAATTAAGTTGTGGTCAGAGGACCATCCAAAATGAGATATCCCAAAATATTTAAATTGTCAGATGCCATATAAATGCCTGAATTTGGCAAGTGGAAGGCATTAGGGTTACCAAGGAACCATATTTACAAATATAGTTTGCATAAAAGTTGAACTTAAAAAAGAGTGAGTCTAAGTTTTACATTTGCACTTCATGACAGTAAGTCTAGGTTTTGCTATGTGTCCAGAGGAAAAAAAGTTACAAAGACCTCATCTGGATTATCTTGAATGCCCCTGTTACTAATTTAAGAGCCATTTGTGGTAGAAGGTGAAATTTAGAAGGTCAGAGGCCATTGTCAACATTGGATGATATGTATAAAAAGGGAATGAAAAGCATCAGTTGATTGATACAGAGAATTAGTTATTTAAAAGCCATTTGAGAGCATCTATTCTCAATTCACTTCACCAGCTAAGTGACCATGTGATTATATTATCTTTAGCACCTGTTTACTCTTTTAAAGTAAAAGGACAGAAGCAATTGCCTGGATTCATTTTTTAAAAATGATGATAAATACAAAGTTGTCTGAGTATTCCTATGAGCCTTCTCTTCAAAGCATTATGTCCATCCTACTGAGTGGATATTTGAACAGCTCACTGGATAAAAGCTCTTTTGACTATATTTTTCTTTATGGCTGCATGAGAACGTCTGCAAGTCCATCTCCCATTTTCTTTCATTGACACTAACTCAGTTTGACAGTTTCTTCCCAAGAGAACTGTATATCACATTGTGAACTAGAGTTGGCTAGACATTTAAATGCTCTTCCAGCTCTGAACTTACAAGGCCATTTTTAACTTTTATTTTGTTTGTAGACTTCTGTTCAAGGTAAGTTTCCATGTAGTAACTGCCTTTTTTCCACAGGGAGTTCACTTCTATTTGTGAGACAGGCAATGTAATGTGTTCTTCTTTATTACGTTGCAAAACATTTTAGAAGCTCCAGAAAGTACGTTTGCCTTCTTGCCCCTTCAATATTCCTGCATTTGTGAACTTATGACAAACCAGATGTCAATCACAGCCATGATATTCAGATAATATTTGATAAATAAATATAAATTGTGCTCATAAAACTAGGCGAAGTTTTATAAATGAAATAGAATGCACGTTTCAGCCTTCAAACAGTTCTGTCTTAAATCAGTCTAAATTGAGGGATCCCATTTTCCCAAGATTTTTCTTGATACTTTTAAAATTGTCCCTGAATGGAACCATTGTCCTTTGGTACCATTATGGTATGCAACCTAGAACTTTGATTATGTATGTGTTTCTTCATTCAACTTGCTGGAGGAAATCTTAGAACAGGCAATTTACATTCTTATTTTGTATTTCTGTTCCTGATTGCATCACGACATTCTATGAATTTCCAATTTCAGCAGCTAGTTGTAACCTGATGAAACTGTCTTTGGTCTTTCTATTTTTTAGTGCCTAACGTTCTAATTTTTGTTGAGTGAACTGATTTGCTAAAGCAATACAGACTTTGGTATAACATCAGCTTCCAGTCCAAGCAATTGTTCTATGCAAAGCCCTTGAATTTGCTATTTAAAAACACTTTTTTGTACCTTAATCTACAAGACACTGTTTGAGGATACACGGTTTCTGCTGCTAAAGAATTTACCTTCTTGTGGGAAACGAAAGGAGTGTGTACAGCACCACAGTCTATGCAGTCAGTGTCACCAGGAGGTAAAGGAAAAGTGTTGGAAGAAGGAGAGACTTTGGTAGGTCTTTCCTAATTTAAGAGGATGTGACTTTCTTGAAAAATAGTTCAGAATTTGATATGCAGAAATGAGATTGAAGACGGAAGTGGGCAGGACACCACAAACATTCCAATGGCTTGACTTTTCTCCTGGAATAAAAGTCAAGCTCTTTTCTTCAGCATGCAAAGCCCACATCAGTAATTTTCCACTTTGGCTGAACTTCAGAATCTAAATCCTGACCTTTATTCGCAAAGATTCTGATTGAGTTCACCCGAAGGTAATCTTAATTTAGAGCCAGAATTGGGACTTACTGAAGGGAGTGAGCCGGCCCCTGCCTCCCTTGTGAACCTCATTCCCTACCATGTTTCTTCTTGTTCACTTAGCTCTCACCTCCTGCAAGCCCCACCTCGGCTTCTCTTCCCCAGTGACCTCATTCCTTCTGAGGGTAACCCGCTGTTACCTCTACCTGCACTGCTATTTCTGAGATGATAACAGCAGCTAACAGTGACTGAGTGCTCACAATGTCTCAAGCACTCTGTAGTATATGCACTGGGAAATGCATAACCCATTCAACCCTCCCAACAAACGTATAAGGTGTCTCAGGTTTCCTGTGGAAGAGCCTGAGGCACAAAGATGTCGTGCACGTGCCTGTGTGTGGCAGCACGGGGTTCTGAGCTGATGCTGAACACTGTGGAGCCACCTCTTTTTTATTTCTTTCATGTTATTTCAGCCTTTATCCAAAAGTCACCTTGTCTGAGAAGCTTTGCTGGACCAGCCCATCTGAAATATCTCCCACCTCACTCTAATTACTCTCTAGTCCCTTTCCTTGCTATTATAATGTTTATTTATATGCTGTATGTTAAGTCTTTCCTCTACTAAAATGTAAACTCTGCAAATCTGCCTGTATCTGATTTTTGATCACTGCATCTCTAGCAGCAGAAAAATGACACATAGGTTTTCAACAAATATTAGTCAGAGGAAAGAAAGAATTTCTTGAGTAATAAGTATTCAAAGGAGGAATGAATTTGTTCCAGGCATTTTTCTTGTCTGGTGTATGTCTGTCATAATGACTTTATGATTTGAAATTCCAGAGGGAGGGCTAAGGTGAAGGACTGATAATTTCATCTATTCAACCCATATTTCAACATTACTGGAACTGAATTTTTACGGTGGGCACCTGCAGCAGACACCAATGGTTGTTGAGCTCACGTTCATTGTCCCATGCCCTTGCTGGCCAGGACATGTTGTCCTGGTTTTCTTTCTCCAAGAGACTTCAGGAGCACCAGGCTACGTCCCATCCCCACGGGGAGCTTTGGGAGAGTGTGAGCCCATCACGGCGGTCCTGTTGCACTTGCTGATGGTTCAGGCCAGGCCACTATGACAAACCTGGCAGGAGAGACCAGAGAGGAAGTCTGCAGAGGGGCTCCAGCAAAGTGGGGCTCTTAAAAATAAAAACAAAGGAGTGAGCTCCTGCTCTGCCCTGAGACACGACCACGTGTGAAAGGAATTCCTGCAGCTCTTGGCCCATCTCACCACAATGAAATCAGACAGGCCGCAGGTTAAGAAGAGAGGTTTTGGGGTCTGAAGGCTCTGCAGTTTCCCGCTCTGCCACTTGCTACCCATGCAGTCGTGTGCTAGTTGGTTCCTGTTTCTGTGCCTCATTTCCTTTCCCAGTGAAATGGGTAATAACAGTGCCAATTTCATAAATATTTTGAAGACAAATGAGTTAATATGAATCTAAAAGCTTCCTCGTTTGTAAAAGGAAGAATAGTAAGAGGTCTGCTTCACGGGACTGTGGTGAGGATTACATGAAATGAAACACACACAAGGCACTTAAACCAAGGCTGACACATAGAGAGCATTAAGAAGTGTCAGCAGCAAACAAAGCAGCAGGAAGGCAGAGCCCAGGCAGTCTCGTGGAAGCAGGACTGAGGCCCTGATTGCACTGAACTCAGAGCTTTTTTTTAATGTAACAACTTAGCTTTGTAATGTTTTTATATCGTAACTTTCAAAATTCTGTTACACAATAAAATGTCATAATCTGAGCCATTGGAATCAGAGTTTTCTGTATCTTCCTATGGAACTTATCTTAACTGACATGTTGCCCCTAAGTGCAGAGTGGTGGAACTGATGTCCATCATACCTGAGGTCACAGGAGCGTTCTTTCTCTTATGCAGAAAGGAGAAACTCACTACTCTACCCATACTGAACACTCAGCTTCCACAAGGGTGAATATGAACATTTTAATTCAATCTCCACTTTTAACTGCTCTGCACTTTTGTGACCAATATAGCTGATAATAGTTGTAAGGACACAGTTCTGAACGCAGGCACTATTAAATGTCACAGAATCATACAGTGTTTTAAAAAATCTTCATCTGGGGCTAAAGCACTAGGAAAAGCTTCACATGTTTGCTTTCTTCTGAATCTGGCTCCCATGGCTAAAATCCTAAAGTCCAGAACATGCACTGTTTAATTGTCTAAAAACTACTGAATCTCATTGGAGCAAAAACAGTTTGATCGATGGGTCCAGCTGTGACCATTGTGTAGCATAAATTTCCTGGTTGCCTTAAAATGTTGGCTCTGCAGCTGTCATCTGGAACTTTAGAATGCAGTAGCATTAAAATGCCAAAGCTATTTTACAGGCCTGTCTGTATCAATGGGAGAGATGACATTCTTCAAGGGAACTTCAATATGCAATTTGTTGCATATTCTAATGATGCCGTAATCAGTGTTAATGTTTTGTTTCTCTTAAATTCTTGTATTAGTGTAATTTAGCGGTTTAGAATGGGGTTATCTTGGGATAGTTTTAACCGAATAAAGGACTGTTTCCTGAAGTTTTATTTTGCTCTTCTTACACAATGCTGCTTGTTATGGCTAAAACTGTGGAATGTGATTTCTGCTTATTTCATTTCCACATCTTGTGCAATTTATTGGAGAAACTGTCGGAGGAAGGGTCAGTCCGCCGTCTTTCTCACCACGGCTGTCAGAGTGAGCAGGAAAGACCAAGGAAGGGGCAGATGCAAGACAACCTGTTTCCCTTCAAGTCAGGGAAGTATGGAGATGATGAAGTCACAGGCTCCAGGCTTGTTTTTGAGTCATCTCCGATTGTTCTTAGGGCGTTAATTGGGGTTATTCTTATCTTCCTTCGAAATCAGCTGCCAGGTCCCTCACAGATGTACAGGGGTGGAATAGAGATGCCGTTTCTATGACAACTTTAGTGAGAAGGAGGATCTGGAGTTTTCAAATGGCCAAGTATTGAATGACAACTTTTATATAATGTCATTTTAAGTAAAGCTTACCTAAATCCTTTCTTTGTTGTGCTTCAATGGCGTGCCTAGTCCCCAAGACTGTAGAAAATAAAAGCGATCACATGTTAGTAGGGTGCCTTGATGTCCATTGCTGATTAATGCATTGTTTATGTGATTTCAAAGTCACCTTTCCCATTATTAAACCGAAGGAGAGAAAAATGATCACTTAGGTGGAAATTTCTCTTTTGACATTATAGGAAGGTGAAGAAATTTCTTTTGGGATACCGCTCTCTGGAGTCTGTAAACATTAATTACATTGTACATTGTAGAGAAGTATAGCTTTTTCTTCTTTTTTTTTTTTTTTTAATTTAAGGGCATTTCTGCTCCAAACCCACTTAGGTATGTTTAGCATAAGAATGATTTGTGACCTTCACCACACTAGGTTCTCAGCCAATGTCTGCTGCCGTTTTTAGCATTATTAAGAAAGAGAAGCATTTATTGTAGCTATGTGGAAAACTTGATAACATATTTATTATAGTAAGCACTCAGGCATTTTGTTTGGGGACTATTCCACATAAAGCAGAAAATTTTCTACAACTGTCAGAGTTATTTATCCACATAAAATATCTTGACCTTTGTTTTCTTTTAGCTGAACTGGATTTTCCAAGTGTGGCTTCTCTCTGTTCAATTGAGTCTCCATGTCTTCTGGCATGTAGCATTTAGCCACTAATGATTTCAGTTCTTTTGGTTCAGAAAACTATTATGTGTTTTTGCTACTTTTCCATTTTAAAGGTCAAAGGTTTAAACTTGTTCACATTTTCTATTGATTAGTAGGAAAGCAACCCCACTGCAATATAGCTGAAACTGATCTTATGAGAAATCCTGGTGAAAGGGAAAAATAGAATGAAATAGCGTAGCTGTCAAAAAAAGGATCAGATGAACATGTAATTAAGTTTGGCTGGTATCTCCAAATTTCGAATCATGGTGATTATTGTAGGAATATTTCAGGGGTGAATGAAATGGACTTTCTGAAACTATTCTCGTTATCACTGTCTTTTTATTTCAGGGAGTATGATGAGAAGATAGTAAGAAGTCACAAATCTAGGTAGAAAATTACAAATATTCTTAGGTCATCCCTATTTTTTATAACTCTCCATGTTATGCTTTACCATTACAAATTTAGGATTTTTCTTAACAAACAACCGAAAAATCATGTGAATATATTTTTAAACAAAAGATCAGTAATCTGCTTCATTCTCAAAGTGATTTGCATTTAATGTATGAGAATTTTTGTTAACATTCTTACTTCAAACACAGTTTTCTTGGTCTTTGCCATTGAAAGGATTGTTTATAATTTATCTGGTACAGACAACCTTTCTTGTCTACACATTTAAGGTATCAGTTTGTACTATATTTATCCATTGTATTCCATGTATTTATCCATGTATTTATTTTATCCATTTATAGCACCTTTTATAATGTTCTGTCTTCTGTATAAGAATCTTCTTGTTGGTTGAGCATAGAAAAAAAACACAGATTGAATATATAAAGAGGTTGAGATATCAAAGGTACACTAAGAAAAAGGTAACGTTAATCTCATGGGGGTTTCAAAAGCAGCGACAAATAAAGATAGAGGAGAAGCAAAATTAGAAAGAATAATAGGTGATAAATAAATAATCCCACAGACTGTAGAAGTGACTTAAATCCTGTTCAGTAATAAATCTTGAGAAAAAGTATAGAAAAACTGAATAATAACCAAGATAAAGGTAATTTTTTTTAAATGAGCAGTGATAAATCACAAAGTATAACAAATAAATAATAGGAATTATAATTTGAAAACAATTATCATTATAGCAAAAATTGAGTGCAGGAAAAAATATGATCCTGAAAATACTGAGAGAAAATAGCTATCAACCAAAAGTATCCTTCAATAATGAGGGTAAAATAAAGATATTCAACACAGCCCTGGCTGGGTGGCTTACTTGGTTGGAGCATCATCCCATACAACAAAAGTTTGTGGATTTGATCCCAGGTTGGGGCACATATGGGAGGCGACTGATGAATGTTTCTCTATCACATCAATGTTTCTCTCCCCTGTCTCTCTCTAAAATCAGTAAACATATCCTCAGGTGAGGATTAATAAAATATTCAACACAAGAGTGAATTCTTATTACTGATAAGATTTTGCCAAAAAACCCATAAAGGATGACATGTATAAAAAAAAAAACTGGACCCAGAAAAAAAATTTTTAAGTGGTAAATATGTAAAATACAATAACAATTTAATGATTATAAAAGCAAATTTAGAATTTGAGAACTACTATGCTCAGAAGAAATATATACTGAAGGTGAATCAAAACTTTCTAACTCCCTTATGTTATTTAGGAGGAAAAGATATAGTAATTAATGTACACCTTTATTAAGTTAAATGCACGAATTATAAATTTAAGTGTGATCACTTAAAAACATTAAGATCAATCAATACAAAAATAGAATCTTTAACACACCTAGAGAGATGAGTGAACTAGAAGATATATTTAATGATATTTAGAGTGCAGTACAAAGAATAAGTATATGCAAAAATAAAAGACAGTTTAAGTTACAAAGAGGTTTTAGTACTTAAGTGCAGAGGTTTTAGAAAGTCTGTTAGACCACTAATTGGAGAAGAGTAGAACAATGAAGAAAATATTTGAAGAAAGTATTTAAGAAGTGATAAAAAAAATTACAATTTGCATATTCAAGGAGTCAAATAAATAAAAAGCACATCCACATTGTGTATTATGATTCCTACATATTTGCTGCTCCTCTATAAGGAGGAACAATATTTCTTCTCCTAATTAATATTGAGCTTGGCGACGTAATGTGCGTTATAGTTAATGAAATGGAGGTCGAAGTGACGTGGGTGTCTTGTGGGCTGAAGCCTTAAGGTATCTTTGTCAGGCCTTCCTTCTTGTCTTCCATGATTACTGGAAATCTGCCTGGATCTCAGCCAAAGGAAGTCGTGGAGCAAAGCCACACTCAGCCCACAATGAACATCTAGTACGATAGAACATCTGGGTGAGATACGACCATTCATTGCTGTAATTTACTGATAAATTTTGAAGTTTTTTTTGTTAATGCAGTCTGAACCAACTGAGTAGTTCTATGCAGGGAGTGATTTTGCCCCTCTGGGGATATCTGTCAATGTCTGAGTCATTTTTGGCTGACACAATTGGAGGAGGGTGTAGTGGTATTGCTGTGGGCATCTATTGGATAGAGGACAAGAATTATGAATAAACATCCTACAAGATAAAGGACAGGCTCCATAGCAAAGAATTACCCAGCCCCAAATGTTGGTAGTGCCGAGGTTGCTTATACTAATAATTACATACACAAAGTCATTTTATAGTGAACTCATAGATAACTGAAGACACAGAATTCTTAAAAGGAAGCACAAAGAGTTGACTGATTGCAATTCAAGGAATAACAATTGGACTGTCAGCAACTTTCCAGTAGAAACCAGAAAACAATGAAATAATACTTTAAAATTATGAGAGAGAAAAAAAACTATGAGCAAAGAATTGTATAATCAACAAAACCATGTTTTAGACTGAGAGCAAACCAATGACATTTTCATTTAAACACACCACAGCATTTGCAGCAAATAGACCCAAGGTAAAGACTGTTTTGCAACCTCTCTCTTCCACTTAAGCAATCCTCATTGAGAGGTCTAATACGTAAACACAATGATGAGCAAGTGTAACAGGGTGCAGCCAAGAGGGGGGCCCCAAATAGGGATTTGAAATGGGGTCCAGAACTCAAGGTGTCCAGGAAATATTAGGATGTCCTCCCCCCTCCCCCCAATAGGTGTGGGTTGGGGGAAGGGACAAATGGAGCAGGGCCATTGAGAGCTGTTTTGCATAGCAACAGCTTTGCAGCTAACTTCTGGCATAGTCATTTAACATATCTATAACCTTTAACTGGTTACAAAGATATGTTAAATAGCTATGGCCATGCTCTGAGCCAGGGGAATGGAAGTAACTTCCCCCCAAGACGTAACTGGGGGGCAGGCCCCCCAAGTTACAGTGCCTGCATGAGATCTTGGAGATGACTGGCTCTAGGACACAGGGACATGCCTGCCCAAACTCATGATGGCAGCCCAGTAAAGCTGGAGGGATATGAGAGTGCTGGCAAGTATAGCCAATTGTGGGAGGAGTTGGAAGTGGGGCTGCAGAAGAGGATTGGGGTAGGGATTTACACCCAGACGCAGCCACTGGAGAGAACCACGTAGTTTTGGCAGAGTGGAGACTCTCACAGCCCTGCGAGAGATAATCACCATGCGGCTTTAGCAGAAAATTGCCACTTGGCTTTGGCAGAGTGGTGAACCCCTCCTCACAGCCATTGCAGAGGGAGAACCACTCGGATTTGCCAGCGTGGTGACTCCCGAGGAAATTGTGCAGAGAGGATCACAGCCATTGTGTAGAGGGGACCACTCAGCTGTGGCACTGCAGAGAACCATGTGGCTGTGGCAATAGAAGGGAGAACCACTTGGCTTTGCCAGAGTGGGGACTACCTTGGCCATTGTGTCAAGAGGACCATGCGGCTGTGGACATGTAAGAAAACCAAGCAATTTTGGCTGAGTGAGGACTCCCACAGCATTTGTGCAGAAAGGAGCATGTGGCTGGGGCAGTGGAGAGAGAACCTTGTGGCTTTGCCACAGTGGGGACCCCTGCAGCTTTAGAAGGGGGAACCACCACCCGGCTTCAGCAGAGATCCCAGCAACACAGCTGATGGTGCTGGGAACCAAGGGAGGCCTACCAGCTGAGATAGATTCCTGGGAAGAACCGGGAGCTGCCTGAGCCACAGACTTCTATTTCCTTCCCTGAGATACGGTACCCCAGACTGGGCAAAGGGGGAAGGAAGGACTGTGTGTGTTTGTGGGTGTTTTAAGGGACTTTGGGATTTTGATGAAGACATTAGGTCACTACTTTAAGTCTGTACAGCATTAAATAAACATTTCCTTTCCTTTTCATGAATCTCTGGCATTGAGAGATGTCTTTCCTCTGGTGGCGGACATAACAAACCTGGAGGGTTCCTTTCGGTAATAGTATATCGCCCTTCGCCCCCCCCTTGTTGTTCTGTAACACAAACAAAGCAGTAAATATGAGGGCATTTTAAAATAAACATTGAGTATACAAAACAGTATCTTATAGAGTCAAAAAATGAAAGCAAAACTATAATATTAAAATCAAAGTAAAATTTTCCAAGCTCTTTGTACCAATTAAAGTTTAGTATAGTTTAGTAAAGAAATTAAAATTTCTAAGGCCTCTTTATTTTAAAAATATATAAAACCAAACTTGGCAGAAATACAAGGGAAATTGACAAGTCTACACGTCATAGTGGATTTTCACTACTACATACGAACTCATGCCACTACCCACACCCAAAGTATTTGATGAAATTATATATTAAAATCTTGGTAAACTAAAAAGCAAGATAAGCTTGTTTCAGTACTGTGGTATATATTTTTTCTACACAGGGACAAAAACTGGGCTGATGCCTAGGTGGAAAACCGTCAGTTAAATGCACATACATATATTAAAACATAACAAAAAAGACTTTGCAAATTCATGCCTTGGTATTGTTTCTTTCAGACAGTGGCTACTGTGTGGATTGATATGACCACAATTGCATCTAAAATTAATTGTTTTCTTGTAGTCATTGGTAATGTGCAGTCATAAGATAACAAAGCGTTTTAACTTATTTTCTGTTATGTGACAGTTAATATAGCTTTCATTATGTAAAATCCCTGGGAACATAATTAGATATACCAGTTATGTATAAAACAAATGGAAATTTAAAAATATACTTTTTCCATTCACTTCGTATATATCAGTCTACACTTTAGCCGAAGGTGAGCAACAGCCAGATAGAGTTAAAGATTAAACTTATAATTGTGATGTATGGTTTCTAATTTTAATATCAAGGTCTGTGGAGAAAAGATAGAGGACAAATTAAAATTATAAAGAGAATATTAAACATGCAGTTCTGGCAGGGCACAAATTGGTTTCACAGAGGATTTTAGTGTAGAGGTTAATGAGAATTTGTTGGACTACTTTCATTTGTAAAATTAATAGCACTCATATATTTATTATGCTCTCCATTTATTTTTCCATGCACAGGCATTGCACATTTGATGAGTTGACATATCAGATATGTAGCTATTTTTCTCAGACATGTAGTCTAAATGTACTTTGTGATCAATAATAGCTGGACATGCTACTCATTATGTTCTAGTGCAATGTGAGAAAACAAACAAATGAAAAAAAAGCCTGTTTTCTTCCATACTTGAAAAAGTTAAAGTAGAAAAAAACTTCTTTGCTCTGTATTTGAAACTTGCAATCACTTTCTGAAATATTACCCCATGTTTTTCCAAGTGTCTTTTGAATGGCAGTCTGCTTATGACAGGCTCACTCAGTTTCATAAATTACTATTTCATATTTTGATTTTCACACCTAATTTGTCTTTGGGAAAAGCAGCTGGAGATGAATTTTGCCAAGTCAACTCCCAGGTAGCTCCTATGGCTCCATTTGCAAATATATGTCCTACCAGCGCTTTGTTCTGAGAATTGAACTATGAAAGCCCTTGCACGCAGCTGGCAAAGGAGTAAATGAATTAGGACTGGCGGGAAAAGAAAACATACTCATAACAATAATAAAACACAACACCTTTGAGAGTTTACCATGAACTATACAAGTTTTTAAACTATACATTGTTAAGTAATCACTCTGGCTGCTGTAATGGTGAGAATGCAAGTCAAGAATGGCCACTGGGATACCAACTTTAAAGCTACTATTAGGGTCCGGATGAGAGATGATGGCGGCTTTGATACTTTGAAAGTGTGGTCAGAGGAAGCCTCTCTTAGGGGTCAGTGTTTGAGATCAACCCAAAAGGATGAGGACAGACACATGCAGGGCCAGGAAAAGAACTTTTCACACAGGCACAGAAGCCGGTGGGCGGTGGTGAGCTGGAGGATGAGTAGTAGAGGCAATGGCTCAGGAAAAAAGCTAGAGAAGTGACCAAGAACCATATGGTGTGTGTCCTTGCAAACCCTCTAAGGGGTTTGAGATGCTCTTGGACGCCACTTCTGCTCACAGCCTGTGGTCCACAGAAGCATCGATTATAATAAAAAGAGGATGAAAGAAGGGCCAAAGAGAAGGACAAGCAACTCACTGTTGTACCAGAGAGAAATGAAGTACCTATTTGACTTCAGCATTGGAATAAATCCTTTTTGGAAAAAAAAAGTATTTATGACTTTTTTGTTGTAGGATGAGTACAATTTCAGTAAATTGGGAGAAAGGAAATGAGCACTTTTCACACTTTTTAGGCTAATAACTATTTCCAATAAAAAGTTTGCTGTTGGGTGGCATATTAAATTATATTCAATAAATACTCTCCTCCCTAAATAAGCATATGTCCCCCTCTCCAGAAAAGAGTGAACGATGTTAAATTAGCCCTCACCCACTTCTATACTCATGGATGATGTATGACCACCTTAGAAAAACTCTGATGGCAGCAATTATACTCATGCTTTGTTTTGAGAATTAATTTGTATAAACTGAATAGGAAAAATCAAAGAAACAGATGCCCCTTTTTTGGTTTTGCGGCCCTATTACAGAGTAGTAAGCACAATGAATCAGTGAAGACGTTAACCACAATTTATTGATAGATAGTATAACAATAATTATTATTATAAAATAGGATGTACAATAAATTCCTCCTAAATCTCATACATCAGTATAACCCTTTGAAAAAGGTAATAATATTAGCTCCAGTGTACGGATGAGCCCCCTGAGGCTCAGTGAAGTTCAGGCCACATTCAAAGACATCCACCTGTAAAATTGCTAAGCTGGAGTCACACAAAGTTTGGTTGGCCCGAGAGGCCAAGTCTTTGGTTATTATATTTGACTGACAAAGTCACTGTTTTACTGACTTGAAGAAATTCTTATTTTTGAATCCTGCCAGTATTATTAACCAGATATTTCAAGATTTCTTTGACCTCTTTTCCTGGCATAAATTTTGTTTTCTACACATTTCAAACAAGGTTGAAATGTCCTCCAGATAAATGGGTAAAGCATACTAACACAACCAGAACTGTGTTTTCAGGGGCTAATTTAATATTTTCATAAGTACCATCATTTCAGTACAGATGATTCTGTTATGGAGATAAGATTCAGCTTTGTCATGTAGTTGCTTAAAAGCTAGTTGCATGCTATTTTAAAAGAAGCTTCTGTGTAATGTTGTTTGTTTCATTACTTTCAGATTAGCTGATCAACAACCTGCAACGCAACATTCAATTTTGTTCCCTGTGAAAATGTTCAGGCTAATAGGTTTCATACGTTGTTGTTCAATTTATCTGCCTTTTAGAAGAAGTCATTAAGTAGAGAAAACCAGCTTTTAGAAATAATGAGTTTTTCATTTACTGGTACAGGCATTTTCTTTAAAAAGACATCATTAATCACGTAGTTAAACCACTAATTAAAAATGTTTTACTTTGATTTCCTTTATTTTCCTGAACTACATTAAACACCAGTCTGTCACATGGATGGCATGCAAAGATCAAAGACCTCTCTGCTCCCATGATGTGTCATTAAAAAATTAATAATGGCTCTGCTTTGCACTTCTTTTGGCATGTGTGCATGTATGTGCATGTGTGTGTATGTGTGTGTGTGTGAGAGAGAGAGAGATTCCACTCAAGCACGTGTGTGAGATACTTTCCACTGATACAGAAGCTGCTTTTCAAAATATATAAAATTGGTCAACTTTAGAAGCCAACTATCTAAATACATAAATGTATCAAATGCAAATATGTACCTTATAATTGCTATAATTTTATTTGTATTTCTGTTGTGTCTTTTTTTGGTTTTAATGAAAAAGAGTTTATTCCAAACATTCCATTAGACATGGGTTGTGTTGTGAGGAAAACTGTGTTCTAGTTCTTCTTTTTTTAGTAAATTTTTGAGAAACTCTAGAAGAGAAGAAGCAGGGTGTTTTGATGGAAAAAGTAATAGATGGAAACTAAGAGACTTCTGCTTTTGTCTTCAAGTAAGCCACTAACTTGCTATATGCCGGGCAGATCACTAAAACTCTTTGGGCCTAAACTTCCTACAACTGAAAAGCATCAAAGTTAAATCTAATGATTTTATGTTTCATCTAGATTGAATGTACTATGATGTTAAACTACCGTTTTGTTTTTTTAGGTGAAGAAACAAATTTCCATGAATATAGATGAATAACATAAATTTTATTTCCTCATATATATATTGTTCATTTGTAATATTTATATTGTGCTATTTAATTTGAAGGTTCTGAACCACTGAATTCAAGTCCTGTACCGAACGAAGAAAATAATAAAAAGGACAAATGCCTTAGTATCACTTCTTTCTTTCTTCCAAAAAGATGAAAAGTTATGACACTGTATCAATGTGTTGCATGAACTAAAGGTAAAGACAAAGACATTACTGTTTACTTAATATTGGGCTGCATGTCAGTGGTAACAAAAGTTGTGACATTTGCTTACATGGAAAATGCAATTCAAAGTAGAACCTTGTTCTTCTTCCCTTTTTTGCATGTTAGAATTGAGAGCGATAAAGAAATGTGAATGATGGTATAAAGAGATTATCTCCCTAACTCTAACTTATTAGTTAGGTTGATAGCTAAACTACTGTTGGCAGGGACTAACAAAAGGAACCATGGCAACAAGTGACACAGGGAAGTAGAAAGAGACACAACATGCCATAGTTATTTATCTATTTTTTCTTTCCTTTTTTCCTTTGTGAAAATGTCACATGTGGTGTAACAAGCATCAGTTTGTGCATCAGGATGGTTCTAGTTGGCATCTTGTGCCCCAGATGTCCACATATCATGTTTGGCCTATTTGGTTTTTACTTGGTACCTTGTAAACATCAGAAAGTTCCTAAGCTCTGAAAAATCTTAATTGTAAAAATAAGATGTATTTTATTCAGTAATGTAAAATTGTACAATTAATGTATGCATATTTATAACAACCACAAGTAATATACATGGACATTCTGATATTAAGTTTTCCATTTCTCTTCATTAAGCACCTATAATAAAAAGAAAAGTGCGAGTCAGGGTGGTTGGAAGATAAGCTCAGCTAGATTGCTCTTTGTGTGATCAAGTTTTCCTTGTGCTTGGGTGTGCAGGGAGATCGCTTTCATAGGTCAAGGGCATTGAAGTTCAGTCTCAGCTTGTGCTTCTGCCCCAGCGAACAGGCCCAGCAGTTGCTTTCTCTGGTCATTCCTGCCATGTATACTCCTGACCTCAGAACTGTTTTTGTTTTTCCTCTCATTTGTGAAAACCTGAGACTTCAATGAGTCTTTGGGGGTTTAAGAACTTTTATCTTGGTCTTCATTTTGCTCTGCTTTATTCTTAGCTGTCAACTAACATTGTGTCTTATTAGTATCCTCTACTTCACAGTAGGATAAAAAGGATTTTTTAAACAACTTTGTTGGCAAAATGTCTTCCCAATTGAGGCTTCAGCTTGAGCAGAGTTACTGATGTATTGGCACATTCAATGATGCAGCATGAAGCATGCCTTTTGGTGATAACAATTTTAGAAAAGCTTCCACTAGGGCACTAGAAGACATTTAGAAAATTAATATTTGGTCTCAATTTGCTTATATTGAAAGAATATTCAGTAAAACTTAGTGATTAAAGCAATTCTTTCTTTTGTTCCACTCTCTAAGAAATGAACCAGAATTTCAACTAGCATTAACACTCATTAGTTGGTGTAATAATTCTATGCCCTTGTTCATCTGAAAGTTGAATAAACATGATTTAATGATGACACTCTCCATGCTCAGAATTAAAATTATCTGTGACATAGATCTAATTACTTTGGAATTCATTTAGGATATCATTTCATCTACATTCAGTTTTATGTGTTTATCAATGCTTTTAAAATTAACTTCTTTTTAAAATTTTGATGATTGCAGATTCACATGCATTTGCATGAAATAATACAAAGAGAGCCCATGCGCCACATACCCAGTGTTCCCTGATGGTCACAGTATGTTGTAAGAGAATGTGCTTTATCACAGCCAGGAAACTGAAGTCGAGGTAGTCAAGATACAGGACGTTTTTGTCACCACAAAGAATCCTCTAGTTGTCCTTTAGAGTCACACCCACTCTCTTCTCACTCACCTCACCCTCATCCTTCACCCCTGGGAAAGATCAACCTGGTCTACATTTCTATAATTTTTTTTCATTTCAAAAATATTATACAAATGTAACTATACAATGTGTAATCTTTTGGGGTTAGCTCTGTTCATTCAGCATATTTCTATGAAGACTCAGAGAGGTTGTTGTGTATATCAATATTTTATTTTTATTGTTAAGTAGTATTAACAATATGTAATATGGATGTACAACCACTTTCTTAACCATTCACCCATCGAAGGGCATTTGAGTTGTTTCCAGTTTTGTGGTAGTATGCGTAAAGCTGCCATGAACGTTTGTGTACAGCTTTGCACGTGTGTGTGTGTAATACGCCTTTGTTTCTCTGGAATAAATGCTATAGAGTGCATTTATTTATTGTATGGTGGTTGAATGTAACATTCATTGCCATTTTACAAATATAACCATAGAGTAACACATCAAATGGAAATTATATAGGAAAAGTTTTTTAAGTTGATATTTCATAAATTAAATAATATTTTAATATAATGACAGAGCTCTGTATTTTGAAAACTGAAGAATCTGTCCTGATTAGCAGTAACTATTCCTATGACCAGCTTCATTCCATAGCTCCCCAAATGCTGGCTTCATCGCACACATTGGCTTTTTAATCGACACCTTCAAATCTCTCCCTATAGCAAGTCATCACTTAACAAGAGTAATTTTTGGAGTTAGCTTGATGTCATTCTCTTCACCATTTTGAAAATTAGTTACTGTCATATGTTGAGGTCTGCCCTGCCTGGTCTCAGGAAACTGTAACCACCTGTGGCTAAGACTGAGTAAGAGGCCTCCAGACCAGGAGACACAACTTATTTCCCTGGAATGAATGCTGCCTGTTCTGTGCCAGCCCCCAATGCTTGATCAGTTAGCCAATGACGGGTAAGATTTCCCACGGGGGGTGGGGGGGATCGCCTAAGACAGGCATGATCACGAGGAGGCCTCAGGGAAGGACTTGGGGGGCTGTGGAAATGAAGGAGTGATCAACATCAACCCCTGCCCCCTCAACTTTGTCAAAGCCTGAGTCCTTGAGAAATCCAAGTCTCCTGGCTGCCTTTGTCTCCTCTGCCTGACTCAGGCCTGCAGAAATAACAGGGGCGGTGCAGTCCAGACCAGAGTTGGCAGACCCCTGGGGTAATCAGACCTGAGACATAGAATATGAAAGGTGCTGTAAGATCTGCTTGCTGGAGGATGCTCTTTAATTAGAATACGAAGGCATGGACAGGAAACGAAACTAGCCTTTTAGGTCCTGTAGTCTTTTTTAAATGATAAAAGCCCAAAATCTCAGAATCCCAGTGGGAGATTTGCCACTCCCTTTCAAAGCTAACTACTTGTTTTATCTTCCTTGTCAGACGGTAGTTCACAAACTGTATCGGTATGTTTAATAAAAGCCTGCTTGGGTGGGAGAACAAGAAGCTCTCCACTAGAGAGAGTGGCTGTTTCATACCTATTTCTCCACAGGACTCGGTTGTCTGTGTGTATGTTTTTCTTGTGTTTTGATGAGCATCTGCAGCGATGAATACTGCTGGCCAGTATCTGTCACAGTCATACCCTCAGGTTTCATATTTCCATGATCCAGGACTGAAAATGGCGTTAGATAGTTAAAATTTCCCCTGTTTGGATTAAAACAAATTTTCTTTTTCTTGTCTGCATTGTTCATCCTGTAAGGGCAAGAGCCTATCTCAACACTAAGACATTTAGGAATGCAAGGAAGAAAAAGGCATAGGAGGCTCTTGGATGATTAAATTGTCTGTTGTCTTTGGAATCTTTGACAAAACATTTTTTTTTTACCTGGTCACAGACTAATGCAATATTTAATGTAAAATAGATAATTGACTTAGATTTTTTCTGAACCATGATAATATCATTTAATATAATAGCTGCCTTTTATACCAAGTTGTTTGATCCAATGGGAATTATATTATCAGACAGTAGAAACACAATCATTATTTACAAGGCAATCTAAAGAGAACACTTGTTATTTTTTATTGAATTTATTGCAGTGACATTTGTTAATAGAATTATATAGGTTTCAGGTATACAATGTGCCATCTGTATATTGCATGTTTACCACCCCAAGGCAAGTCTCCTTTTTTTTGAGATTGAGTTTTGAACTTAGTAATTGTTAATCATAAGAAAGGTGAAAATGATAATCACACCCTGATCAATCAAATGCAGTTAGGTTTCCCTTCTGAATGAATCCCTAAAGGATATGTGAATGGGGGACACTCAAAGAAAAAATAATAATTTCTAATCACTGCCAAATCTCAAACATGAATCTAATTCTCTTATTATGGGCTATTGAGCTGAGCTGTGTGCTACTCTCAGGGCCATTTTAGCTTAAGGCCAGGGGGGCAGCTGAACTGTCTCATTGCTTCCTTTCCCCAGATCCATCCCGAGGAGCCACCTTAGTGAGGGGCTACCCCTGACTCTCTCTCTGCACTTGAATGAAGAAGACAGTGAGGAAAAACACACAAAAGTACAATGCAATGGACCTCAAATAGTTTTATTAGTTATTTTCTTCCTTGTGTAAACTCTGTCCCCCTTGGTGGCCTATGTGCATCCCTGAGGACTGCACGTTTTGTATGATAGCCGAACATGTCCTTCTTGAGTCCGGGATGGACCAGAGAGAGGAATGCATTGAACTCCCATAGAGGGCAAGCCATGTAACCAGCAAACCAGAGATCATCTCACTCAGTCTCCGGATTTTATAAACAAGATGGGGAGTTTTACATACTTTTCCAGTTTCACAATGCTATTTTAATTTTAATTCTCCATGTTGCTCAATTCTGATATTTTCTTCTCCCATCATTTTCTTACTTGTTCCCTAACTGATGCTCAGTTCTTTCAGGGCTATGAGGTCAAGATCATTAAAATTGTTTTTTAAGTTCTTAAGAGAAGCCATGAAATTCTAGCCTTTGATAAAGAAGGGAGGAAACAGAATAACCTATAAAATTATGTTTTGGTTAAAATCATTGTATCCTACCACTTATAAGGCGCTTAGTATATCAATTGCTGATGGAGTTCGCTCAGGAGGCCCGGGCCCACTTGCTGGCTCTGAGCAGTTACTAAGCCATCTTGCCTTTCCTTCTCAGAGGTTCTTTGGAATTCAGTTTTTCCCTCCTTCCTCTGCTTTGTTTTAATGAGGTTCTTATCTCTCAAGATTAAGGATAGAGCAGAACACAGTCTTTACAAACAAAAGCAAACATACAGTATATTTTACTCTTAATTATTGTGAGTCAAAATATGGGATAAAAAGAAAACAAAATAATAATCCTAGACAAGTTACAAATAGTTTATAAATTCAGTAGAGTCCTCAAAATCATACTCCAGTGATTCTTGAGACCTACTATACCTGAGACTCACCTGGAGTGCTTGTTAAAAGTTTAACCATTGATCACTTCTAGAGAGGCTGACACCCAGATGTGTGCATTTTAAGTGGCAGCTCCTTCCCACTGACCTCACTGTGACCAGCTAGTTCCTTTCTAGATAATAGTCTGAGACAACTTTGAGAAACACAATATTTCTATACATTAGTTGCAACCCCTCCCTAACGTGAATGAGTTTTGAAGCCATATGAGGTGGCGCATATGTTAATCTCTAGGCAGATTTGGATCATCAGAAATCCAAGGTCTGATGGAATTCTTAGTCTCCTCCAAAGCCTTCTTCCAAATTGCTCCTCTGGTTATTGTGCTCTGTTATTATCATCAAATCTTTATTTTTCCAAGCAGATCATTCAACATTTTAATTTGTTTACCTCACCTACTATTTCAATTCATTTATTATAAAGTACTTGAAGCTGATGATCTTGAAATGCCCTCTTGCCCTACAATGCTGCAATTCTAGGATTCTATGTAGTCAATGAAAAAAAAGCCATAGTCGACAGTGATGAAACAGATGTGATATCACAACAGGTCAGAAGTTTTCAGCTCCCCAAGGAGAGTAAGAACCACATACAAAAAAGAGTATTGCTTCAGAAGCAGAGAAATCTTGATTTTATTCTATCAGGAGCCATTATTACTGTTATGTCATTGATTACCCATACCAGAGTTCCATTTGAGCAATGAAACATAGAGTTGATGCATGAGAGTCTATTTATAGAAAACATTTTGTATGATTTATTTATTTTTTTAATTAAAGAGGGATACTTTGTATTCTTTTTTAAAAAGAATTTTATTTATTTTTAGAGAGAGGAAGGGAGGAAAAAAGAGAGAGAGAGAGAAACACCAATGTGTGGTTGTCTCCTGCATGCCTCCCACTGGTGTGCAACCGAGGCATGTGCCCTGACTGGGAATCAAACAAGTGATCCTTTGGTTCGCAGGCTGGCACTCAATCCACTGAGCTACACCACCGAGGGGTGATTTATTTTTTTAACTTCAAATCTATATGAGTAGAATAGGGAATTACACAGATAGTACAGATTTATAGATTGGGAAACAAAGACACAGATGGCTAAATACATTAGCATAATTAAAACTGGAACTGAAATTATTAGTATTTATAGTCTGGAAGGGCATTTTCAAGTGCCTTGCCGGAAGACTGAATGAGGTGACAGTGGTTCCCCAGGATAGTCTGGATATGTGTGTGGATGGGGAAGGAGTAGGTTGTTCTGCAATAGTATCTGGAAGGTACTATTTGCACATAGTGCATGGATTCTGCCTACCGAATGCGCTGTAATGATCAAAATACCATGCACATCCGAGGATTGTTTCATTCCCAGAGCTACTCATGCCCCCATTGTGAAACACTGAAGCAGGTTAGAAGTGCTTCCATCCACAGATGGACTTTATTGCTCTGGTTCTATGATTTTTAGGGGGAAAAAGTTACATCATGTCTTTCACGGTTTGTTTTCTATTGTGAAAAATTTAAGTGATACATTTTGGTGAGAACAACTTTGTATGCTTTATGCCACTTAACCATGTCACTTCAAAGGAAATACTCCATTAAATCCATATTACATTAGCTTCTTATCTTTTTGTAAGTATAAATAGAGCCCATCCAGTTTTACTGTTTATGTACATGCTGCAATACATTTTTCTTATTAGAGAATGTTCCAGGGAGAGGTGTGTTAACTTTGTAGCACTCATATGAGAATTTAAAGAACTATGGACATATTCACAGTAAAGTACCAGAATTATTTAAGTTAGCTGTGAATTTCAAATGACAAAAAGAAGAGAAAATAGAGTAATTAATGATCATGACCAAGTATTTGGCTAATGCTATTACAATTTAATAAATGTTGGGTTCTCAAAGTACTATAATGAGCTGACTCTATAATAACTCCTATAACATATTTCACTTACTGGTGATATCCAAGAGCTAACTTATAATATTCCTTCTGGAATTTGTTATAAACATGCATGTAGCACACATAAGATTATAACACCATACACAGTTTATAACCATTTTAACACTGAAAGTCATAATATTATGCCCAGACAATTCTCTATTTTTTCTGTTGACTTCACTGCCTGTGCCCATCATCCCTCTGCCTTTCACCCATATATTTAGGGACAATAATGACTCCTGCAGTCTTAGGAAGCAGCAGAAACCTCCAAAAGAATCACATTAAAAAGCATAATATATATGGGTAAACTTGTTCTATTGGTACAAGTGCTACTGTGTTTTATTCAAAGATACTGTGTGAGGTGAAAGTGGGTAAAACAAGCTTTGGCAGTTTCTCAACAACATTAGACTGATGATAAGACTTAGTAATTCCTCCCAGAGAAATGAGAACTCACACACTGACAAAATATGTGTCCAAGTTGAGTTTTTTGCTTGTTTCATTTTTTCACAACACTTTTATGTTTTAACTTTAAAATAAATTTATTGGGGTAACATTGGTTAGTAACATTACATACATTTCAGGTGTATGACTTTATAATGTGTTACCTGTTTACTTTAATGTGCCCTCACCACCTGAAGTCCAGTCTCCTTTCATCACCGTATGTTCGACCCCCTTTACCCTCTGGTGACCACTGTTCTGTTGTCTGTGTCTATGAGTTTGCTTTTTGCTTGTTTGTTGCTTTCTATTTTTTATCCCACCTGTGCTAAAATGGTATGGTTCATGTCCTTTCCTGACTGACTTGTGCAATGGCCAAATATTGGAAATAGCTTATATGTTCTTCAGAGAAGGAGCAATTCAGCACAGTGTGCGGCACCCATCCCATAGAATACTACTCAGCACTACAGAAGAATAAACCATTAACAATGCAACAAAGAGTTTGGATGTATTTCATGAGAAGTATTCCAAATGAAAAAAATAAAATTGCATCTCAAAAGATCACAGACTACATGATTCTGTTTATATAACAGTTTTGAAATGGCACAATTATATAGTGGAAGAACCAATTAATGGGTGTCAGGCTAGGGGTGGTGAGGGGAAGGGGCTAAATGTGTCTATAAAGGGGTATCTTGAGGGAGATGAAACACACACACACAGAGAAAAAATATTGTGTGAAGATGAAAATGATCAGAGAGCTCATAAAACTTAGTTACTATCCAATCCCTATAGAGATAGGTTGTCATTAGGAAGGGGCTCATGGGGAACAACTGGCTTAATAACAAGGTGGAATCATTTTTATGCCATACCATAAACTATTCTTTTTGACTCACAGGGTGGAATAAGAATGCTTCCTTTCTTCTTTGCCAGCTGGTTATCATTAATATGCATTTCTCAGCACAAGTGACACTGTGCCTTTTAAACCCATTTTGCTATTGTACATTTGGATTTTTCATCCCAGATAAAAGACCAGAATAGGGGTAGTGTAGGCTGCTTTATATTGTCCTGCACGCCCTCCCTCTCCTCTTTCACCCAATAAAAAGAAAATGTAGGAGTAAAATATCTGGCATGCATCACTGTGGTTTGGCTGTGATATATCTTTATTTTATTCTAATGTTTTAAACATGAAATCCCAAATAAAAGGAACAGTCCATCTAGTGATGTGAAGTATCAACACTTAGCGTCATCATTACTTAACTGGATTGAATCTAGCCCCTCATCCTGTGTGCAGTGTACTTTCAGCTTATGCTGAGTGATTGGAAAAGAAAACTGACTTACTATAATTTTATTCCTTATGTATTTATATGAGTAAGGATATGTTGATTAAATATGGTTTCAAAGAGCTTTAGCAGTAAGCCTGACTGTGCCATTGTTCCTCGTGGAAATAACTTTTATTTTAAGCTGTAGCTGGTAGAGAATGAAAAGACCATTTATTTCAAACCCAGTATGTGTTGACTAGTTCATACACATCATTTCATTACTACTTAAACTCATTAGGCTAGGTATCATCTCCCTTTGCAGATGATGAGATTGAACTGCAGAGAGATAAGGTACACAAGGCCAGCTACCAAGAGCAAAGAGGGGATTTCAACCCAGGTGCCTGACTGGAGCCCATTGTTGACCTGCAGCTGGTACCTTATATTTGCTACTTGAAGTCCATCTGTAGATATTCTGGGAAAGTGACTAACTGCTCGCTTTTCCCAGGACTGATGCATTTCCCAGGATGCAGTACCTTCGATACTAAAACTGACAAAGTCCTAGGGAAATCAGCACTATTAAGTTCCCTAGACTTGGAGTTTGAAACCAAATTATTCGCCTGGCTTCTAAACACAAACAATTATTCAGCCAGTTAAAAGAATATTAAGATTTCACCTGGCACCCCTGGGGGCAGCTTAAACACTGTTTACCAGCCACGGCCACTTTTAGTTCTTTTTCTCAACTAAGTCACACCTGAGGGCATGATTCTTTGAGAATAGGAACAAAAACTAGGGGAGACTTTTGTTTTTTCTTGTCTTTATCTGTAAAGATGTACAGTTATATGCAGTATTTCAAATATAAATGAAGTCCTGCATATACTAGTAATATTTATGGTTCACCACAATTAATTTTGCAATTATTTTAAACTACTATAGTGAACACCACTGATAATGCTGTATCTGCCACAACTTCTAACAAGAATAACATTTATTAGGATGTGACTCCTTTCAGTTTTGATATATGGTTATACCACAATAGTATTTTGAGTGGCTAAGACCTACCTTCTGGTTTTGAACACAAACTATAATCTTCTAAAAGTACAAGCTGAGTTCCTTCCCCAACTCATACAAAAGGCAATAAAACATTTATAGGCATAAAACTGTTCTTTATGTCACCCAGAACATTAGAAAGCTTAACACAAACCTGCAACTTCACAATGGTCATTTTATGAACTTGTTTCTTTTATTTTCCTCTATAAAATAATGTTTCTTAATTTATTGTTGTTGGAAATTCTCATACAATATTAAGAAGAATTTTATATGTCAAAGAGGAATAAAGACTTGGGCCTTGGTCAGTTCGGTCTCTTTGTCATAGAAATAATCTACAAGAAGATTTGCTGTATAAAAAAAAGTCCTGGCTTTTTGATTTGTGGCTGTGCTGTTTATTATGATGAGCTTTTGGTTTAATTTTCAATGGCACTGTGCAGGTGTCAGTGATATGCATCCACTTGGTTAACATTCAATTGAAGTAAGGTCAATTATTTGCTATATCTAATCTATTAGATTGTTGTTTATGTTCACTAATGACAATAAAATTATTATATGACTTTTATTACACAAAAGCAAAAGCATTTCCCTCCAGGTGTTTATTGTAGAACATAAAAGCATAAATACTTGAGACATAAAAAAAGATGCCATTCAATGATTCATGTCTACAGACCACTCTAATTAGGGATTGTAAGCAAGGGTCTCCTCTCCAACATCTCCAAAATGTTGTCTTCTTCTGCTCATAATATTGAGTAAAAATGTGTCCGATGTTTTTCTGACCTAAGGGGATAATTGAAAGGTAGTTCAAGGAAACGAGCTGATAGCTGGAGCAGATGCAAAGTAAGTGAGAGCATCTGTATTCACTTCCAGTATCTTTAGAGACTTTCATAGAACTGAATGGTGGGGCAGAACACCAGGGACTGTAGATATGAACGGTTGTCAACACCGAGTCAAGCAAAATGTCAACCAAGCATGTTATCTGAGATCTCCTATTGGCAAGATCAGTTTTCACTTTTAATTAAGAAGGGAAAACCCAATCTTCTCAATGAGGAACTTTTGCAAAGAAAAATACACTGTTAGAGAAATGGATCTTAATTGCCTTTGCCCACAGTGTCTGTTATAATGGGGGAGAGGTTATACTAAATCTTCTGAGTGAACTATTTTTACATATGTGTGTGTGTGTGTTAGTGTGTATATATATTTTATACGCTTATACATTTAAATTAAATCCTAAGAACAAAGTGATTTGTTTAATGTAGCTCTGCCTCCGCATATTTTCAAGATGGACTACAATGGGTGATGCAACCAAGATGTGATAGGGATTGTAGCTTCCTGGATCAATAACACTGGGCACTCAGGTCACTGCTTTGTTCTCCATGGTATATGTTTGTACTGCGGAGCTTTACAAAGGACAGGGTATAATCACAGCTATTTGACAGCAATGAACAGGGACAAAAATATTTTTCGTTCCTTCTTGGCTTAGAAGGACCCGTTGTTGTCTTTAACTCAGTCTGAAGGAAAGAATATCCATGGATCCTATTTTAAATATATTGCAAAGTATACATGAAACCCTTTGTTTCTTGAAGTTTTGGTGAGAGCTGTCATTTGCCTTGTAGGGACACCATAGTCTCTTAATACTGATTTGCAATTTTTGTTTGTTTTTTGGTCAGCAGCCTTGCCTGGTTGATCTGTTGCATATTTGTATCATGTAGTTCAGAAGCCTATGTAATAGAAGGAGAGTCACCCTGTTCCTTGGTGATTGAGGTAAGGCTATCTTGGTCTCCAAGTCCACAGCCCTGGGCATGTTAAGGCCCTCCCCATACTTTCCAAGACCCACCACTTCTTGCTTTTTTCTTTTGTCTCCAATCCTGAGACATTGTGGACTGCTCAATTACACCTAATATATTACTAAGATATTAAATTTTACTCTCCATTATCTCCCAAATATCAGATCCAACAGCATTTTGAAGATTTACTGTGGCAGAGGGGAAGAATCATCATATACTACATGAATAGTCTTCCATAGTTTTGAAAACTCAATTTGCTCCCATCCTAATACTTCCAAAAACATGGTTATTGACAGAGATGCTCTACGTCCCCTCTGGGCAATCTGGAACACTTCTCCCACATATCACTAAGCCAAGTGTTCTGGAATTTTAAAGAATAAATTTTCAACACTGGCTGGCATAGCTCAGTGGATTGAGCTCAGGCTGCGAACCAAAATGTTGCAGGTTTGATTCCCAGTAAGGGCACATGCCTGGGTTGCAGGCCATGGCTCCCAGCAACCGCACATTGATGTTTCTCTCTCTCTCTCTTTTTCCCTTCCTTCCCTCTCTAAAAAATAAATAAAATGAAATTTTTAAAAAAGGATAAATTTTCTCCATAATAAATTAACAATGTCTCCTGATGAAGTTGAACTCACATACATTACATGCAAAAGTACAGTTTTTATACAATGAAGCTACTCATCTTGGTAGACTTCAGTAAACAAGGTCCTGAAGAGAACTGCTAAATCTTTTCCCATGCACTTTTTGTTTTGGTTAATTAGATGAAAGACAAATTTTATTGGGAAGGTAGTGCTGTTACTGCAATTCAGTGGCCTTGGAAAGGTCGCATGGAATATAAACGAAGCTTACAAGGGCAAAGATGCATAACCTTCTAAGATGAAAATCATATGACAACCTCAAAGGCAACAGAGCTGAATGTTAAGGAAGAAGGCACAAGGCATCCAGGGCAAGGGTCAGAGATCTCACTAGGTGAAATTTGATTATTATTTATAGGTACTATTATATTCTGTTTTAAAAATATTCTACAATGCATCTGAAAGTTGAAGAATGAAACTGAGTTTTTTGACAGAAAGAAACAAACAAATTAAAAACATTGGTCACTGATTTTAAAATACCGCAATATCCAAATGCTTTCAATGTAAAGATATTTTAAAAATTAAAAGCACTGTCTTTAAAAAGTGGATATAGAAGGATGTTATTAGTTGACATTGTAGAAAAGCATTTACAGATGCTCTTTTCATGTACAGACAGAGGGAGGGCCTGAGGATACCAGGCCTGGGAGAGGACAGTAAATGTTTAGAGGACAGAACCTACATTTTGAGTGGTTTTTATTATTTGTAGAAAGCCAATTGCAGTATATTTGTCATTTTATTTAATTACAATTTCTTGACTAAACTCTTGCCAGTCTATTTCTTCTTATATGGCTTCATGTTGAATTTTTAAAACCAGGGGCTATATTCATTCAGTTTCAACATTCACTTAAACTGAGTGAGTGCCCCTATTTTCAATCCAGGGAATGTGCCTTTCTGGAAGTTGTCCTAAATTATATCATTTTTGAATCATTTGAATTCTCAATTCCACTTTGACTATACAGAATTTTCTACAACTGCTCCCCATACTGGCTTAATATACAGATGCTTGTCTGTTCAGGGCAGTCTCTCGGGAGGAGACGCTAACTCCTAATGTAGCAGACCACACATAGGACACCACAGGATGAGATGCTGCCAGAGTTGGGGGTCTATTTCACGAAGGAGTTCAGATAGGAAGGAGAGACAAGGAGAGAGAGAGGGGGAGAGAGAGAGAGAGAGAGAGAGAGAGAGAGAGAGAGAGAGAGAGAGAGAGAGAGAGAGAATCCTGTTCTTGGTTCTTGTCTTAGGGTAGATCTTGTAGATGAAGCACAAGAAGCGAGGTTGGGGGAGTACAGGGTAAAGGGGATAAAATCCATGGTGATGGAAGACAATTTGACTGGGTGGTAGGCCCACATTGCAACATACAGGTAGTGTATCATGGAGCTGCACATTTGAAACCTATATAAATTTATTAACCAATGTCACCCCAGTAAATTTAATTTAAACAAAAGAAAAAGAAAAAGAAGCAGCTTCAGTTTTCTTCTGCTTAAATTCCTTGATTGAGCACCACGTTCTCTGTAGCAGGAGAAAATATCGCTGCAGGTTGGCCCTAAGGCTAGAGGAAAAAACCCACAGAGGCCCTGAAATGAAAATAATCGAATTGCTGTGTTTAAATGTCCCCTGAGTGTATCTCCTTTGTCTTGGCCTCCCACACTGGGACAGGGTTCAGCGAAGCCTCAAAGAGCAGCGGTCAATAATGCGTTAGCAATAGCTCTCTCTGACTCACATTGGGCGTTCTCTTTGTAGGCCTCTAATTTAATAAATGATTCACCCTGACTTTGCTGAATTGATAAGCCCCATGGGGTATTACAGCTCAGAAGTAGGCAGACTGAGATCTTTCTAATGGCTAAAAAACATTGGAAGAACTTCTTTCTGGAAAGGTTTGCTGAAAACAACTTTTTACCACATAGAGTCACAATCTTTTAAAACAGACCTCTACTTCTATCTTAGTATTACACTCTACTGAAATTGCTTGTTTAATTATCTGAAAGTTTTCTGAGGGCAAGAAATATGTCCATCTTTCTAGCCAATTGTCAAAGCTTAGTACAGTGAGTGCTTAGCCCTTCGTAGCACTCTATGTATCTATTTGCATATCACCTACATCTGTGCTTATACTCATACCTATATTAATTGGGCATTTACTCCATTCCAGACATTGTTATGCATCGTGCATATTCAGGTTGTTTTTAATCCCTGTACATCCCTGTGTAGTAGGTATTACATCACAGAAATTAGGCATCTTCCCCAAAGATACAAGTCTGTGCTTGAACTATAATTGAAGTCACATTCTATCTGGATTCAAAGCTATTCTACATCAAATTCTGCTCAGTACAAAAGTATATTTACTCTTTTTTACACTGTAAAGATATTTAGTCCTTATATTTATTGGTAAAAGATGACATTACAGAGATTTAATGAAAGCTTGTGTTCTCAAATCATTTTTCTAGGAGTAGAACACTTGCAAATCTAATATAAATATGAATAGCTACTATTCAACATTCTTAGACACTAGTCTCGCCTTATTCCTAATACTTAATTAAGTAAAACAACATTTAAAGGTTAAAGTGAAATAAGCATAAAAGAAAGGGAATTGAAGGAGTGTGAGGACTGGCTAATTTATGAACTCTCCGAAAGGAAGAGAGATGAGAGCTAAGACATGAGGAAGCAATAGCCCCAGAGATGAACTGCTTGGCATTGCCCCCACTCTGAGACCATAGAGCTCAGGCAGCTGTGTCTCACTCCTAGCAACAAACACACACATTCTGTGAGACTTTTCTTCAAGGAAACAGAAGGAGTTGATTGGAGAAAACTATTGTCACTGAAGCATATACCACAACCTTAGAGATAAATGTGGTATTTTGATTAACCCTTTTCCTAAGACAGGCATGCCCACACACTGCTTATCCCACAAATGGGCTACTGAACAGAAACATGGACTTTTCAAAGTTTCTGGGACGATCCTAGCCAAGGATATTCACACAACTACACATGTGTAGCTACATAGAAGTCTGTTCTTAAACATGAATTGAAAATGAAAGCTAACTGAACTAGGAAGAAACTTGGAACATGAAAGAGAAGAAATAAGGTAAAGAAAATGGTATATTTTATTATAGGATGGGAAGGAAAGCCCTAGATAGAATATGGGAATAGAATATTAAAAAAAAACACACATTAAATTTATACAAAAGCATGAGAGACTAAGAAAGAGTGATTGAAAGTAAGAAAGAGCTTTGGATGAAAAAATGAACATAATTGATAATAAATGCAATTTCCTTGGTGAGTGACTGTGTGTTGTGTGTGTATGTAGAAACTAAATATTTGAAAAATTGGCATTTTACAATAATGAGGAGCCAGACTAATTTTACTATTTGAATAGTAGAGTATCATTCGAAAGGACATTTAAAGGCCTTTTGTTTATTCATTTGTTTTGAAAATTGAACCAAAACTTTCATTTCATATATTATCTGTGTTTCCTGAATGCAGAGCTCTTCTGCTCATCTCTGAGTGCTGGGCAGCTTGCTTGGACGTGTTGAGAAATAGTGCTTTGTAGACAACATTGTTATGTGGCAAACATAGCTAAGTGACATCAGTCATTTACATCATTATCGTATTTACAAACATCTCTATTTGTGTCACCTAGCCATTCAAAACTCTTGGCTTAAATTTTTCACAGACCTAGAGAGATTCAAAGAAAAATCTATCTCTACCCTTTACCTGCTAAGAACTCTTCAGTGGCTCCTTCGTGTCCCGAACAGCCCTGTGAGCTGGCACTACCAAATTTTGTGTCACCGAGCATTGCTTTAATTTTGGAATGAAAAATAATCAGTTACTTTAAAAAATAGTTGATTTGTATGCATCAGGACTCTTTGTAATTGACACCACCTTCCTCAGCTTTACCCCCTAACTTTTACATAAACTGATCCTTAAAATGTTTCACCTGGAAAAGTAAGGAATTAAAAAGGCCATGCCAATGACTGTCTTTGTTACTCACTCTACCCTACTCTGTTGGACTACTAAGGGATGGAGAGCCTTAGTTACATCACAGAGTAGATGAGAAATGCTGAACTGAGAGAAGAGTTCATTATCGATGCTTTGAAATGGATGGAGCAAGGGGCGAGAATCCAGGAGAAAGAAAGTTAATGCTGTGAGTGAAGGAGAAAGAAAATGAAGATATGACCTCTGGCAACTTCATAATACTATCCAGCTAAAACCCTCATACTACCGTTTAAAATAACCTTTATAGCAGCTTCACACACATGGTACACAGATTGTGGGCCCTTACAGTATACAGCAAAGGGGCATCTCGTTTTCTTCAACAGTGAGACAATATGATAAAATGTTAATAGAAGATTTTTTTATGTGTAAACTAGACAGGGATGAGGTGATGGTGAGATTCATATAACAAGGAGTTACAATAATCAGGATAATTAGGTCTTGGATAAGAATGGTGTGGGAGAAATACAGTACTATAAATATAAACATCATTAAGCCTTAACCCCACGTAATTGCTAGAAATAGGATATTTTCTTCACTGCTAGTTTGCCTCTAAAGTTGTCATGCTTCCAAACTGAATGACAGCATTTAAAATTTTTCTCTCCCAAAATTTGGTCTGAGAAAACTATTCAGGTTTGTGTAAAGAGATTATTGCATCTTATCAAAATTCAGTACACGAGGTTAAAACTTGTAGTTTCGTTCATGTTTTTCTGAGATTTTAAGTCTCTTGATTTTCTGTTAAGAAAATAATCTTAAAATAAGATTACCTCATATGTGTGATAAAAATTATATCCAGTATTTTTATCTAACATGAGTAATATTTACTTTTAAATTCAAACACTTTAATACTCTTCAATACATCATTTCCCCCAAAACACTTTTTTTCTTCTGCTGCAGTTTTTCATTTAGCGACTTAATACAATTTGTGAGTAAAAGAAATGAACTGAAGCTGACAGTTGATTGGCTTAGTTTTCGCCCAGAGCATACTGCTCCCGGTCCCCTGGTGGTACGGCCCACGGCTTTGAAATGAGGTTTTACAGTGGAAAAAATGACAGAGCATTAATTGAAATGTACATGTGAATTAATTGAAGTTGGCTTACTTATTGAGATGAATTACTTTCAAGTACACTCAGAACTACTGTCTCTCAGACTGATCATCAACTCTTCCTTTTATTCTACCATGATTGGTATAATTAATTCCATGTCAGCTGTGTGTGAGAATTTATTCTAACCATCAACTATGACGTTATGTGTGTGAAAATGAGTATCATGGAGTTTGACACATAGTAAATGTTCTCTCCTTTATCATTCTTACACGAGTTGTTTCTAAAACATCCTCAGTGGTGACCTAGCTTCTTATGAATGAATCCAACAAAGAAACATCTTATTTCATAATTAAACCCTCTCATTGATAGAGAATTCTTTCTTTTTTGAAGTCTGTCTGATTCTGTCATTTCCAACTGATTTAGTTCTCTAATATTGAGAAAATCAAGTGAAATATTTAAAATAATATATTCCTCTAGTTTTGTCTTTTTCTAAACTAAATAACACTAGTTTCCTTTAAATGATCCTCATAATAGAATTCAGATCTCAAACCATCTTATAAGGTATCGTTATTAAATGTTAAGCTAGAACTGGGTGATAAAAACATACTGCATTTGTCACTAATTTCTTAATTCATAGGGTGTTTCCCACTGTGACAAAATGTGTCCTTATAATCTCTCTCAACACAGTGTTGCCCATATACCATACAGGGTGGGGCAAAAGTATGTTTACAATTATTTGTATGAAAAATAATACAATAATTGAAATAATAAGAAAAGAATAAACTGTGTTTTGTGTACTCACAACTGTAAACTTACTTTTGCCACACCCTGTATGTATCTCCACATATGGGAATATATATTTCATAGTAATTAATATTAAAAAATCATCTTCCATTGAATAATTTGTTTTCTAACTCAGTGATCATATTTAGGGTTAGACTTTCATAACCCAAAATTCCATCATCATGTATTGACTTAAATTTTTTTAGGTGCAATCATAATATGGTTCTAACTTCTCCCTCTCCCCAATGCTTAATGACTTGTCCTAATGTGATTTTTCAGATATGGTATATTTTCTTATGAAGTGCAAATGCTATTTTATTAAACATTAGTAACTCAACCCTATTTTTTAAATGGTAGTCTCTTGTCTGATTAAGTGAGACATTGATTTGGTATGGTTAGTTTTGTTTTTTGTTAGGCATTTTGGGTCTCTTGGATGACTGCGTGCTTAATGGTGACACAGTCACTTGAAATCATAATGCATTTGTTAAATGTGATGAATTATGTCTGTGTCAGTCTCTGGTGTTTAGTACTAGGAAAGAAAGATGCTGATTTATTTTTTGATGGACCTAAAGGGCAATTTAAATATTTATGTAGTATACAGACATAAACTGGGTATTCCAGATTCATTATACCGAGTCTCTGAATCACATTTCAAACCTGAGCTATAATTTGACAGTTTCATCAAATATTGGGACCCCACATGTGACTAGCTAGCATCTCAACCTAGTTTTCTAAAAACTGTCTCTTTCACTGAATTCCTTATAATTTTCCATAAAAAATTTTTTATATATGGACTCTCCATGGGAATAATTTTGGTTAAAAAAGAAAAATTAGGAGGGAAGGACGGAAAGGAGGGAAAGTAGGGAGGGAGGGAAGGTAGGAAAATATGGAAAGGAAAATGATTCACCAATTTCTATGCTATTATTGTACATGCAGAGCCCACTATAGTGGGTTAAGGGACTACACAACTCAATTAGTCACCTTTTTTGGAAATTATGTTACAACAAAGAAATGTTGAACTTCTACTTAAGGGTTTTCAGCTCCAGAGAGGTGAGGCATTGACAACAGTTACTATTTTACTATATTCGTGAGCTCCAAATGTATAAATATTTTCATTCTCGACATTATGCTCTTTAAGTTTTCAAGGGTGAAAGTATGTTTGTATGTTAACACCTTCTTTCATCTCTTTTTCTTCTCACTTATTCTTTCACATATCCTGAACTAGACGCCAAGTCATGTGATGCTTTTATAATTATTATAGCATTTCACATACCATTGGGGAAAATAAAATGTTTAGGCTTTTTTCCCTTGACTAAATACGTAAATGCATCAAATATACATAATTTGAGATGAGGTCATATCTTTTTGAAAATTTAATAATGCCTTTACTCTGAATGTATGAATCAAATATATAAGCCAACAACCTCAATATAGGTAAATAAGATAATTTTGAAAAGTTTGTATTTCTTGTGTTTTCTAAAACTGTGAGAGTGACAATAACCTTTGCTGTACTCACTGTCAAATAATTTATTGATAAACTCATCTTTTTACTTATCCCAATAATACAGAAAAATGCAGTATTGTTTATTTTCTCAAATGCGGTGTTTAGTTTGAAAATCACAAGAAAAACACTACTAAGGTACAAACAAATCCCAGTTTGCCTGGGACCACTCCTGTTGTCCTGGAATAATTATTAACGGCATCTCCTTTTACTCTCCAAGTGGCTTGGTTTGTGATAATAATTACCTGGTCACCCTACTCATGACTCATTCTTTTGATTTAAAGTAAAACAGTTTTCAAAAGGACACCTTGATAGACTACAAAAGAAGTTCTTTACTAGACGTTCATAAACACTTGGTAGTTCCAAAGATACAGGGAGGGAAGCTGACCTCCTCAGTCATTCCAGAAACCAACAAGATTGTGATTGCTGACAAGGCGAAATCTTTAGGTGCAATACTAACTTTAATCACAGGTTTTCTGGAAATCAAACCAACCTTCGGAAGTTTGTTTAGCCAACAAAAATCACTTAACCATTCAAAGGGTGCTTCTGCTAATGGAAATGATCAATGGAGTTTTACCATTAGAAGGGCAACAACAGCGCTTTTGCCTCTGACAAAAGGAAACTGAATTTAATTCCACATCAGCCCCTTAAGGGATTCCTTATAGGAGCAAGTTCTTCAAAAGTGCTGGGCTTAATTCCTTATTTCCAAAAGAGTTGGTCCAGATTAGAAGTTTCAAATGTTGGTCTGCTATCCACCCCTGGTCAGCATGTAGCATTCACTAGTCTGTGACATAATGCAAAGAATAGTTTCTTATGAAGTTAAATTTGTTCAACATAAGCATTTGCATTTTACTCTGAGGTTATATATTTAATATATGTCCATGCAGAAATAGTATTAGGCAGTTGGTAAAATTTTTCATTTGATTCACATAATGGATGAATTTTATTAAATCTATATTTCATGTCCTAACCCAAGGGAATAATTGTGTAAAAGAGAATTATGCTAAAATGGTAGGCATTGTGCTTAAATGATTAATTGCTCCATTACAATGGGTGAGAATCAGCTTTCAACTCTTTATATTTTGAATGATGTCTTCTCATTGACTCTACTTACCTTTAATAAGAACTTATTGCACAAAGGAAAAAATAAGAATGTTATGTCCAAAACAAAAGACTTTAGTATTTCATAGGCCTAGTTATACATTAGGATTTGTGGAAATTAGATGAGTAAAAACTGTAACAGAAGTGGAACAGCTATTGCTTAAATTCTACCTTACAGTGGAAGCAAAGAAGAAAGAAAACAAATGTGTTATTCCATTGGGAAAGACATTTCTTTTTGTGAGTGCCAGGTGTGCTTTTTAAACTCAAAGCAGTTTCATAAGATGTGCTTTCTTTTATCCTGTTGATTGTTCTTGGAATAAACAGAACAGCACTATGGGAGGCCATCACACCGCTTTAAAGAAGATGAGAGAGTGAGAAAAAAAAGGAGAGAAGCTTTTATAATACTGGAGGAAACCACTTCAATTCTCAGGCAGGCATAAAAGACACAAAGCATGGAAAGACACATTGTGAGTTCTATTAATAGTAAATTTAATGTATAAAGATGGGAGAAATGCCCAGGAGAAAGAATTAATATATTATGAACATTATCATTAAATCTATTTAAATTCTTGAAGCTAATTACTAGTTTAGCATCTTTTTTGAAAATAATGTTAAGACATGATGCCTGATCATCCTTTTGTCTGAGAAAAAATGCTGGCAAACAGAACAAACCGTTTAAATACAAAAACTGGGAAGTCAAATCAATTTTGTTTACTAAACTAGGAATTAATAAATATTTTGTGGCTATCCACTGTACTCAGGCCGTGGGGCAACTGACAAGTCATTGTTTTGGGTATCCTTCTAAAGAACGTTACTGTCTACTGCCAAACTAAGAAGCAGTAGTGAGTACTATAAGATACCATATTATTAAGATAAGCTCTGTGTTATGGATTCTAAATGGGGTAAATACAGAGATTAGTAGTCCACTGAGGGCAATTATTCATTAGAAAAAAACTGCATGGCAGAAGTGAGCTTTGAACTAAGTTATAAAAAAAAGGATTTGGGTAGATTTGGGGCTGAGGAAAGACATCTAAGCAAGACAAAAAACACAAAGTGAATCCAAGGAACTGGGTATGAGAATAACTGACAACAGGAGATCATAAGGAAAGTAGCCTAGTTTGAATAATTAATGCTAATCTCTAGAATCATATAGATGTTAAGAGCTAATGCTCCCAAACTCACCCATGACTCATTCTCAATTTGTAGCCAGTTTTGAGTTTGTCTTTCAGATATTTTCATTGCCATTATGAGTATATATACTATGTCTCAGATACTTATAGACGTCATTTTATTATTTCCTGTTTTGTAACTCTATGAAATATGCTAACCAATATATAATTATATGTTATTGTATTTTATCTTGTGCCTTTTAACATCTACTCAATATTCTTTTTTACAGATGTCTCCCAATCAACCTGTACCCCAGTGATAAACATTTAGGTGTTTCTGAGGTTTTTTCAATATCAACAATGTTAGCATGAGTAAAAAAAATGCACCTGTGTATGTATAGGCAACTTTGTGAGTATAATCTTACGAAGTGGATTTCATAAATCAAGGCAATTTCCAATGTAAAGTATGATAGATATTGCCAGTTGTCCTCTATACTGTTCTAATTCTTAACTCAATCAACAGTGTTGAAGAGGCATGCATGTAAAGAGTTTCAGACATTTCAAATGCATTGTTGAGATAAAAGCTAGAGTAAGTAGCTGGAAGACTGGTAGGAAAATCTGTTGAGTCTCTTCACTGGGACAGACCTGGGCAATTATAGGGCAGCTTTGGGATGCAAGTCTGAAATAAGCAACAATCTATGACAACCATACTGATATTTCTGGAAACATTTTTCTTTAAGTTCACAAAGTTAACTTTGACATAAGAAGTAATTGTTAACCTAACCTGGACAGAGAGTGGGTCCCTGGATCAGGTGGTGGCCCTACAGGTGTCTACCAGTGTGACTCTGCTTGTGAATGACTAATTTTTAAAGAGGGACTGAAGGAGAAGGGCCGTTTTTACACAAGGGGACCAGGCTCACAACAGAGACAAAACATTTGTTTCTCATTCAGTTTTTCCCCATTATCCTGGCTTGAGATCCTGGTCTCTCAGTTTACTTTGTTCAGCTGCATGATGATTTTTCCACCTTGCCTTCTTAAATGAGTTCTCCAAATTGTTTAAGTGGAAAGCAAGCGTATCTGAGAAGTTCCTCTCATCCTGAGTCTAAGGAAATTTGGGGTTGGATAGTTTGAAGCTAAATAAATAAAACTAGCAATTAAAAAATCATAATGGAATCCTCCATAACAAAGGAAGAAGGTATAGAAAATAAAAGACTATTTTAGGTAGTATCTGCCTTTTACTTTGAACTTCAAAGAAATATGATTTCTGCCAGTGAAAATAAGAAATTGATATTAGACAACAAGGAGGAATGAAAAAAAGATTGGAGAGAGGCAAACAGAAATTAAAATTAATCCAAAAATGCAATAAAGGAGGAATGCCTTATAACCTACAAAATAATTATAATTTTTAAAATGTGTTCAAAACAGAGGAAGTTGGGTAGCAACTGGTTTTAGGGTATCCAGATTACAGGGCTACCTATTAATCTACCAAAAACTGATTTGTTAAAAGGACAGAACCACTTAGTTAAACCAATTTCTTCTTAACAATTAAACAGGAAGAAAATTCATAAATATGTCTAGATTTCTTTTCCTGCTGAGAAAAATGTTAGCCTTGACAGAACATCAAAACTGGTTCCGTGAAGTTGAATTAATGCAGGTCAAGCGCATTTGCGATCCCTCATTGAAAGGAATAATAAAACTGCCAAGTACAAGCTATTCTTTATTTTATTTTTTGAGAGATTCCTGGATCTGCCAAAAAAATAAAAATAAAATAATTGCAACTATTGACTAACAGGTTTGAAATTGATTATTCTTGATGGTTATCAAGATTTATTCATTACAAAACAAAAGCTACATGTTCTGAAAGTTTAGGGTGTTTTTACTCAATTTTACTTTACCAAATTGTCAAGGAAAATGAATCACTTATTGTTTTACTTGTTTTTGTCTTTTTAAAATTATTACTAAAAGATGTTTGTTTAAAGATATTCGAATAAAGGTAGTGAATATACAGTTTTTCTCCCTTTTAGTAAGTCTAGCTAAGGCCTACTGGCCTAAAAAACAGTGATATTGTAAGAAATACATTCCATAGTGACCACAGGCTAACCTAAAAGCTTAAACATGTGACCAAACTGTTTTTCCTGTCTTCCCTTCTCTTCCGTTCCCTTCTCCCCCCTTTTTCTGCTAAGGTTATTTTTATTAATAGTCTAAGCCAAATATAATGAATCCTTAAAAATAAAATTGTATTAAGCTTCTGTGGCTCAGTGGATTGAGTGTGTGCCTGGGAACCAAAGGGTCCTCGGTTTGATTCTCAGTCAGGGCACATGCCTGGGTTGTGGGTCAGGTCCCCAGTAGGGGGTGTGTGAGAAGCAACCACACAGTGATGTTTCTCTCTCTCTCTCTCTCTCTCTCTCTCTCTCTCTTTCCCCTCCCTTCACTCTGAAAATAAATAAAATCTTTTAAAAAATTGTATTAAGCTTCTATAAACATAGAGGAATAGCTAGTATGAAAAAAATGGTATTTTAGAGTCTACTTAGGCAAAAAATTTGATTTATTATAAGACGAATCTTTGAACATGAGTCTTTAAATTTCATTGGCAAATCTATTGTCAAAAACCAATCAGCTACAATTGAATCAGTTTGTTTCTGGACTTTGATTCCATTCCATTGGTCTATATGTCTATCTTTATGCTGGTGTTACATTGTTCTGATCACTTTAGTTTTGTAGTAAGTTTATAAATGGAGAAGTATAAGACTTCCAAGTTGTTCTTTTCAGTATAGTTTTGGTTACTTATGACTCTGCAAATTCTATGTGAATTTAAGGATTGGCTTTTTCATTTCTGCAAAAGAAAAGGCTATAGAAATTTTGATAGGGATTTCATTGAATGTGTTGGTTGCTTTAGGGGTATTGCCATGTAAAAAGTATCAGGTTTTTATTACATGAATAATGTATGTCTTTCAATTTACTTAGATATTATTTCTTTCAAAAATATCTTGTAGCTTTAAATGTACAAGTCTTTCAGTTCTTTGGTTGAGGTAATTCCTAGGCATTTTATTCTTCTGGATACTTTTGTAAATAGATTCATATTTATTAATATTTTTGGATTGTTAATTTTTGGTGTATAGGATCACAATTGGTTTTTGTGTGTCAATCTTGTTGCACATTTTCTGAATTTATTAACTCTAGTAGTCTTGATGTGGATTATTATTTTTATATATAGGATCATGTTATCTGTGAATGGAAATTGCTTTACTTCTTTTCCAGTTTGGATGCTATTTTTTTTTCCCTGTGCTCTTGTTCTGTCCAGAACTTTCAGACAACACTGTTTAGCGGTGGTGTAGGAGGACATCATTATTTTTTTCCTGTCATTTGAAATAACATGTGGATTTTTACCCCCCTTTTATTTATCTATGAGTTGCATTACATTGATTGATGTTCTTATATTGAACTGGCCTTACTTTTACTGTGATAAATACCATTGGGTCATGATGTTATAATGCTTTTAATATGTCATTTAATATTTTGCTAGTATTTTAATGGGATTTATTTCATTAATATACATAAGGGATATTGATTTTTCTCAGAAATTAGTTCCTTAATTCTTTAAAGTAAATTTTAAGGAGAGCTCAAAATTATGAGAATACTAGCAACATCATTGACAAGTTTTCAAAGAATGTGAACAGTTTACACAAAATAAAATAAAAATAAATCACTCATATTTTCTATTGATCCTTAATTATAACAAGAGAGATAAAAATTCAGTCTTTACAAATATCACTTTTTCAACCATCATATTGACTTACTTCTCAAATTAAAAATCTTTATTGATGAAATGAGGGGAGTGATTGTAACAGACATTCTTATATGTTAGTGGTGTTGATGTAAATTGTTAAAACTCCCATAGAAAGCAATTGGAAATTTTTATCCAAATTGAAATAAACCCTGTGACCAACAATATTATGTCTATGCATTTGTCTGCAAATACAAATTATGTATGTATAATTTTACTCACTGTTGATAATATCAAAGATTAGTAACAATGCAAATGTATATTAATTATTGATCAATAAATATATTGAATAACAGAATGCAGTGTTATTAGGAAATATATAGATTTAAGTTCTAAAGAGCAAAGAAAATATGGTCTATTATTATGCTACTCTTTGTGTAAAATGAAAATCTGAGAATTTAAATTGTCTTGAAGTTTCTCAAAAATCACAGGAAGCATAAACTACTTAAAAGTCTTTACCACTCACTTGCCCTAAAAGCGTATTTATGATTGCAGCTTGTCCAGAAACTCCGTATCTTTAAACTCTTTTCTTTGCGTCTCATTCCATGTTGCTTTTTATTTCTCCCACCCTGGAAAACAAAAAGTGACTCCGCATGAAATTTTAATTATAAAGAACCAGTTGACTTTCTTTTTTCAGTTCTTAGTTTCACTCATAATCCTTATAAGCATGAGAGCCTCAGGAGTACAGGCAAGAGGAAAACATCCTTAGGCCCGGTGGGCTGGTGATGCTGGCCAAGAGGAGGCTGTGAACTCTGATAATGTGCTTTGATGTTTTTGTTCTTATGTGCTATGCTTGAAAACCAAAGGAACTGGTGAAAAAACTGATACTATTAACAAGAGTCATAATTAACCAGATTTTAAAAGCTACCAAGAGCCAAGAGTATTTATTTCTGTAGATCAATAAAATTGAGCCAGAAGATAAATTAAGAACAAGGTCATATTTACTTTAAATACAAGTGTTAATTACATAATAATAAGTGTTTCAAACCTTTATAAGTTTAATGGAGAAAAGGCCATGATGTGTTTACTTCAGCAAGAAGCAGAAGGTGTCACCTGACTAGTTAGTCAAAGATGGCTTCAGTGCCAAGCTTTAATCCCCATGCCAAATGTTGGGAAGACACATATTTTTCTTGTAGAACCTGATGGTTGAGTGGGCACATTCTGGTGCCTGGACTCCATCTTCACTAGCAAAACACACACAAACACACACACACACACACACCCCTCAGCTGGGAAATCTGTCATCGCAAACATAAAGCTGTCTCCCTACATGTGAGACTTAAAGACACTGTATTGACAATTGTGTTGCTCTGGGAAAAACCATCCAAGAGAAGCCTTTAATTATTCCAACAACAAGCCAAATTTCTATGTGAAGAAAGTTCCAGAAAGGGTAATATAAGGATGAGAACAATGTCATTGACGGTTCTTTTGCACAGGTGTGCCCTGAGCCTGTCCTGTTGCCATGAAACATGGCTTGCGGGCCAGAGATACGAGTGGTTCTGTGTGACCAATTGCTGACCAGATGTCAGAAATGAACTAAAACCAAAAATGCCTGTATCTTTTTTCTGCAAGCAGTTTTGGGAAATTTGCATGAGTGGCGTTACTTCTAATCTCAAGTGACAGTTGGTAGAGTAATGGGAAAAAATCCATTTTCCCCACTATGGTATGATATCCAATACTACTTTATGTCACTATAGGAATGACAATTTTGGAAGATGCTTGTGTAATCACTCAGAATGGACTTCGGTGTTCTCAGGGAAGGCTCAGCTCAGACTCGCAAAAAAAAAAAAGCAAGTCACATAGAAGTTAAAGGACATCAAAGGCCTTTTTATTCTGACCATATGTGAAACTTTCATACTTGTAGCACTTTAAGAATCACTCAAGTTCAAAGAGTTGAATGCTCCAAATCCTTTTATTTCCAGGTATTATATAAATCAGATTTTATTTTATATTCCTCAATATACAACTTGTGCCTATGGATCAAATAAAGAAGATTACAAAGTTATACATAGGCATAAAGACAGTAGAAAAATGAAGAACTAAACTCACCAATCTGAAAATGGACTACCACTTATACTAAAGATCTCTATTATCCACAGCTCATTGTACTGATTTAATAAAATGCAAGTCATAGTCACTATTTTTTAACCAAGAAGGTTGTAAGATGAAAAGTTAAGGTATGCTAATTATCTCTCTTTCTGGTTACACTTTCTACAGACAAATAATGTCAATCATTTCTTGTGTACAACTTGGAAAATTTATATGCCAACACAAATGTTTTTAAGCAAATAATATTAGGTTATTTATACTAACATGTTTTGCTTTGTCACTTAATATGAAAATCTTTTCATAGCAACATAGTTAGATCTATTTATTCTTTTTATTGGCTGTATTATATGTTTTGTATATATCTATCATAATTTATTTTTTGAATCCTATTCATTTTCCTTTAGGTTTTAAATTGAAAACAATTTAAAAATACATTGGATCCTAATTTACAGCAAAAATGATCATAGAAATAAATAAAAAAATATATATAATGATTCAGAGTTAATGTATTTATCAACTCTAGGGAAGAATAATACATGTCTTATATTGAAACTGTAGGTCAGTCATAAAAGATTGACATACTCACATTTTGTATAAATCTATATTTTACAAAAAATTTAAGTGACCTTTAAAAACACCAACATTTGCAAAAATGATTATGGATGTCATTTAAAAGAATAATAACATTTGGGCAATACTATAGCAAATGTTTAAGTAAATAAATTAATCTTAGATTATTTGAAAGACTCAATGACATTTAAAAGAAATAAAAGTTCCCAAGAGACAAATGGACAAAGTGCATTTCCCAAAAGAAGACATACTTATGGTAAACATACATTAACTTTAGTAGCAATAAAAAATGCAAATTAAATTATGGCATATCGACATCAAGAAACAATATGAAGCCAATGATATGATAAATGTAATTTTCAGAAATAATAGAACTTTTATGATATAATATAAAGTAACTGAATATAAAGTAGCAATCATTCAATACTAGATCTGGAAGATAAAATGCAAAAATTAAAGCAGCTGTTTTCAGATATGGTTACTTGAAATTATTTAAATCTTTAAATATTAATATTGTGTCTTATTCTTAATTTAAAAATAGTAAGTGGAAACATTTAGGTATGAAATTTCTAGTTCTGTCATTTACCTTTAGTGCTTTAGCATTCTGTAAGAGTTAATTCTATATTCTATCTATATGCTGTGAAATTTGACATTATGTAAAATTCTATTTGATGTCAGAAAGCATTTCTAATTCATTTTAGTCATCTCAACACTGCACAGAGTTGTAATTTGTAATAGAAGCGGAATACAAAGGTACTAAACATAAGGAAACTAATACATTTGTCAATGAAAAAAATGAATCTGTTCTTCTTTTGGTTTCTAAATGCTGTAGGGATTATTTAGGGACAATAAAGTAAATATATAGCTTTTCAGAGGCTGAATGACTTCCATTCTGAAAAATCCCTAAATACTAATAGAAAGTAAAGAAAAACCAAACAGGGGAGAGAGAGAATACATGTTATGCATTGCATTGATTTGCTAGGGCTGCCATAACAAAATATTACAGGCAGGGTGGCTTAAACAACACAAATTAATTTTCCCACAGTGGTGGAGACTAAAAGTCCAAGACTTTTTAGGTGTGTCAGCATTTTGCATTCTCCTGAAGCCACTGTCTGTGGCTGAGAGAGATGGTTGCCTTTTTCACTGTCTCCTCACATTTTTTTCTCTGTGCGTTCAGAGCCCCACTGTCTCTTCCTTTTCTTGTAAGAACACCTGTCATATTGGATTAGGGCCTCCTCCTTACCACCTCAACCTTAATTGCCTGTTTAGATGCCTTATGTTGAAATAGTCACATTGGGGTAAGGCCTGCAACTTCACTTTTTTTGTGGGGGACACCATTCAGATCATAACATACAGTGTATTTTAATGTTGGATTTAGTAAATTACCACTTTCAACGTGCATATTTTATAAAGAAGTAATAAACACTTATTAAAACTTTGTTTGAAGATAACATCAAAAGTTAAGATTTCAGAGTCTTTGTGAACAGATGCGCTAGGCCAAAAAAATCCTACTACCTCCTCTCTCTCCCTGTGATACCCCTGATAATTTAAGCCCCCTGATTATCTTGACTTCTACTTTTCACCAGGTGCACCCCCTTTTCACCATATAAGCACTTTTCTTCAATGTGACAGTCAAGCCTCAGCACTGTCCAGATAGGTAAGTACAAGCTCAAGTCTGAGAAGAAATTACCTACAAGGGGAGCATGTGCAGAGGTGGATCCTGGGGCTGTCTGACATGTGGGAGGCTGGCTGCAGAACATAAGGCTTGAGAGAGGAGAAAGTTCATGGAGAATGTGTACCTAGAACTACTGATAACTTAATTTAGATTCCCCATAAGCAGAGACCGAGGCAGACTTATTTAAGCAGAGGATTTTTATTGTTATTGCTTTCTGGTTTTTCCATAAAGGAGCAAGGGGACGGCAATGAGCCAACCAAGGATGTGGTCTCAGGCAAAGCCTGCAGTTGCCCCGGTCCACATAAATCACCCCCCTGGGTGCCCTTCTTTGCATCATTGGGGCCCAGTCTTTTGCAATGCCCTGTCAGTCTTTGCCATGGGTTCTGCAGGGAGTGGAGAGGAAGGGAAAATCACCTGCGGGAAGGGGCCCTTTGTCAGCCAACGGCACAGTCTCCCAGGAGGGCGACACTGATGACTAGAGGGGAGCGGGTGACTCTGAGGGAGGCACAGCAGCAGCTGTCACAGCATCTACTTCAGTGTCCCTGGCACATGGAAGGACATCTATACGGAAGGCACATTTTATTTATGCACGTTTTATTTTGCTACTCTGATTAACGCCAAGAAACATACCCCAATTAAGGTTTGTGTGTCTGAAATAGTCAATACTACTAAAGTGTCAATGGGTGAGTCTTCATTTTGACATCATTTTATAAAAATGTCATGGGGACTTGAAGAATAAATGTTTTAATTTGTTTTCGTATTTATCCTATATACCTTCTAGAATTCAGAAATATCCAAAGTTAGAGAAGAGCATTAAATTAAATAACATGATTCAGTTTGCAGGTCTGAGAAATCGTATGGGCCAGATAAGTTTGTCTAATTACATAGAACCCTCAAAATTGGACTATGATCCTTCAAAGCAAAGTGCTTGCTCTGTATCTGTAAAGCCAAAATGTCATTAATATTCAGAAACTATTGTATCTTGAATTATTAAAAATTATAAGATATTATATATATTATAAATCTTGAATATTTGTCCTAGAAATACTAAAAGCCATTAAAGACAAAGAAGATATACATGGACCAAATAATTTTTATGATATTAATTTTCTTGTAATTGAACTATGCTTCTTCAATCTGCTGAGATAAATTTCTTTGAATTCTTCTGAAGAATAATCTTTATATAAATTTCATAACATATTTTTTTGCCACCTATTCTGGAAGTAATAATAGGAGTGGTTTTCCTGTAAAATAATAAATTTACATAATACATTTCTATTTATTAAAAATAAATACTTTAACAAACATCTATAAGCATACCAAGATATGAAAAATTCAGATCAAATAAATTAGAGGGCATTTTAGTCACTAAAGTATTTTTTAAACATTTCTTTTCTTTGAGATATCTGCTAATAAAGGAGAAATGAAAAAATACAGGGTTTCTGCTTAAAATTAGCTCATAAGGTGTGGTTGAAGAGATAAGACAAGCTAAAAATATGTAATTCATTAAGAGAATGTTAAGGCTGTAAAGAAGATATGGGTCAATTGTTATTAAAGTACTAAAGAGAAAGACATTTTATTTAACTTTAATGAATAAGGGAACTTATTTCTTTCTTTTTTTGCTGTTTTTAGGGCACTTATTGCTTTTGCATGTTTTTGTTTCAAAACATGTTCTTTAGCTTTTGAACAAATTTACAAATCAGTACCTTAAAAGGGAAATTGATCTCCAAGTATCTATCAAGTAAATTAATTTAGTGTGGTAATTTATTGTATCTATTAATTTAGTTAATTAATTATCGGTAGCATAATTATTATGGTTAAAGAACAGAATCTCATAAAATAATATGATAGGATCCAGATAATTATCTCTGACATAATTGTGTAAGTGCATAGGACAATTTGACTTCCAACAAATTTCTTTTATTTAGGCATTCAAATGTCTCTTGCTTGGATTTCTAAGGTATTTCTAATGATTGCTAAGATTAATAATGATCAGTCATTAGCTATACATATGTGATTATACAGGTATTTTAATGTCAGGCCTGTCTGTGCCTATCACAATCCTTTGATTCTATATGTACTTGACCTTTACTTTATATACATGACCATAAGATGTTATCTTTTTTTTTTTCATTTTGACATGAAGAAATTGTGGGGGTTTTTTTTACTACACTATGTCTCCTGTTCAGATCTATAAAAATGGTAACCTATCTTTGTGTTCTTCTTAACACTTCTGAAATACTAGCCGTGCACTCTCTGCTATTTTGGTCTTGTGGTGATTTAAAAATCTTAGAAAAACCCCCAGAACTCAAACCTCAGTTTTGGTAGAATTTAAAGCTCTTGCTATTTCTCTTGGGCATTTCCAAACAGTTTTCATTTTGCTATTTTTCAGTGACACAATTTTTTTTTACTTTGTCTCAAACACAGAATATCCCTGGGAGAAATATAAACTTCATACATGTTATGAAAATTGTTTCTTTAGCAGCAGAAATCCTGCAGGAACATTTAGAAAATTCCTCTGCTTTTACTTTCATTTTTTTGTGTGTGTGCATTTCCAAAGAGTAGCTTATATGTCCCATTTCAGAAGAATCTTACAGTAAAGTGACAAATTGTGCCTGCATTTATTTCACTTGAGAAAAGAAGAATGGCAACAAATGAAAAGCCTCTGGGTCTCTTTTTCTTGGTGACAATATCATAACTTGTATGCGAGATACAATTTAGTCACATATCTAAAAGCAGAATCCAAATATGTACAGTTTATCCCTCTTTCTCTTTTAAGGACTATTTCAAAGACAATTATTAACTGCTAAAATATTAACTTTATTCTTAAAATGTAAAACTGTGTTGGATTATAGAAAATTATCAGAACACAATGGGTAATTTTCTGTAACTAATACATTTTATAATTTTATAACCAACGTACTACTATGCAAGTATACAGAAACAGAATGAATCACTAAAGAGGACAGATCAAAATTTAGAACTTGCTTTAGTATTACTATAGAATAATAACTACCATCAATTAGAGACACAGTAACAATTATTATTTATGTAAGTACTTTTTAAAAATTGTGCATCTCTTTAGGAATGTCATAGATTGTAGAAAAGCATTATTTTTTCATCTATTATCTATGGACATAAAAACAAACCAAATAAAACAGAAAATTTTAAAATAAACCCACATAGCCCTGGCTGGCATAGCTCAGTGAATTGAGCACAAGCTGTGAACCAAAGCATCGCAGGTTTGATTCCCAGTTAGGGCACATTCCTGGGTTGCAAGCCATGCCCCCCAGCAACCACACATTGATGTTTCTCTCTCTCTCTCTTTCTCCCACCCTTCCCTCTCTAAAAATAAATAAATAAAATCTTTTAAAAAATCTTTAAAAAAAAGAAACTGCCTCTTCTAAAAAAAATAATGAAATTAAAAAAATAAAATAAACCCATACATTTGTGGTCAACTTATTTTCATAAAAAATGTCAATTGAATTCAGTTGGGAGAATAATAGACATTCAACAAATGATAAGACAATGGAATATTCACTCACACACTCACACACACACTGAACTTAGGTACTTGCACAAATACAAATTTATATAAATTAATCATTGACTTAAATTTAAAAAGCCACAACAATAAAACCTTATAGAATAAAGCAACAGGAAATCCTTATGGATTTGGCTTAGGCAATAATTAGATATGCACCAAAAGCATAATCCTTAAAAGATAATATAATAAATTGGACTCCATTAAAATTGTGCTTTTTCAAGAATATTAATAGGAAAATGAAAAGACAAGTCATAGACTGGGATAAAATATTTGTAGATCATGTATCTGATAAGGGACTAGTATCCATAATATACAATATACTCTCAAAACTTGATATTGTGAAGACAAAATAAAAACAATGAAAAGTAGACTAAATATTTGAATAGACAAGCCACTAAAGAAGATGTATAAATGGCTAATAAGCACAGAAAAGAATGCTCAGTATATTAGTTACTATAGTAATGCATATTGAAAGTAGCATGGGAAACCACTTCACACCTGTTAGAGTGACTGTAATTGAAAGGAGAGACAATCACAGGTCACCAAAGTCGTGAAGAGACTGGAAGCCTCAAATATTGCTAGTGGGAGAATATAATAATAGCAGAGCCTCCTTGGAGAACAATGTGGCAGTTTCTTAAATAGTTAAAAAGTATACTTATCCCCAACAATTTCACTCCTACATATTTCACCCCAGGGAAATGAAAATACTTGGACAACCATTGACCTTTATGCAAATGTTACAGCAGCCTGAACTAGTGGATGAATAGAAATTTGTGGAGCCCTTATATGACCAACTACTATTTAACAATAAAAAATGAACTGTTCTCTGCAACGACATAAGATAAATGTCAGAAAACATTATGCTAAAAAAAGACACAAATGCCTATATAGATTGTATGATTTCGTTTCTATGAAATTTCCAGAAAAGGTGAATCTGTTGAAACAGAAATCGGGAGTGTCTGAGTAAAGATGTAGATGGGAGATAGTGTTGAGTGTAAATAAGCTCACAGAAACTCCCTGGCATGCTGGAAAATTCCTAAAACTGGATTATGGAGATAGTTGCACAATTGTATAAATTTAGTAAAAATATTGATCTACACACTCACAAAAGATAAATTTTATGGTATGCGAGGTATATCTCAATTAACACGTTTAAAATTACTCTCTGGTAATTCAAGAAAGCAATCGTGCATGCTAAGGAAAGAAAGCTCTATGTTTCCCTGTCCCCCAGCTGGTGGCAATTAGAGAATGGCTGTTACTGGGTGATTGTTACTAGGGACTGTTTTGGAGCACCTAATTGTAACATGAATTGTTTGGAGACAAGGTGAGGAGGACAAGAGCAATATAAACCATCCCTGATTTTAAAATTTTTAGCTCTTTCCAATATAAGCCAATTTACGTTAACCACTGTATTAGTTTGCTAGGGCCATCATAACAAAATACCACAGACCTTGTGGCTTAAGGGATAAAAATATACTTCTCACAATTCTGGAGGTTGGAAGTCCGAGGCCAAGGTGTCAGCAGGGTTCTTTTTTTTTCTGGGGCCTCTTTCTTCAGCATGTCAATGCTCATCTACTTCCTACGTCTTCAAATGGCCTCCTCTCTGTACTTGTCAGTGTCTTGATTTTCTCTCCTTATAAAGGCATCAGACATGTTGGAGTAGGGCCCTGAAACCTCATTTGAACTAAATTGCCTCTTAGAGACTTTGTTTCCAAATATAGTTATTTTCTGAGGCAGTGGGGGTTAGGACATCAACATATTAATTTGCGGGGAACACAATTCAGCCCCTAACAACAGACTGCTTAAATTTGTAAACTAGAAAATAAAGCAATTAAATCTGAATTTGGCTCTATGTGTACTGATCTTGTGCTTCAGTTGGTTAGAAATAGCCTGCTGCCCTCTTCGGAGAAGGGACTGTACTAGCCCCATCAAGGTTATAAAAATGTAAAAGATATACTTCTATGGCCCTGGCTTGTGTGGTTCAGTTGGATGCAGCATCATCCCATAAATTGAAATGTTGGGGGTTCAATTCCCGGTCAGGGCACACGCCCAGGTTACAGGTTCAGACCCAAGTTAGGGCACGTGTGAGAGGCAACCCCATTTGATGTTTCTCTCTCTCTTTCCCTTCCTTCCCCTCTCTCTAAAATCAATAAGCATGTCAATAAGAGTGTATGTGTGTGTATATATATATATATGTATATTTAAGATATACTTCTATGGTTTACACAGGAAACACATGATTAGGTACGGTGTATGTGTATTTGTTCTAGTGAGATGGGAATAGTGGTGAATGGGGACTATGCACAAATACAGGGGTGAATATGATTTGCCACAAGATCCTACTAAGTAAGCATTATTATAGAACGTCATAGGAATAAATATCAATTGTACAAACTAATTATAATTAAATGCTATAGAAATATTCACATACTGAGCTGGCTTTTCTTCTTTCATTGCTATGGCCAGGCTTATAATCTACATTTAGACTTGGTTATTATTTTATGGTATTCTGTCAATTTTCATCTTGGTCTGAACAAACTGATGGTATTAACTAACACATTTTGATGATGATGGTGATGATGAAAAAATATTTTTATTTAATAGAACAATTTTTTCTGCACACCATAGGTTCATTTCTATACCATTTTTAAATGATCTTTTTCCCCTGAAAAAATGACAATATTTAAAATATGGATTCTCCTATGATTTTAAGGAGATATTAATTATAGCAGATTGCTGATTATAGCAAGGTGATTGCATTTTAATCTTTCACAATATCTTTACTTGCAGATATCTTTTTTCAATTTTAAATAAGCACTAAGTGTCAATCCTTATATTCTTATATAATATCAAGGATATGTTTTGAGTCTATTTTATGCCCTGTACCTCTCATTGATCTTTAGCTTCTTTATTTCCCTTCAAAAATTGGTTATTTTCACAATTATTGTTTTCAATTACACATTTCTGCTTTTATATAACAATAAAGTATAGATTTATTTCAATAGTACTGATTTCTGAATAAAAAGCAGTGTGCAAAGAAATCACTTTGGACTAGGCAGGGTAAAAGTGAATCATTTCTTTTGCAGAGTATATTTTAAAGGAAGATGCAAAAACTGAATGCAATTTCTAACTCTGTATTTTTCAAAATCTATGCAGGCTCCAGGCAGCGTGTTGACTTGTCGGGGCTAAGTATGAACTCGCTCACCACACACACAACTCCTTTGCACCTCTTCAGCTTAATTGTCATCACTTCCCTGCTGTTAAGTTCAGCTCTCCATCTATTACACTACACTTCATCTATGCAGGTCACCGTAGCCGGAGGAAACACACATCATCTGTGCCAACTGCCCTCACTTTATATTTAGGATCACTAATCTCTGGTGAACCCTTCATGCTGTCTAGCTGTTATGCTGTATTTGTCTATACTCACTCTTCAACTGTCCTAATTAGCTATTTTACAGTTTCTCTTCTCTTCTGAAATCTTTAACGCCTCTTTCATCATCCTCACTCTCAGTTGATGAGCTTAATTTACATTTCACTGTGAAATAAGATGCAATCAGAGATCATACACAAGCTCATTCTATTACATCTGCCCCTTGACTACATCTGGATATATTTGCTCTTTCTTCTTTTGCAATGAATGTGTTGTCTGCACTTCTAGACAGGGCAACCCCTCCATCTGTGAATCAGTTCTATCCTATTCGCCTACCTAAGGGGTATTGCAACAGCAGTTCTTTCTTCTCTCTGATGCATCGGTATTTTTCTTCCTGTATTTCATCTCTCTCATTGTTTATACATGCTATTTTCTCCTTTATTAAAGAGAAAGAAAACAAACAAAAACAAAATTGCTTTCTCATTGCTCTCCTGACTACCATTTTGTTCATTTCTTCCACTTGCAACAAAACTCTTAAGTAATATCAACTCATATCTCTAATTCCTCTTCTCCCATTTTCATTGGAATCTTCTTTGCATTTTTCTTTCTTGCCCTCTCAATAATCACTGTTCTTGTCTGTGCCTTCATTGACTGCCCACCTGCTTACACCAGTTCTCAGACTGCCTTGTACTGAATGCAACAGCATCTTTTGACATAACTGATCCCCTCCCCTTTGCTTTAGGGATTCACACTTTCCTGGTTACTTCTTGTTTCCCCAGTCACATTTGCTGATTTCCCCTTATCTACCAAATCTCTTACTGTTGGTTTGATCACAAGACTCAGTCCTTACACTTCTTCTCTTTTATATTCAAACTCATTTTGTAAGTTTTGATCCCATGTTTTATTTTAATATGCCAATTACTCCCCAAAGTATATTGCCAGCCTAGACTGCTAACTATTTTTAGGCATTCAATCTCAACATGTCCTAAATTAAACTTCTCCTAAAACTGGGTGTCCTGCGGCTTTCTCTAGCTCAGTAAAGATCAGCAACATTTGTCCAGTTGCTCAGGTAAAAAAGTTTGAATTCGTCTTTCACTCCTTCTCTTACTCTCAAATCCAGTTTAGAAACAAGTCAGAATATCTGTAGAATCTGGTTCTACCATAGTTATTATTCTTATCTCAGCCATCACCTTCTTTTCTTTGGCTGTTCACAACAGTTTGATTCTTGCCTGCTTTACTCCTTGACTTTTCTCCTTTGATCTCTTTTCAATTCCAAAGACAGAATAACCCTGGTAAAAAAAGTCAGCATCTATTACTCTGCTGCTCAGAGCTTTTGGGGGCTTCTCATGTCATTCAAAATCAAACTTAAATTTCTGTGCATTACCTCTAAGGTCATCCCCTACAATTTTCCTTCCTGCTTGCTTGGTTCCAGCTCATCAGCTTCTGGGCTGACCCTCAAAATAACTAGCCGTTACTCTTGCTTTAATGACCTTCACACTTGTTCCAAATACCTAGAACTTTTTCCTTAGATAGACTCCTTGATTATTTCCTTCAGTTTTCTACTCAAAAATAACTCTTTTTCAAGGCCTTCTCTTATTATACTATCTTTAAACTTTGTACCCCTTCTCCATGTTTTATTTTTTCATGCCACCAATTACCATCTAACAAATTATGCTTTATTTAGTCATTTGTTTATTGTCTCTTTCCATTTGAGCTCATTTAAATTTTTTTATTGTTAGACCTCCTGTATTTAGAATAGTGTCTGACACATATAGCTTTTCAAATATTTGTTGAGTGAGTGAATGCATGGATGGAGGATACACTGTGGTGTTTAATAGCATCACTGTTTCTTTCCAACTCTAACTCATTCATTTAGTAAGTACTGAGAACCTACTAAACAAAATATTGGGGTTACAAGCACAAATAGTGTACAGACCCCACCTGTAAGGAACCCTCAAACTAGTGACAGGTAATACTAAAAAGATGAGCATTCTAACAGAATATGGAGGATTTTATTAAAGATGCTAACATTTGATAAGACAAATGAGATTGCTTCTTGAAAAGTAGGGAACATAAATGACAGCATGGAGATGCGGTAGAGATGGTTGAGGCAGTGAAATCAGTGTAGACAGGAAGCTGGGGTGGGAAAGGGAATGGAACATCCAAAGACAGCCACTGTGTCTGGCAGCGAGGAGTGGGGAGAGAATGATAATGATCTAGCCTAAGACAGTGGTGGTGTTCTGTGTTTTTATGAAATCTATGTAATGCATCTTACTTTGGATATGAGTGCCCTAAGTAATTTAGAGTTAAGTATATAAACTATTCAAATGATTTAAGATTCAAGCCCAGAATAGCCCAATTTCTTTCTAGTAAAAAAACCCCAACTTTATTGTGAAGATACAGGACATCAGAAAACAATTTTTAAAGTACTCTTTTTCAGTTCCCTAAAAATGTTTTGGGAAGGAAGTTATGGCACTTTTTTTCATAAAAATGTTCCTTATCTATCTATTTATCTATTTATCTATCCATCCATCTATCTATCTATATATAATCTACTGACTCCTGTATATATGGAAGAGAGAATACATAAAAACTTATTATAAACATTATATATACTCACTATATATGCACTTATACATGAGTATATTTATATCTATACCTGTGTATGTATATATCTGTACACTCTAGTACTCGCGACCTCCATGAAGGCAGATCCTATTATTATTCATATTTTATAAATAAGGGAGTTGAGGCCAAGATGATAATACTGGCATTCAGTCTTGCTCTAGGGTCTAGAGTACATAATCATGTATTCTACTTGTCAAAGAGGGAGTTCTCTGATAGTAACTGCAATTGATTAAACTACTACATTCCACATGGATTGCATGTACATTCATAGTCATCGCAATTAAACTATAACAGGTGCCTTAAAATATTGCAGCTTTTATTTTATTCAAAGGAAAACTTGGATCCACATTTAAATTATTCAGTGGATATTTCCTGAATGTTGATAATATGTAGTACTCACTATGATTTAGTTTGAATAAAATGAAGCCTCTGTTCATGGCTATGCATACTGACTAAACTAATTGCTAAAACATTTTCTTCAGAAGTGATTGGGTCATGACAACTTTCAAATGACTGATTTAAGAAAAGCCTCATTTGTTTTGGTATCCTTCCATTTTTAAAAAGAGAAGAATGGAAAGTGATATGTGAATTCAGTTTAAGGCTTAACAACTTTGAGTATGAAAGAGAAAAATAGTACTTTTCTTGTTTTTAAATAGATGCACGTGTGTGTGTGTTATTTATTTAGGAAAGGTCTGTCATTACACACTCAGGAATGATGCAAATTTTGACATGATGTGATTAGTAGCTGGCTTTTTTCCTCTGTTTTCAAATGTAGACAGGCTGAAGTTCTTGTCTTCTAGGAAGAAGAAAATTAGGGGGAAATGAGATTTAGAGGAAATAGCAAGGCCTGGGTGAGATAGAGCCTGGAACCCCTTTTTCAAAGCAAGAGACGGTCACTACTTGAGTTCCAGGATTCCTCACTTAGCAATATATTCAAGCTCACTGCAGTGATTACATCAACCTCACATTAATTCAGTTTTGCCTTTTGTTTGATTGCATTTTCGAACCATGCTTATTGTGTTATGGAGGAATTGTGAATAAACTATGTTAGTCCATGAAAATCTAAAATATGATAAAAATATATGTAGATAATAAAATATATCACTATGTATCCATTATCTTAGTTCTGACTTTATTTCGGTTTTGCTTGCTTATGACTTCTCTTGTTCTTTTCTCCCACTCTCATGCCATACAAATGACACCAATGAGATGCAAATTTGGCTTTTGGTATTCCTTTATAGGATTCTATTTTACTTATCCCTCATCTTTTTGTTTTGTTCTAGCTATTTTAAGAACAAATAAAAAATTGAAAACACACAAACAAAAAAATCCACCCTTCCTCGCACTAACTCCCAGTACCCATCTCTCAGCCTGGGCAAGGGCTTCTCTGCTCCCTATTACCTGCCTTGCTTCTCAGACATACTGCATGCTGGGTGTCTAAAACACATCCTACACTTTAAACATGTTTGGTTTTTGATGGTTAGTTTTATATGTGCCATGAGTGTCCAGGTATTTGGTCAGCATTATTCTGGGTGTGTCTGAGAGGGAAGGCATTTTTGGATGAGATTAAAACTTGAATCAATAGACTAAGTAAAGCAGATTGTCTTCTCCAGTGTGGGTGTGCCTCATTCTATCCATTTAAAGGTTCCATTGGAACTGAAAGGCTGACCCATCTGTTAATAAGGAGGAACTCCTCCTGCCCATTGGAGCTGGAACACTGGTCTTGTCTGACCTTCACATTTTAATTGAAACTCTTAGGTCTTGAGTATTCTGGCTTTCAAACTTGGACTTTCTCCATCTGCTTTCCTGGTTTCCAGCCTTGAACTACACTTTGGCTTTCCCAGGTTTCCAGCTTGCTGACTGCAATCTTGGAACTTAGCCTCCACAGTTGTGTGAGCAAAGTCCTTGTAATAATTCTCTTTCTCCCTAATACACAAAATTATATATATAATAAGTTTTCCAAAAAAACCCCCTAAATAATACATAATCTTATTCTATTTGTCTACAATTATGAATTGATCTATATTATCAAAATCCTACCAGTCCTTCAAGGTCTTGATTAATACTGAATTTGCCATAAAGACTTCTCTACATGGTTAGAACAATGTTTTACAATGAATACTATAGACAGTTATTAGTTCTAAGTATACATTTTTAAGAGGTGGTGGTTGGAAAGGGCTTTTTGAAATAGGTGGGCTCTAATTGATAGGCTCTGGTAGAATTGAGGAGACACAATGTTTACTGAGAACCTGTGATGTACTGATCTTTGCAGTCAGGGCTCTTCTTGTAAACAGCAGAAACGTTTTGTAAACGTTACAAGGCTCTTCTTGTAAACATGAAAATAAATTCACGTAAAGACTTAGAAATAGGCAAGAGTCAAGGTCAACTGTGTTGGCAAAACTACCACCAAAGTCATACTGCTGGAACACTGGCTTGGGACTGCCATGCTGCTGACCAGCAGATGGCACCAGTGAACAGTCAGGCACCATCGTGCAAAGTAGATATTGTTTTTGCCACAACAAATTCTGAGTCATTCTTGATTTTTTTTTTTTTTCAGGTATGATCACCCATCTCGGAAAGTGCCATCTGATTGGTTAGGATGATGTCAATTGCCCATGCCCAATTTCTATTATTCAGGTAAAATAAGCATCTGGATTTTGAGTCTTATCATCCTAAATATATAAGAAGGAATTCATACGCTGGGGAGAAAAAACATAACCAGACCCCCCAAAAGAGATAATACCTTACCATGGTAACTTTAAAGATAATTAAAAAGTAAACATCAGAACAAATATAAACATGCACATTATTATATACACTTTGCATATGATAGTCTGAGTATCTAATAAATTAAATTACTTTCTAAAATGTATACAAATATAATTATGATTAATGGATTGAGCTGTGTGACAACTATAGAGAAAATAAATTTTGGTAACTCTGGGCATCATGGATTCAGAAAGATCTCTCTAGAACTATGACTGTAACCTGTACATTTTCATAGAACTCTATTTAGTTAAGTTGTTTGAAATTTTACTGTGAATTATAATGCATAAAAAAAATTATTCTTAAGAAACGTTTAGACAATCACATAGTCAAGACCTAAGGTGTGAATTCTTTTTTTAAATCCTCACCCAAGGATATGTGTATTGATTTTAGAGAGCAAGGAAAGGAGGGAGAGAGAGAGATACATCCAACTGAGAGAGAAACATTGACTGGTTGCCTTCCATATGTGCCTTGAGATTAACCCACAGCCTAGGTACGGTCCCTGACCAGGAATCAAATGATCCAACCAACTAAGCAACCTGGCTGGGGCTAAGGTGTTCACTCTCACAGCTGACTTTAGGCCACAAACAATAATATTTCCCATTGCCCAAAAAAATGTACCTCTACACAGAATTGAAGCTTATGGGCACGTGTCAATATGAGCAAAGAGACATTTTAGATTACTAGGTGGTCAGGGTTATAGTTGCCATAGTTTAGATATGCTGCATCTGAAAATGGATTAGAAAAGTGGTCTTTTTGGTGGAAGGCATACATTAAAGAGAAAAATTTCTTAACTTTCATTTGTATTCTGAAATAGGGGAAGATGCACTCTCACCACTGATATTAGAATTGTATTTTCTTAATTTGTAGTGAAGCAAAATGTAGAACTTCCATTTATTCTAATCAGCAATTGGAGATTATGCAAATGCAATTAACTAGTATATATCAAACTCCATTTTTCAATTTTTACTAAAAGTCAGAAGTTATCTAAGACCCTTTACCAGGGGTTTCAAACTCATTTTATCCTCTTGGTTGCTGTCAAAGTGCTGACTGTAATTTTAGGACTGTATAAATGTAACTACTCCGTAACAGTTAAGCAAGAGCTCGGTGCTGCTGCTGGGTAGAAACAAGGTGGAGGGCTGGATTTGGCCTGCAGGCCTTGTGTTTGGCCCCTGTGCTTTATGAGATTGAAAGGAGATGAAAAGATTGATTCTTACTGACTCAAAGTTTCGAGGCAAGACATAAAACTTAAGTTGAATCTGCTGAACAACTTCGCTGGAAATGGTTTCGGAGAAGCAGGTTAGCATAGGATGCAGACCTACCCACCAGGGACAGCAGGGGAGCAGAAATGGAGGAGAGGTGAGTTGTGGAAACCTTTGTTCTGTCTACAAAGTCATAAAACTGACCCAAAGATGAAAGACACTGTCATCAGGCTTGTGCTAAGGAGTAAAGGGTGATTTTACGTCCTCCAGGGTCTCTTGTTAAAACAATGAGAGTAGAAAAGGAAGGACTAAAATAACACCCAACGGCTTCCAGTAAATGCATATAGTGCTGCCCCCTCGTCAGTGCAGCTGGAATCTGTGATGCTCCTGTGCCTAGGACAAGCAACCTCAGTCCCAAATCCTGGAACTGTAGGCAGAAGCTCATGCAGTGGGACAAGCTGGCAAATAAACTTTCAAGGGGTCATACGGTCAATGTTGCAAATGCTAAAGGACAGCCCTTCAGCAGCTATCTTCTGTGAGGAAATTAAATTTGAACCTTACCATTTCCATGTCAGCTTTCTTGTGGTATTACTATCTATTGATTCTGAGGGTGCAGGGATGAAGCAAAGAGGTTTTTATCTCTTCTGGTGAGGTATATTAACTCTATGTCAGAATCTTAAAATCATGTTTGGGGTTTTATTTTTTATTACTAACAAAGAAAACATTTTGTTAATAAAAAAGAGGCACATGACTGGATACCATATTTTTTAAAAAGCAGCTTCCAACAGCCCAGTGTATGAATCTAGTCACAGACATTAGGCATGGCTATGAAAAATTATACAAATGTGGCTTATATTTCATGGATACAATTCTTAGTCTAAAATTCCTCAGTTTTGTCCTACTGAATTTAGCAATGGTCTTAAGGAGGGTGTAATAAGGCATTTGTGTCTATTGGAATTTTAGCTCCTTCAAAGCAAGAACAGTATTGTATGTCTCTTTAACCTTCTACTATAACCAGCCTAGATCAGGGCTTTATATCAAGTAGATATTTAAAATATCTTGACAATGCAAACCAGAACTACATTTTCAACTAATGCTCGTTTATAGATTGGAATGTTTATTCAATGCAGTAATTTTCCCAGGGACTCATATCTCATATTGTTTAAATATGGTATGTATAGCTAAGCCATTTTCAAGTGCTCTCACACTACCCATGCAGTAGAACACATACTGAATTCAAACTCAACTGATATGAGCTTTGAACCCTTAAGCCATATTTCTATCTTATTTTGGCTACAGTTTCCTCATCTGTAGAAAAAAAAGAAATGGGAGCCAAATGATTATTGTAAGTTTGCTCTAGGTCAGAGACCCTATCTTTAACCTGTTTTTTTTTAAATAAAAGTTTTACTGAGGTATAATGCCAATACCACCAAATTAGCTCATTTGAAGTGCATAGCTTTGTAATTTTTAAAATATATTCACATAGTTGTACGATCACCTAATTCAATTCTGTAACATTTCCATCACTTCATTACCGATCATACCCATTCCTCCTTCCCCTCAGCCCTTGGCAACCACTAGCCTACTTTCTGTCTCTATGGATTTGCCTTTTCTGGACATTGCATATAAATGGTATCATGCCACATGTGGTATTTTGTGACTAGCTTCTTTCATTTAGCAAAATCTTTTCAAGGGTCTTCTATATTGTAGAATGCTCTAGTACTTCATCCTTTCTATTGCCAGATACATGTGTTCACCCAGTCACCAGTTGATAGATATTTGTAGTTTCCACTATTTGGTTATTAAGAATAAAGCTGGTATGAGCATTAGAATATAAGTTTCATGTGGACATATGCTTTTATTTCTCTTAAATATATATATAGGATTGAAATCCTGGATATATATAAATATATATATATTTAGCAATTGAAATCAATTGCTAAATTGAAAGTAATTTCAATTTAGAAATTGAATTCTAGCATTTGTATATAAGTTTCATGTGGAGATATGCTTTTATTTCTCTTAAATATATATCCAGGATTGAAATTGAGAACCTCATTTTTAACATTTTGAGAAACTGCCAAACTTTTTCTTGTAGAGTAGCTCAGCTAGTAAAAAATGCTAGGTTTCTGCTTACCTGAGATTGTACCATTTTTCTCCTTCATTTTTGGAGGATAGTTTTGCTGGACATAGGATTCTTGTATGACGTACTTTTTATTTCATGTTGAATATGTTATCCTATCATCTTTTCACCTACTTATATCTGTTGAGAAGTTAGCTATTAGTCCTACTGAAGCTCACTTGTAATTAAACTGATTTTTTACCATTAAATTGTTAATTTTACTGAGCTTTGAATCTGTAAAATGTTGCTATTAATAAACAATTTAACTATGGCATCTAATGAGTTTTTAATACTAATTGTAATTAAGATATAAGATTTATGTACTCATTATTGCAGTGATTTTGAATTACTAATTTGATTCTTTAAAACATTTTCACATGGGTGATAGACTCATATTTTTAGATTCCTGATTAGGTGATTTTTAAACACAGGCTGAAAAATTAAGATGTAATACATTTTATTTTATTTTATTATTTATTGAATGTATTGGGGTGACATTTATGGGGGGGCTCTGCCCACAGGGCCCCCCTGTCCACCAAGGACTAGAAGAGTCTACTGAGACGTGATCTGCTTAGGGAGGAAGGGTGGCTGATCTCTCACAGAAGGACCAAGAGCATTTTCCTCAATGGGATTTTATTGGGTTCATTTACACAGGAGTAGAGGTAAAGCTTATTAATCATTGTCAGGCAATAAGGATCAAACAATAGATAACAAAGAACTCGGAGGGTCTATTCTGAGTCAGGGTTGATTAGCTAAAGGGCTACAAAACTTTGGGAAACAAACTCATTTCCTGCTCAGACCCTTATCATTTAATTGAGAGCATTCTCAGCAAAGCAGGTTTCACAGGATTTTATGTATTGTTTCTTAGGCCTGATCACTTGGGGAACCCACCCTTTCTAGCACAGGGCTATGTGTCTTCTGTCATTGTTTCAGGCTTAAATCAGGCAGGGGAAGTAAAGCAGCCAAGAGATTAGGAGACTTCTAGAAGGCAGAATGAGGACTCAGGCTTTGTTAAAGCTGAGGGGCGAGGATCCACCACCCCCTTTCTCCATAGCCCCCCAAATCCTTCCCTGCGGCCTCTGCGTGATCATGCCTGTCTCAGATCATTCTCCCCTTGGGGAATCTTACCCTTCATTGGCTAACTGATCAAGCATTGGGGGCTAGTTATGGAAAAAGGAGCAGAAGCAGCGCTCCTGCCAGGGAGATAAGCTTTGTCTCCTTAGTGGCTTATGGTCTGAAGGTCACTCACTCAGCCTTAGCCATGGGGGGTTTATAGCTTCTGAAATCAGGCAGAGTGGCTCCCAACAGACATTGATTCACAAAACCACACAATTCAACAAAAGATCATCTGCACAATGCATTGTGTGCCCAACACCTAAAGCTCAGTCTCTTTCCATTTCTACTTATCCCCACTTTGCCCACCTCCACCTCTGTCCACCCCCTTTCCCTCCAGCCATCACCATACTGTTGCCTGTGGCTATGTGTTATATATATATAACTTGTGTGTGTGATTCAGACATAATTTTAGTATAACACACAAATAAATAAGAAATAAACTTTGTTGAGCATCATTTTATAACTAATAAAGGTTTTTGGTTTAGTCTGTCCATTAGTAAGTACTAGAACTGATTGTTATGGTCTTTTGGGGCCTGTTGGGTTCATAAACCTCATCCCAATATTATTTCTAGGAGTTGTTTTAAAAAACAAGATTTTGTAATGATATTAAGAAGTACTAAGAATAAACGGAATGAATTAATGCATGATTATGTATGTGGTAAAATTACAAATAGTGGACAATGATGTTAACCTCTAGCCATATCTTACTAGCAAGTCTTTCCTGTGGTTAAGGAAATTGCCTTAGACATGGTTCTCTTGGAGCTTTCTCTACATCTCTGTCATTCAGTGGTCCTCAAGTATGGGCCACTCTGGTCCATATTTAAAAATGTTTTGTAACAGAAAGGGTATTTTTTCTTAATCTTGATATTGTATTACTCACTGAGACTTCCCCCCACCATCTAACATTACCCATTGTTTGTTGTTGACCCATTTATTAGTATAATCCTGAACATTTCTTTTAATCTTTCTGAACTTAAAATTCTCATTTATGAAGTATGAATCACATGGTTATTGTGAGAATTAATAAGATTTCACATATTAAACATTTAACACATTACTTGTAATATAAAAATTAATATATTTTTAAATAATTTACAATATATACCATAAGCATTTTTGAATGCTTATCTGCCAGTCCTGTGTTAATTAAATCTTTTATACATAAACACAAACCCCTACACTGCTTCCTTTACTGCTATAATATTGCTATGTTTCCATCTATACCTGGCTATATCAGAGGGTTATATAAATGCTACTACTGGGAATATCTTCTCTCATATATTTTCCAATTAAGTTGCAGTGATCTCTTACTCAGCAATTGTTATTTTTCTTATATTGGTCTGATCTTCTGATTTCTAGGATAGAAAAAAGACAATGTTTACAATAGTCTTGCTTTTTATAGAAGGAAGCAGATTCCAGAAACATTTGTTGGTAAATAACAGTTCCCTTCTATGCTCTGTACATATTTTATCATACATTATCCACTGAATAAATTTATGTGAATGCAAAATCCATTTTGCAAATAGAGAAGTAGAAAGTCAAAGAGGTAAATTAACTTGCTCTAAAAATTACACAATTAAGAGATAAGAGAAGCATTTATAGGTTTTGCTTAGTTGCTGAGCCTCTACTTTTCCCACTACTCCAAGAACTTGCAAAAGTGTGGGGGACTGAATCCCACTCTCATGTCATAATTGGCAGGTAAATCTAATGACTGCAGAGTTTGGTTTTGTGTAAGGCTCTATCCCCAACATCTAGGACAGTGTCTGACACATGGTAGACAGCCTTTCAATGTGGATTGGAATATTAGTGCCAAGAATAAATTTAACATCTCACTCTTTAATTTACCTTTAAATTCTGCTTCATAAAGTAATAGCCATAATACCCATCAATTTTTCTTTACAAGCTGCTGACACAAGTTGTTGATTTTTGCCTAGGGTCATTATTAAAATAATATAACATTCAAAGAATCACTAAGCAAAAGAAAAAAAGTGTGTGTGTATATATATATGGCATATAGCATATATATTGTATATGTATATTGCATATATATATATAGCATATATATATATATAGCATATGCTCTATAGCAGAAAAAAGATAAAGTTTCATTGAGGTGTTTTATACTGCCTGATAGAGAAGCTTACTTCTAAGTGATTGACTCTTCCTAATTAGGCTCATGGTAGATGCAAATTAAAATAATGCATCAGTGAAGTCACAAAATAATGAAAAATTGAGGCCCTGCAAGGTTATTTGCAAACATTGATCTGTCCCTTTTTAGGAACATTAAGAGTATAACTGTGTCATTCAAAAAGGACACATGGGTGCTATATTGATTGTAATGGAAAAAGCTAGGGAATTACAATGTAACACAGGTCTTGTAAGAATGCAGTTACTATGGTAACTGTGACCTCATATACTGTATTAAATGTTAGAATTTATTTCAGCATAATACACAGATTTTTCATGTGTCTCCTTTCCTAGGAGACAATGAACCAATGTAAGATGGCTACACAAAGAAAATTATCCTTAGAAAGGATTCCTCCTTTTGATATGTGCAATTGAAGTTTGAATACCAGAGTTTGATGTAAATTTCTTGTGGGTAGCCTTTAAGAGACATTTGGTTAAAACATTCAATATAAAAATCTAAATATATTCATTTCTGTGATCTGAATACAAATAAAAGAAGAGAGACTGTGACATTAATGAGTGGTGTGCTTTTTCTAAAGGATCATGAAATCATAACCCCTGGTTTTTCAAATAAATTAAACTTTGCTCCAACTGCTAATTAAATTGGTATTATTCAATTATCATTTTTAACTTTCCATTTGTGAGCTTCCCTTAGAGATATTCAAATTCATAGCATTCAGTGCAGAATGGTCACACAGCTTTTCTTCTAATTAGATTATTAATAGCAAACTTGACAATTTTAAAACTAATGTTAAAGGGTACCTTTATCTCTATTTTCATTCTGAAGAAGAAAGTTTCTGTTTTCACAGTGAATGAACTTTTAAAATCCCAGATTCCAGTCACCAGGTGCACATTATTCATAAATGATTGTCCTTGGACCAAAACCTTATAATTATTCTGCTGAAAGACATTTTTGTCACTTGCTAAGAACAAAATAGATCAAGAGCATATCTCCTTCTGGCGTTTACGCCGTCTGACATCTCACAATATGTTTTGCCGACAGAAGGAGCTTTTCACAGAAAGGTGAAGCTTTCCTTTTTTGGTGCAATTTAAGTAAGAATAAAACACATCTCAGCTTTGATTTAGGCATCTGGAGTTTTAACCTCTGCCCTGCCATAGACAATGAGAAGTTAAGCCAGTTGCTTTATCACATATTGGATTTTCCACCTAAAACTGACACCCAAATATCTATTTCCTCTCCCCTGAGATGATATGTACCATAACATGAGATGTACCCTCATAAAATAGGCTTTCTGTTAAGTTTAAACTTTCTATTGGATTTAAATGTTATTACATTATGCTATGAATATGGACCATTGTGAACCCCCAGAGAAAACCTGTAATTCTGAGTTATTTAAAGTAACAAAAACTAGGTTCAGCACCATTTTTGCTGAGTCATCCCAGAGAAAAATGTGGTGGGTGAGTTTTAACCCAGTAGGGGGAATTGCCAGTAGCATTGCCTTGGAGAAAATTTGATTACACCTTATTGTCTCAGATCCTGCAAAACAGGTGCTTCATCTCTGCCTCCAAACAGTCTCCTGGACTGAACATTCAGGGTAGAATCAGAGGGAAGACAGAGTTGTCTTAAGCAGATGAGGCAGGGCACGTGGTCCTGTGTCTTAAATCAAGCACTATCCTACCCTGTTCCTTTTCCACACATGGACAGAGCACATAAGAAGGGATGTGTAGTGTTCATATTCACATCTGGTTTTGCTTCTACCTTGTGAGATGGCAGAATCAGCCTTTAAACTGCACAGCACTAATCGGCTTGCCTCCATACAAGCAACATCTGCGTTCACCTGGCCCTTAGGAAAGTAGCCCAGCGACTGGCAAGTGGCTCAGGAAGGGCTGCAGATGTACTTCGGGATTTTTTAAAAGTGCAGCTCTATTCACTGTCTGATTTCTTTTTTGATTCTACGCTGTCTGTAATTTTCAATCTGTTCTCAGGATTTCATTTAACACTTCCTTCAGCTACAGCAGGATTGTCTATGACTCTCCATATGTGACAAATTAGGGGTAAGTGAAGACACTTGGAAAGCTCCCTGCGGCTCCCCACCCCTCCCTCTCCCTGAAGGACAGGTCTCAGAGCTGTGCACCCTCTCCCAGTCTTGCTCTGCCATCGCGGAGAGCCCTGCCCCTTCTTGGTGTTCTCAGTTGTCCCGGGCTTTCTAATTATGCCAGCTGTCTCAGTGCCCTATGAGTGAGGTGAGGCGGAAGTAGGTCTCTTGAGCAGTGTCCTCAAAGACTGGCTTTGAGACAGAAACTTCCTTCACTCTTTCTCCCAAGACAGAAGCTGTGGGCTGAATGGGATCTCTCTCATCCTAGAGCTGAGGCAGCTTGGGGGAGGGCCTGACGCAGATAAAGTTAAAACTGCTCCTCTTGCCACTTCTAATAGATTCTACGGTTTTGTGCTTCTCTGAAGTGTAAAATCTTAACTGGAATTAGGCGTTCTGGTAAAGGTAATTTTAGTCCACTACTGTTCTTTCATCAGTGTTCCTGCTGAGGGAGATGATGGCTGAGACTCTCCCTTCTGCCATGTTGCTGATGTCACTCTTCAAACTTTCTAATTTATTTATTTGTTTACTGATTTCCTCATTTTCACCCCTTCCCAGTACAAACACTAAGAAAGTAGGGCACTGTTGTTCACTTCTGTGTTCTCTTTGCTAGAAGAGAATCTGGTTTGTCATGTGTTCTTAATAAATGTTGTTGAAAGATGGAATGTACTATCTTTGGAAATCACATTATTTTTGTTGTCATGGAGAGCTCGCCCTTCACTTGTTTGAGAGGGCACGGAGCAGAGAGATCTGAAAGGAAGATGAAGACCAAAACAAATCCTGAACCCAAAGCATACATTGACATTCTGTGATGTCTATAGAACAGAGAAGTGAAGAAAGGTAAGTGAACTAGAGAGAAGAAGGTGAGTAGGGACATGCAGTAGTAAACTTTCTGTTTCCTGGACATAGCTACCAAGTGTGCGGTTAGGGGTAACAGGGCATAAAGTGCTTTTGGATTGTGGTAGCAACAGCAGGTGCAATTCTATAATTATTAGATTACTTGGCTTATGTGGTGACTCGATTTTTAGAGATAAATTTCTGTCAAGCGGGAGAATACAGTCTCCTTTATCACTGGTACCTCTTTGATTTTTTTGAAAACAGCTTTTGACTTGCTAGATGGCTCCCAAGAGGCTGTGAGTTAACTGAAGGCAGCTGAGACTCTAGCAGAAACACAAAATTCACAGAGCACTCAACGGTCACAAAGCACGTGCTCAGGCAACCTCTGTTTCAGCCATGTTGGTGTAACACGTCTTGCATCACCTATGTAGTCATCCTGACAATATGTTCGACCTGAATCTCTTAGTAAGCAAATGATCAGAACTGTCCAAACTGGGAGAAGTTCTCCAAAACTGTTGCCCTGTAGTTTTCAAAATATTGATATCATAAAAATAAGAAAGGGGGACACTGTTCTAGATTAAAGGAGATTAAAGCAATGTGTATCTAAAGGAAATCAGTGGATAATCTTTTATTGGATTCTTGATTGAAAGAAAACATAGCCATAAGTGTCCTTACTTGGATGATTAGAAAAATTTGAATAGGGAAATTAGTATATAGGTAATATTGTCCTATTTATGTTAAATTTCTGAAGTGTGGTAATTAAAATGTATTTTCTTAAGGAAAATGTCCTACCAGATATTCAGAGGTAGAGTATTACGTGTCTGTATTTCTCCAAATGACTCAAAATCTTCTATCTACAGCCAAAGGGACAGAAAGTGAAAGAGTAACAAATGTTAAAATATGATTAATTTTGGTGAATAATATGAATATTCATTTGATACTCTTCCAAGATTTCCATGATTAAGAATTTTTAAATAAAAAGTTTGTATGGAAAAGTAAATAAATATTTAAAAATAAGATAAAATTGTGTTTAATATAGTGAAAAGAGAATTCACTTTATTTTGTAGGCTAGTGGTTCCAATAGCTTGAAAATGTCCCAAATATAGTAAGTTTCAAGCCAGTATTTAATATCTTGATTACTTAATGACATTATGAAATATGAGAGAATGTGTCATATTTAGCAATAGAACAAGAGGGTTCTGTTTCTTTGGAATTCGTAGGACATGCTTTGGGAATTATAATTCCTATTATGAATGTAACACATAAGGGATCAATTACATTTTGAACAAATACATTATGCAGACTTTCTATCAGCAAAGGAGATTTTCCTGATGATTAAAGGCCATTGAAATTGCTGTATGAATATACAGATTTAGACTTATATTAAAAGTTTCCATTTAACATGTATAAACATGAGTCATATTTCCTGGAGTTTCACTTAACATATTTAGGTCACTAGAAAGATATATATTTAATAGAGATTCCTTAAATAGAGTACATATATCCATTTCTTAATATAAATTCCTCAAATGAAGGTATGCAGATTAAAGAGGTGTTTCATTTTTGAAGAGGCCAACTCTGAAAAAGTACATAGTGAAGGACAGGGTCTCAGAGCCAGGCTATGGGCTCTCTGAGGTCTGGAACTCACTATTTTTTCCCAGAGGCTTGGGAAGGGCCCACCACAGCAAAAGTACTTAATAAATATCAGGTGATTCACCTTGAAGTCAGTAGTATTGTAATTATTGCCTTTTATACTTTAGGACAGATTTAATGCAAGCTATAAATAAAATAAATACAAAGATATAAATGTAGATAATTTCTTGGAAAATATAAACTTATTTTCAAAATCTTTAAAAGATATTATTGAAAATACAGCAACTGGAAAATAGGACTTTCATAAAGATGCTCTGGTAGGAACATTAATTTACCTATTCATCAAATAGTCATTAAATGCCCACCACATGCAAGGTACTATTAAAGGTTCTGGGAATAAAGCAGGACTTGGGAAAAAGAAAATCCATTTATTTATAGGGATTAAACAAACATGTGAATTAAATTTTCAAAAATGTATCAGTTGGTAATGTGTTCTTTGAAGAAGGGTAAGGAAGTTAACCGGAAACACCTGGCTGGGTGTGGCATATGGGGAGGGTGGTCGCATTTTTAATAGGGTTATTAGTAAATTTTCATTAAAAATGACATTTCAACTAAAACCTGAGGGCAGTAAAATAGAAGCTATGAAGCACAAAGGCCGGGTGGTGGAACAGGGCCTCCCTGTCGGAGGGAAGACGAAGAGGCTGGTTAGCCGGGAGCAGAGATGACAGCAGTCCCCGTTCTCCGCAGTTTTGCTCTCTGTGGTTCCAGTTATCCGTGACCAGCTACCACATATGAATATTAAATTAAAATTCCAGAAATATAAAATTCATAAATTTTACATTGTGTACCACTCTGGGTAGTATGATGAAATGTCGCGCCATCTTGTGCCTCCCCCTGTGGGACGTAAATCGCTGTTACGTCCACTCGCTGTGCGCTCCCTGCTTGCTAGTTACTCGGCAGCCACCTTGGTTGTCAGATCTGACTGTGGTGTTATCTCACTGCTTGTGTTCAAGTAACCCTTATTTTATTTAATAATAGCCCCAAAGCCAAACTGTAGTGATGCTGGAAATTTGGGTATGCTAAAAAAGGGGCTGCAAAGTATTTCCTTTAAGAGAAAATGTACGTATAGATAGCAAATAGCATAGCATGTACAGGGTTTTGTACTGTCTGTGCTTTCAGGCATCTACTGGGGGCCTCGGAGCGTTTTCGCACGGGTAAGCGGGGACCACTGTAGTAGGAGACAGCGTCAGGGAGACAGTTGGGTGGGGTGGTGGGAGGAAGAGGAGCAGCTCATACTGGCCTTCAGGTAAGACTACTGTAAGGAATATGGTTCCAGATGCTTATCTGAGTTCTTAGTTTAAATACCAAATTGATTACAGTGCCTTCTTGTTTTAATTTCTCTCACTTCACTCAAAGGCACTGATAGTAAATTCAAAACTCTGGATATTAAACAGTGGATAAAGAATAAAGTTGTTCTTAATACATTTAAATAGGTTTAATTTTTTTAAAGATTTTATTTATTTATTTTTAGAGAGGGAAGGGGGGGAGATAGAGATAGAGAGAGAGAGAGAGAGAAACATCAATGTGCGGTTGCTGGGGGTCGTGTCCTGCAACCCAGGCATGTACCCTGACTGGGAATCGAACCTGTGACACTTTGGTTCGCAGCCCACGCTCAATCCACTGAGCTATGCCAGCCAGGGCTAGGTTCAATTTTTCTATTGACAAATATTTTTATGATTAACTTAATTTCAAAGCAATGTCTGTTTCTATGTAAATCATTACAAAATTACTTTAAAATTTTATCCATTTATTTCTTCCAAGTTTTTTTTGTTGTAATTGACAGTGATTTTGTGCCAGAAGAGTAAATTAGATTCTTTTATAGTAACGATGTGTTCAGGAATGTCAGTGTGCAAAGAATCACACCTGAAAAATCTGTGTTTATAAAATCATACCAATGACTAATGTTTTCAGTACTTTGAAGAACTAATTTTACTCCAATAATTATAATTATTAAAATATTCATTCAGTAATTCACAAATGCTTCATTTAAAGTTGTGATTAATTTCTATTTGTAGCATTTGTATGGAGAAATAGTAATTTTGCATTTTTTAAAAATTTTGTTAAGTTCTGTGTATATATTTCACTTGTCATTCTTTATTTCTTTTATTTTTGCAGATTCCATTTTTATCAATAGATGATCTACTAATTTCCTATGTTATTTTTTATTATTATTTATAAGACAGTTTTTTTCTAACTCATATCTTTTCTAGTTTTATGATTTGTAGTTATAATTTTATTAATCCCTTCCTTTCTGTTTTTCTTTATTTTGTTTTCTTTTTATTAACTTTGTGAATCAGTTTAAATAGTTTGCATTCACTCTTTTTTGCTGGTATAAAAGGAAACTTTGAACTTTTCAACTAACATTCTGTTTTAGATCTTTTTCATTGGTTTTGATAATTTTATTATTCTTACATCCTGAAATTTTGCTCCATAGTTCCACTTTAAACCAAAATTTGTGTAAGAGTTTTTAAGTTCCTGTTGAAGAGGTCATTTATTTTGTAATTTTGTCAGTAGATTTTTGTTTTCTTGCTATTTTTTAGGAAGTAACTTCTGTGTTATTTTTTACTTCTTTTTCAATTTATTTAGATTTTCTTTGTGGCTCAGTATCAGGCCAATTGTAGTGAGATATTTGTGTAGAGCACAGATTAAAGTTTTGTTCTGTCTGTATTCAGACTAAAAACTGTATTTTTATCTTTTTTAAAGATTTATTTTTTTTTTATAGAGGGAAGGGAGGGAGAAAGAGAGAGAGAGAGAGAGAGAGAGAAACATCAATGTGCAGTTGCTGGGGGCCGTGGCCTGCAACCCAGGCATGTACCCTGGCTGGGAATCGAACCTGCGATACTTTGGTTCACAGCCCGTGCTCAATCCACTGAGCTACGCCAGCCAGGGCTATTTTTATCTTTATAAAAGAGTTGTCATTTACATTTATTAACATGGATCATATTTAGTCTTCAATAATATTTCATATTTTCTGTTTATAATTATTAAAATAATTTGACTTTGTATTTATTCTTTGCTCTGTGTTTCTCTGTGTATATTTTCTTCTGTTTTGAAGGGTTTTAAAATCTGTGCTTGAAAGATTTGGTTATTTTTATTGTATTCTTAATCATTATTCCTTTCTCTAGGTGTCAAGTTTTTAAAGATAATCTTTGTTAGCTCCCCACTATTAACAATGTTAAGATAGTATACTTATTTTTCATTTTTTCCTCTATCTCTCCCACAATAGTCTTTGACTATTTGTTCTATTACTATGTTTGTGTTGGGGCTTAAATTATATTTATGCTGCATTTTCTTTGTAAATATTTTACACCTGTTATTTTCTTTCTAAGTATTTTACTTTTCTCCCATTTCATTATATTATTTAATTTCTGGACTCAATGTCCTTTACTATGTTTTTCACATAATGTATTCTTTCCTTTGTGTTTTGCAATATTAACTCTATTATTTTCATTACATTTTTTAATCCTATTTCTTTTTCCTAAGACTACTAGCTCACATTTCATTTCCTCTTGTTATCATGACACTATTTTCCAGAGTTCTTGTGTTTCTGATCAGTGGTTTTCTTCAATAAACATAATTAATTCATTAAGACATTTGAATTCCTGGCAAAATATTTGGCCATCAATTGCATATATGTATAGGTATGCAATATATACATATGGCAATGTGTATAATTTTTTTCAGTAAGTTTTCATCAATTGCTAACTTACTGCTGTCTTCCTGGGTTGTTGTTTTTGTTTTTTTTTTTTCACTTTTTGGTATGTATTTTGGATGTTGTGTCAGATATTGTGTTTAAATTCATCATCGAATGCGTTGCATTTCCCAAAATCAGCCACCAGTAAGGGGTCCAGTGGAGAGTGAGGTGACAGAATCATCTTCCAGGCTTCACAGTCTAACAGCCTCCCTGTGCTCTGTCAGAGCCAGAAGGCTTCCTTCTCTTCTTTTGTTTTAAAAGATTGTATACATTTATTTTTAGACAGAAGGGAATGGAGGGAGAAAGAGAGGGAGAGAAACATCAGTGTATGGTTGCTTTTTACATGCCCCCTATGGGGGACTGGGCCTGCAACCCGGGCATGCGCCCTCACTAGGAGTGGAATTGCCGACCCTTTGGTGTACAGGTCAGCACTCAATCCACTGAGCCACACCAGCCAGGGCAGAAGGCTTCTTTTAGAAGTGGCTCTCTTGGTAATTCTTCATGTAGCCCTGCTTCTTTTGCCTCCAAGTAAAAGCTGTGTCTAGAAGTATCTTCCAACCCTGCTGACCCAGTAGTCCTTCCCCCCTTATTGCAAAGAATAGATATAACTGCTCCAGAGGATAAGCTCTCCACTTTCAAGAAATATATTTTCTGCTGGCACATGCTGAGATCTGCTGTCTTGAGCTATTGTCTGCAATACTTTTCCTTTTCTTCCACCCAAATAAATCACTTCTGCTCCATGCTACCTGCTTTTGCACACCTTCCCACATATTTTTGAGCATAACAATGTTTTCCTTCTTAGTTCTGCTGAATATTTGCTTTGAAGCTTTAATCTACTCCCCTTTTAATAAAAATTGCCAGGGGTGGTATTGTATCACTCCCAATCATTTTATTGTCTGCATAATTTTGTTTTCTCCACTGTGTACTATAATTAGAATCATGCAGTTCGTAGCCTTTTCAGATTGGTGTTTTTCACTCAGTAATATGCATTTAAAGTTCCTTCATGTCTTTCCTTGATAGATCATTTTCTTTCATTGCTAAATAATATTTTTGTTTTCCGAATGTGACAGTGTTTATCTATTCACCTACTGAAGGACATCTTGGTGGCTTCCAAGTTTTGGTAAGTATGAATAAAGCTGCAGTAAATACCCATGTATTATTTTTTGTATGGACATAAATTTTTAATTCCATTGGGTACCAAGGAGTACAATTGCTAGAGCATATGATGTGTATGTTTAATTTTGTAGGAAACTACCTGTCTTCCAAATTGGCTGTTCCATTTTGCATTCCCACTAGCAATAAATGAAAATTCTTGTTGCTTCACATTCTCAACAGCATTTGGTATTGCCAACATTTTGGATTTAGGCTGTTATACTAGATGTGTAGTAGGATTAATTTCTTTTTTTTAAATATTTTATTTATTTTTTTTTAGGGAGGGAAGGGAGGGAGTGGGAGAGAGAAAGAGAGAGAGAGGAGAGAGAGAGAGAGAGAGAGAGAGATCAATGTGCGGTTGCTGGGGGTTATGGCCTGCAACCCAGGAATGTACCCTGGCTGGGAATTGAACCTGGGACACTTTGGTTCCCAGCCCGCACTCAATCCACTGAGCTATGCCAGCCAGGGATTAATTTCTTTTTTAATACTGTAGGGATATTCTTGTGATATGACAACCTATTACTTACTTTCCAGGATATGTGTGCATTATGGACACCTTTTTATTACTTGTAAAAATCTTTCTTCTTTTATGAGAATCAAGCCAAATTTGAGCTTTAGAGCCTGGAGACTCCTCACCTGGTGAAAACCATGAGCATGATGTCTCCAAAAAGTGTTGCATTTTTGTTAAGTATATTTTTAATTAAGTGAGAGAACAGTTTCTTTTATAAGGAGGACTTGGTGATGATCCAAAATAGAAAAGCCCATGCATTTTGTCAAAAGTGATATAATCAGCAATGCTGCTGTGCAATTAAAAACAAGAGTTAGGATAATAAGGAATTCATAAGTATTTATATAAATGAAACCTCAAAAAGGCATGCTTAATCTGAAATCTAAATTTCATCCGGAAGCCAATGATCATAGCATTTTATTCAAATGCAGCTAATAATATTTTTACATAATTAATATATAGAAATTTAGAATGATCTGTGTTATACTATAAAGGACACAAAAGAAATCAAAGATAAATGAAGCCAGAGTTATGAGTCTTGAAAATGAGTCCTGTCCCCAGTTCATCACGGAATGCTCTTGGTACCCAGATTCTTCCCCTCTTCTAACCTGAGGGACTCATGAACATGCCTGGCTCAGTCTTCTCCCTGGAAACCGATCTGGAGACGCAAAAATACTGTTGTTGTGCAGCGTGCACTGGAAGGTGATGTGCTCTTCACGGTCAGAATAGTGTTCAAAGTCATGTACATTGATGGAATATAGAGAGAGGCTATCAGGGGAAAGAAGACAAATGAAATAGATCATAAAGATAAAAGGATCAGGAGGCCAAGGAAAGAGAGACAGAATCAGAGAGAGATAGAGACAGAGAAGGAACTCTTTTGGTTTCTGATAATGTTTAACATCTTTGTTTTAGTTCATCTGTCGCTCTTTTTCTTTGGGTTCCATGAGATACTAGTAAATTCTCTAAGATCCTCTTTTCTTGGACAAATTTTAGGGGCTTTATAATCCTTGGAGACAAAGTATTTCAAAACAAGACAATGTATTTATTTGTATTTATCCAAATTCACACATTTTCCTGTCACAGACACTCTGTTATTCTGTGCACTTTAAAACAGACTTGGTTAAGATTCAGACAGCCCAGCTGACACCAAGAGCTGAGAGTTAGATGCCTTTCGAGACCAAGAAATACGAGGTACTAGGCTCCTAAATTTACAGTCAAAGATTTTATACTTCAAGGCATATATGTAGGTTTACTTGTTTATTTCCTGTTTTCCTGTTCTGTACTCAAATGGATGTGAAGAAGGTTGGATTACTAGTTATATCTAAAGTAAGCTAACAATCACTACTCAGCTATCATCATATGCAAGCATTGGGTTCAATTCTAAACATACCAAAAAGCACCAAATGTGAAGTTTTAGCTTCAGCAATTTACAGTCTAGTCTGGGAGCTAGAATACAGGGTGGGACAAAAGTAGTTTTACAGTTGTGAGTATGCAAAACACAGAGTTTATTCTTGAATTACTTCCCATTTGAAAACCTACGTTTGCCCACCCTGTATACACATTGGGTATTTTCCAGTGTAGTGAACAACTGGCAGAGGAACGTTACAGATGAGTCTGGAAGAAGTTTGGTGGAGAGGGATGCAGGCAAGAGTCCTAATTGTGGTTCTTGAGAGAAATGAATAGGATAGGTGACGCAGGCTAAACAGGTCTCCAATCGGCTAGTTTGAGTAATAAAATAAAAACCATAATTTATTCATAAGGTAAGTGGTAAAATCTGAAACCAGAGCCAGAAGGCAAGAGCCTTCTTTGTCTTTCAAGGAAACCCCCATGATGGAACAGCCATAAGCAGCATCAGTTGAAGAGAACATTGGTAGCAACATACCGAGTTTGGCCACAGATCCAGGAAAAGTTGCTAAGCTCCCCCAGCATCTCCCTCAAATTTCTTATTGTCTTTCATGGTGTCTGTTTCCTGGACCCCTTTGATCCCTGTCTGCTTTTCCTCCAGTTGACACTACAAGCTCTATTGACTAAGGCAGGGAATGAGAGGGCCAAGCTTTCTCCCACTGTGATTTACTCTGATACATTCCCACCCTGCCTCCTAACCCCTTAAAGACACAGATACCCATTTACTGAAGACCAAAATATAGTTCAAAAATTTTACATGGCTCTAGCTCCATATAGAAAGTGCAAAGCTTGCACCTTTTTCTTTTATATATAAAAAAAATACCACCCAAGTAGTTACTGAATATCAGGGAAGGGGCTTGGAGAGCTGTTTATTTTAGAGCTAATAAATAGTAAAAAAGCCCTTTCAGGAATTTTTGCTTGAAGGCAAACTTCAGGTTTTATAAAACATTAATTTGGTGTCAGGCAAGAGGATGGAGCATCTGCATTTCTATCAAGAATACACATGGTCTCCTTTAGGTTTTGAGGTTTGACACATGCTTTCTGTAACATCTCCTTTCAAGCCCGGGCTTTAATCACAGTGCGGTATTGTCACTTGGCAGGTGTACTTATTATCTCCCCTTTGCATCTAGAAAACTTGAGACCCATGGGTTTCTGCCCTGGAGCTGCATTAATTGTTAATCTATAAAAATAGCTAGTATTTACTGACTACTTTACATTCCTTGTGTCAGAACAAACCAAGAATTGTAGGTTTGTCCATCACTTCTAACACTCAAAATTATGGTTCTGATTCCTAATTTCCAAGTAGTGTCATTACAAGGTGATCTCTAAAAATCTTCAGGAAAGGGTTTCTAAGTTTATTTTAAAGGTACATATTTAGCCACGCCACGCCAAATGCATTGTATGTTTAGGTGCATTTTATATTCCCGCAGAATGTTGCATTTTATTGGACTTTCAGAATATGGATTCTAGTCTCAAAGAAATGTGTTCTGTTTATTGTTACTACTATCCTCCATGCTTATTTAAATAGTTCCTCTTCTCTCTATTTTGAGAATATTCATAAATGAATTTTTTCTCTTTACATTATACTTTCCTCACTGACCCCCAGCTCTGAAAGAGCATCTGCAGCTGTCAGGAGAAGGTGTCAGGGTGGACAGTGAGAATAAGGGCATTTTAATAGAATTTAACAGCTGGAGAGCAGACCCACGTAGGAGCAGGTGTTTTTTCTAAGGATCTGGGCCTCCTCAGCACTCAGCTGCTCTCCTCAGATGTTAATAGGAGAACACGAAAGTGAGTGCTCCTGCTCCCATGTTACTCAAGTTTGTCTCTCTATCCTCCCTTTTTTCTTCCCTCTGAGGTCTCTTGGACTGTGGCCAGATGACACACTTAGTGAGCAGCAAAACTGACGAGTGGTCCTCAGCCAGTTCACGCAGGGGCTGGGGCAGCCCCTGCTCTCCTCGTGGACACGAGCCCCATGAAATGAGTCAGTGGCCTCTGTGCAACTAACCAAAGACTCAAAAATAAAGTAAACCCTTAATATTAGTACCTAAGAGATATAAAAAAGTCAGACATTATAAGATTAACCTACAATATATTCATGAATTTCTAGGAAAAAGCAATTACTAAAATCAACTCAAGGGAGATGGTGTTATTTGTAGATGGTATGAACATTTACCTCAAAAATCTGGAAGAATCTACTGAAAAACTATTTCAGTTAATAAGAGGGCTCAATAATACAAGATTAATATAAGCAATAAGTCACTTTCCCATATATGTGCAATGATGACTTAGAAACATGCAGTGTGAGGACAACTGGCTATTAATCTAGAAAATTAGCTCAGAGTATTATCCATACAGACAGACACAAACAATCCAAGTGGACAAATGTCAAATAAATAAATTTTATGAAATTATAAAAGAATCAGAAAAAATACAGAAAAATCATATATTGAAATTTTAATGGGGATGCTTCTTAGCATATTTTTAACCAGGAGAAGAGCATGAGTGAGATCATAACAATTACTTTTGTTTTTACTTGGGGCAGATTTCAATTTCCCCACACATTTTTTCCCCTGCAGCTTCAAGCTTGGCCCTCAGTAGATGAGACAAAAAGAAAAACTAAAAAAAGACCAGCTTTAAAGCTAAGTTGCAGCAAGTGAGTGAAATATGAACTTTTATTTTATTTGCTGGCTTTTACCATGTCTCTCATTCAAGCAGCCATGTGCCAACATCAAGACATAAATGGTAACTTCTCAAGAGAGTTCCATTTGGGTATTTTCTTGGCTAGCTAGTATCAGAAATTTATTTACCACCAGTGGAGATCAGGAGAGCAAAAATATTTTTAAAGTTTTGGTTTACTTCTTGAACAACTTCAAATAAAATCTTATCAACATATATTCAGCTAAATAAAATTGCAGCCTGAAAATGACCACTAAGATTACCATAATTCGTCTTCCTTCCATAACTAATGCCCCTTATATTTTACCAAAAGTGTTAATACGATGTGAGTTTCTAAATGTGTTGCATAACTTTGGAATTCTTGTATTTGTTCCTTTTCCCATGAGGGGTTATTGACCATTAGTCCTCACAGATATAGCCTTCTAATTCAAATTTAACCTCTGAAAGTATAATAAAATAATTTTGCCTCAAGGTGGAGCTCTTATATTTTCAGAAGTAAAACTGACTTGCCACAGTTTTGCTTTATTCCAGAATTTAGTTATAATCCTGAGGAAAAGTTTCTCCTATTTTTAATAAAAGATGACAGAAGATTACCATTTCTCCTCCTCTGCTTTTTTTTCTCTCTTATTCTAGAAAGCAGTGATTAACATTCAAGTTATAGGACACAGTGACCCACAGTAGCCACTATCTGCCTCTCCATTGTCTGTTCAAGCTGGCATGGGCTCCTCCCAGGATGTTTGGCAAGGAGCACCCCTCGGTAAGGCAGGTTGCATAGAGATTGTACAAATAGGTCCATAAAGTTGTCTAAACCTAAACATGCCTTTATCAGGTCTTCTAAACACATGATAAGTTGTAAATGGAGATTTATATGTGTGTTCTATGTTGATCTAATTAGGGCTATTTAAGACACTTATGGCAGATTTCCTAATCAATATGATCCTGAATATATTAAACTCTGATATCATAGTTTTGTTGGTTTGTTTTTTTGGACTAAACAGAGCCAGTCTTATCAGAAAATACCAGATGCTGAGGTAAAAATTGTCAGCAGAATAAAAGCATTATATAGCTTAATTCATCATAATAGAAAAAAATGAAAACTAGTAATTCTGGAAACAAAAAAAGTCTTTGTGGGTTTTTATATTCTTATTATACTTATTTTTTAACTATTGAGTATAATATGTTCTACTTAGAAGTTATAAATAACACACAGCATATATCTTTGCTACAACTTTTGTGGCTATACTTAGCTGATGGGAAAGTTTCACAGAGCATTTTTCAGATGTTTTTATTCAAAGAATATTCTCCCTTTTAAATGAGGACTGTATAGGGGTCTCACCCAACCTCCTCCTTTTTTTGGTAGAGAAAAATGTCTTTTGTAAGGATTTTTGTAAACTAGAAAGTGCTACATATGGAATTATCATTATATTATAATAGAAACTATGCATTCTGCAGCGTGGCTGGGGAAATCATGAAGATGATGTGTCTATGATATTGTCATAGCATACTGATCATGGAAGAATGTGAATATTCTGCTCGTAATAAATTGACACTTATTGATGATAGCATATTATCAAAAAAAGAATTCTTGGGTGCTATGTGACATCATTAAAACCCAATATTCCTATAATGTTATTATTTTTTAAAAACTGCCTGGTAGCAAAATATGATTTCCTAATAGCCTGATCCCAAAGCTTCTCACTATGTCCTGGGAAGACCAGGGATTCGAGGGAGAAAGAGAGGGATGGAGCAGAGTTAGATGAAGGAGGACCAGGGCTTCCCCTTGTTTCTCACCTGTCTGATGCTGGTCCTTTCCCAGAAGATACAAATAAAACATGTTTTCTCCAAAATTGAGTTCAGATGTAACCTGATTTACACTTTGCCCTTATACTCACTATACTTCCATTTAATTTTGGCTAATAAATGAATATCTTTAAAAATAAAACTAGACATCAATATCTATTTTCCTAATGAGATTATTCTAGCTTTAACTGCGTTGAATTATCTTTGCAAGAACAAGATATCTAAATCAAACTATAGAAATTAAAGTCCAAATATTACACAGTTACTTAGTGCAAGGTTGCTGAATCATTGATAATGATGGCTGTGTTATTTCTATTACAAGGTCCATCATCTAAACAGAAATCCCCCAAAATTCCCTGTCAAAGATTGAAGAAGACTTCAGTTTCGAGGAAAAGAAGTCTATTATTAGATGTTACAGAACTTGAAAATCACACACTAATTCAATGACCTAATAGTTTACAAGAACATCCCTGTGTTTGGTTTTCTATAAAACAAAATAGAGGCTCTTCTAATTTCTCATGGAATTAAGATAATCTTTCTATTTCAAGTCAAATCATTCTGAATTTGTACCTTTATATTTGTTGCTCTATTCCAGCAATTTTCAACCAGCATGCCACAGGAATTTTTTAAAGTGTTTTATTTATTGATTTGAGGAGGGAGGGAAGATGAGAGGGAAAGAAACATCTCTTTGTTGTTCCCTTTGTCCATGTACTCAGTGGTTGATTCTTGTATGTGCCTGGGTTAGGGATCAGACCCTCAGCCTACGTGTATCAGGACTGTAACCAAATGAGCTAGCTGTGCAGGGCCTGCGAGAAATTTTAAAACATGCAATACCTGATTATTTAATAAGGAGCACTGACCTCTTTTCTTTTAGATTCTCAAATTTAAAAAATGACAAAACCCCACACAATAGCCATCCAAATGAAGAAATCAAAATGACACCTATTTTTTCATCAAGTCAGGAAAAAATATAATGTTTTGGTGTGCCACAGAATTTTAGTACTTAGTTTATGTGTGCCGTGAGATGAAAGATGTTGAAAATCGCTTCTATATTCTATAGCAGCGCTGTCCAACAAAACTCCCTAAACTAATGGAAATGTTTCTATGTTTTTCCAAAATTAAGCTGCTAGCTGCATGTGGCTATTGATTACTTGAATGTGGTTAGTGTACCCCCCAAAAAAAATCTTTAATGTAAAATTTTAACTTGAATTTAGTCACATGTGACTAGTTCCTACCATACTGGACAAGGTGATTTTGGAAACGATGTTGGAGCCCTTCAGTGGTCATTCTCCTGTGCTTCACTCTTCCCCTGGCCAACATCAGCACAGTGTAAACACATTTTCCTTTGGAGAGTCCACATCAGACCTTGTTTTAAATAGAACCCACATTTTCAGGAACATAATCTAAACATTATTGACATACATAACATTTTTGAGAATAATAGTTCTAAGAAACTAGTGTTAGCTAACAACTCTTCTTATAACAAATTCCTTGCTGATTCCAGAATTAAAATGTGATTTATAAAATTTCACATGCTAAAGAATGAGTGGTATTTCCCCCCTCCTTCCAAATATGACTCATCCAAATCCCCAATCAATGGGTTTATATTTTAAACGGCCTCCAATTGAACTACTTATCTATTTACCTATTTACAGGTGCTCCTGAAATAACCTTTTAACACATAAATAAGCAAATCGCATGTTCTGGAAATTTCCTAAAGCAGTAACTTTTGGGTGGAGCATTGTGTCTCAGGAGATTTAATTCAGGTAGAGACCATTTCATGGGTAACCAGGGTGACAGTAGATATGAATGTGTTCCAGAAATCAGCAATTATGCCTGATAGGAGCAGACACTGGAAACATTCTCTCTTGTCAAAATTAAGGAAGGAAAGTTTCGGTATCTTATTTGGTCAGCATTGAACTCAGATATAAATGTTTGTAAAAACTAATATCAAAATTTTCTATAAGAAATATGAAAAAAATCATGCCAGTTTTTGCTGAAAAATATTAAAGGTTTTCAGCTAGAGTTATGTCTATTAATTTCTTCTGAGGCACTGTTATTAATCAACCAATAATTTTCTAATTGTTGTAAATCACTTGTCTTCCCATTGATATTTGAAAATTAAATAATACTTATTCCACTATTTCCAATAATAAAATGACAAAAATGATTTATTGAGCATTTGGTATATGCCAAAGAATAGATTAAGAGCATTGTTCTAAGTGTTTTATATATATTAACATTTATTATTGTGATGATATCAAGAGATATGTATAACATGACCTGCTTTACAGATAAGGAAGCTGAGGCATAGAGAATTTAACTTGCTTATTTGTAACTGCACAGTAAGTGAAATAGTGAATGTTAAATCAGACAGGTGGCTTACATCTGGGTTCGAAATCTGGTTCAACAATTGACACTTTTTCAAAGCACGGTTTTCCAAACTGTCTTGTGTACATATATAGCATTTTCAGATGCAGATTCTAATTCAGTAGGCCTGGCATGGTGCTTCAGATTCAGCATTTTTAATGAGCTCATGGGTTATGTCAGTGCTGCTGTTCAGTGGACCACACTTGCCTTGCAAGGCCTTAAAGCATTCAGGCTAACATAAATGAGAAAACTAGCAAAAACCTGGAATTTGTATTGCTGTTTTTCTTTAGGTCCAAAAGCGATCTCAATCTATATTCTATTACATACTTTTAAAACAGAGGTCTTCAAGATTTTTCTCCGAAGGACTAGATAGTAAATCTGAAGGTTTGCAGGTCATGCTGTCTCTGTAGACCAACTAGGTACTTCAGCCATGGTTGAGTATAATAATATCAATGAATGAAACTTGTATTCCAATTAAATTTCATTCACAAAAATAGATGGTAACTGGATTTGGTCCACTGGCTATGGTTTGTTGATAATATGTTTTAAAGCACCAAGGAAATAAGCAAAAACACTTAAATTTTTATTTTGAATACAGGGTCTTCATGACACCTAGTCGATTTAATTTGCTCGTTTGGCTTGATTAATTGGTCATTTGGTCAGTTTATGACCCCATTTTTCAGAACCAGTTAAAAGCCCACTTTTTCCATGTAGTTTTCTTTCATTAATTAGCACATAAAAACATACTTAGTTGCATGCATGCTTCTTATCGAGTCTAAAACAAATAAAATACTGTAAAATGTATTACATGTAAGTTTAAAAATTAAAAAAATTCTAGTTAACCAGGTTTCATACATAGGTATGTTTTTAAATTAACCATAAAATCTGGACAGGACTTTTGCAGGTAAAAAGAGGAAATACAAAGGTAGAGGAACAGACCTAAGGAGATGCATGTATGTTAAATGTTATAGGCTTCCAGGTACCTCTCTGTTATGTAAGGGATTAGAAGTCTTTATTCCATCCTGACAATAAGTAAAGAGCTGAATGAATTGAAAAATGAACAACTTTTCTTGTCTCTGTTAGAATGAGGTCACAGGGTCTTTTACTGCCCCCAAACTGGAGAGAGACACAGAAAGGAAGCAGCAAAAGGAGTGATATGAGGAAAATTTATAGCATTGAATGTATATATAAGAAGAAAAATCTAAGCTCCCACCTTAGGAAACAAGAAAAAGAGCAAATTAAATTAAAGGTAGGCAGAAGCAAAAGAAACAATAAAAAATTAGAGAAGAAATCAATGCAATTAAAACATATAATTAAAGGAGAAAATCACCAAAACCAAAAGCTGGTTATCTGAAAAGATCAGACTGGCTGGTGTGGCTCAGTGGACCATGCACTGGCTTGTGAACCAAAAGGTCGCTGGTTTGATTTCCAGTCAGGGCACTTGCCTGGGTTGTGGGCCAGGTCCCCTGTTGGGAGGGTGTGAGAGGCAACCACACATTGATGTTTCTCTCTCTCTCTTTCTCCCTCCCCCACTTTCTAAAAATAAATAAATAAAATCTTTTGCCGTGGCTGGTGTGGTTCAGTGGATTGAGTGCCAGCCTGTGAACCAAAGGGTTTCCAGTTCGATTCCCAGTCTAGGGCACTTGCCTGGGTTGTGAGCCAGGTCCCCAGTAGGGGGCACATGATAAGCAACCCCACATTGATATTTCTTTCCCTCTCTTTCTCCATCCTTTCCCCTCTCTAAAAATAAAACAATTAAAATCTTAAAAAAAAAGAAAGAGCATGCCATTAAAAAAACAATCAGTAAAAGCAATAAGCCTCTTGCTAGGTGAACTAGGTAAAAAGGAGAGAGGCACAAATTACCAATATCAAAATGAAAGAGGGGATATCATTACAGATCCTATTGACTTTAAAAGGGTAATAAAAAGAATATTATGAACAACTCCATGCCTACAAGTCTGATATCCTAGATGAAAGACACACATTGCCAAAACTCACACAAAAAGAAGTGTACAATCTGAAAAAGTCTAGTTCTATGTGTATAAAGAAACTAAATCAGTAATTAATAGCCTTCCAAAATATGGAACACTGGGTCCACATGAGTTCACTGGTGAATTCTATTAAATTAAGGAAGAAATTACACCAAGTCTCTAGAATCTCTCCCAGAGGGTGAAAGCAGAATGAATACATCCTAACTCATTCTGAAGTTAGTATTATCCTAATAGGAAATATTAAAAGAAAAAAAAGTAAAGTCAAACAAGGAAATACAAATTAATTTACAACTGGGTATTAGTAAATGTGGCAATTATATGAAAACAAGGACCCTCAAGCAACCTTGGAATATCTACAGATGTAGCCATTCCAGAAAGCAGCAAAACTGTTTGCATTTCTCCTATGAGTCAGTGGTTTATACCTTGGATTATACTCATCAGAAAATATAGCTCAGATTCATACAGTGATCTCTCAGAGGATGGTCATTGTAGTTTGTGTATTGTAGCAAAGTATGATAAACAACATGGGATTTCCCCTTTATAGATGAAATATAATGCACACATATGAAGGAATTCTATGCAGAAGAGTAACTAATGTGATTTATATACTTTAGTTTTGTTAGATAGGTAAATAGATGTCAAAAACATAACACTATTAAAAAAAACAAGATAAGCAAGATAATGAGATTAATAATCCTTAACTTTTAATGTGAATCCTAAATATATAAATATACATGAAATAATGCATATTTAGGTATATATATTATTTTTTAAAGATTTTATTTATTTATTTTTAGACAGAAGGGAAGGGAGGGAGAAAGAGAGGAAGAGAAACATCAATATGTGGTTGCCTCTCATGTGCCCTCTACTGGGGACCTGGTCCACAACCCAGGCATGTGCCCTGATTAGGAGTTGAACCCACAACCCTTTGGTTCGCAGGCCAGTGCTCAATCCTCTGAGGCACACCAGTGAGAGTTATTTATTTATTTATCAAAGGAAATGAGAAAATTGGATTGAAGAAACTTACTTTACAGAAGAAAACAATCCCCTCCCTTCTCCCCCCAACAAGAGAAAGAACTTGTAAAGACTGATGATAATTCTATACCTGAACTTCAATTCTGGGCACATGGGATTCTTAGGAACAAAATGAAACAAGTGAACATGTAGTTTTGTAGGAAACAGTGACAGGTGTAGTGGTAATGGAGTTCAATCAAGAGAGCAAAATGAGAAGGAGAGATCTGAGACTGTCGCTAATTCAGAGGGAAAGAGCAAGGAGGAAAAAAAATTGTTGATGAACACACACAAAAAAACAAGTTTATTTTGGAACAGTATTTTGGAAGAGGGCAGAAAATGGGATTTGGGATACAGGTGGAATGCATATTATTGGCAAGGAGAAAGATTCCATTTGTCTCCATCAGCAGCAAAGGAAGAAAGAGTGAAGATATAAGTTAAGGTCGACTGAGAGTAAGTGGGGGGCAGCTTTCTTTCTCTTACTTCTCATTGATTTTTCTAGGTGTACCCCTCAATTTAACACAGAAATGTATAGTCTTGTCTCACTTTTAAGTCACCATGTGTACAATTATTTGATCCTTAACTTTACTGAAAACAACTTATACTTTCTCAGAAATTACAGAAGAGTGAACTCTAGATCAAGAAGGGGATTTGAAAAGCATTTCATTATAATAATTAGCATTTATTACACTTGTGTTATGTGCTAAGCACTGTTATAAAGGTTTTACATGCATTTTCCTAGACAAATCCCCCCTCTTGCTTTAACAGATGATTAAATGGATAGCCAAAGAGGCTGACTGGGGAGAGATCACACAGTAGCTAACGACGGTGCTGGGGATACTGTTCCAGCTGTCTGAACTCCCAGGTTTGGGTTTGCTTTTGGTTTAACTAAACCCTGCCCTAGATCAGCCCCTTCCCATGCTGAGTGATAAGTAAGCTGACTGCTCATTTCTTGAATGACTGAGGATTAACAATAGGCACGTGGCCTCAATTTTTAAAATTTTCATCCCGAAGGCCCTGTGACAAATTTCCACCTCAGGTTCTTGTTTTTTTTCTTCCCCCTTGTTTTTAAAGCTTCAGTCATATAGAGAAGGATAATAAAGCCAACACTCCTCTTGCTGAGTTTTTATGAGCTTCTGTGCTGAGGACAGCATGCCAGAAGCTATTTGGGGATATATGGTTTAAAATAATGAGAAAACCAACACAAGCGGTTGGGTGAGCTCAGCACAAAGCAGACTAGTGGCCCTGAGCACATAGGCACAGCACTTACTGCACTGGCTCTTTGCTAGCTTATGACACGCAGCAATAGCTTTCCAGAAAGGTCTTAATGCCAGTAGCTCAGTAAAGAAGGGAACCCCCACTCCTGGGCAATGACCAGCACCAAATGAGTATGAAACAATTAATTATGAAGACTTGTTTCTATATGGTTGCTATGGGAATCAGCAGTAAGGAAACTATAAATACTGTAGGAAATAATTCAATATTAATGAGCTGGGAGGAAAGAACCATCACCACTTCAGTTATTTCCATCTACACATTGTCAGGGGAAAAAGGTAAAAACCCATGGACATGCTAGACACATTCATTTCCTTTGCTGCAATTTTGAATTGTTCTAAAACGTGTAATTCATTCCTTTGATATGTTCATGTTAAAAAAGCCTTGGATAAAATACCAACAATGAGATGATTAAAATTCTATTTTCACTAATTTCATTGCCCAGAAACAAAAACTGTAAAAGTTGGTTCATATAATTCACAAACCAAGAACAATACATACACAAATATATGTGTGTATGTCTTAAATATTTTACATCCTCTTTACAATTCTTATAAATTCTAAAAAATATAGAGATCTAAGAAGTTGTAATCCTTCAAAATGAAGAGAAGGATTAAGAGAAGTAAGTCATTCTGTGACAAATATAAGCTCTTAACCTCACATGTCAGCTTTAACAAAGTTTCATGGCTTATTGCATTAGCTTCTGTCTTTGGTTATATCATGTCAAGTCAGGGCATGCCATTTGACCTATCACTTGAAAAGAAATACTTACAAATTTTAGGGGACATCAAAGCTGACAGAGGTGGATTTCAGAATGATGATATTTCCATTCATATTGAGCTCAGTCTAGCACAACATGGGTTTTGAACAATGAAGAACAATGGGTCTAGAGACTATGTAATCAAGAGCTGTCTGAGAGATGGTTTTGATGCATGGGTCCTAGAGTATTTACTGCCAAAGTAAAAATTTCAAATATTGAAAAAATGAGTTTATACCAATATAACATGAGTATGGGTCAAATATTTCATGGAGCTAATTAACAAATAAAGGAACCAGGAAGATGGAAAAGCTGGTTCAAAGACCATTGAATAGGCATTTTGAGAAAAACAGTATTAGAGTATGATCTCTAGTTTAGACTTAATAAGTTAATGTCTAATAGGGCAATAAAACAATGAATGGAGATTCTTTTTTCCATGGGACAGAAATATACAAATTAACATATAACTTCACAGTGTCCAGGTTTTAATAATGAAAGAGCAATTTCAAACACAGATAATCATGCTAGGTAATCTTTGGGTGGTCTTTTTAAACAATGCTCCAATTATGACCTGGAAGGAACTCTGCACTCTTTTCACTGTCAGGTTTTTGGATAAGTTTTTCTAATGGTTCCTCTATTTTGATAATAAATAATCTCCAAATATGTTTCCTAACTTCAAAATAGGCTGGCTACATTGCCTTTTATCTGATAATTTTACCTATGCACAGGAAAGAGCAAATTAACCATAAAACACTCTTAGGCTGAGAGAATCAAACAAATACTAAAGCTAGAAAATGAACATTTGTGAGGAAATTTCATTTTCAAATTTAAGATTAGGCCTATTAAAAACCTCTATCCTTTATTGTTGTATCCCAGACCTGATAAGTTAGTTAAAAACTGTTTCTACAAGAGTTCACCTGCAGTACTTTTCATTTTGATTAGTTTGTTTTCTTCTTCTGTTTCCTCACATCTGTTAAGCTCCCTGATTCCTAGAAAATGTCTTGAGGTACCTGCTTGTAAACATACAAAGCCAATTGTCCTGGAAGGAATTTTTGCACATTGGCTCCATCCGTACCGCTATTGTTCCTTAATGGTGGGCTTTTCACACCAGACTAAATGATAATCATTTGGAAATATGGCATTCCAGGTATGACCTTGGTTGCATATTAAAAGGATAGATTTTTATTGAACCTCTGCAAGTAACTCTATTACATATAAATCTGGCTACCATAAAGAATTGGTATTATTTAAGTGTCAATACTTAAACGGGAGCTAAATGCAGTTCTTTCCATTAGGGTCTGAGATGATCCTTTTTATTAAAGGCACAAGTGCTAGCCTGTAGATCACCTGTAGGGCCTTTAGACCAGCATCAGAGAGAAGAATAAACCACTTGTCTGTTAGGACCAAGTGGATGTGGTTGGTTTGTTACAGTGCCCTAGAAGCGAGTACAAATCCCTACCGAAGTACAATATATAACCATTTCAAATGCAATGTCTTCCTTGAGAGTATGAGCATGTTATGAAAAGTGAGCACACTGAAAAAACTCAAGTACCTTCTTATAAAGAGTACTATCTCTAAAATATTTATATTTGTAAATGTTCAAAAATAACATAGGAAGAGCTAAGTTTCTCTTTTGATATGACTCTTCTTCCTACAAAACTTTTATAATAGTGCTAATAAGTAAATATGGTATTACCAAACAAATCTATTTATAATATCCCACTTTTTATGAGGTAAAAAAGTAAATCTTTGTAATTGTTCCACAGGCTTCTGAAAATCTAAAAATCAGTTGCAGATATGAAAAACAGCCAAAACATTTTTTTCTAAAATTACACCCATATCATAGGAAAGTAAAAATAAGGAGTTAAGAGAGGATACTTGATGACTTCAAAAATAGTGTCTGGCTACCCATTGAATCAAGGTGACAACACAGTATTTAAATAAACATGGAAATTTATACAATTGTAAGGAAACCCAGGTCTCTCATTAAGAAGAAATTTTACATTTTTGTTTTGGGGTTTTGTTTGTTTTAAATTAAAAAAAATGACAAAATCAATGCACAGCAGCAAAAATTATTTTCATTTGATATAACATTTCTGCTGTCTGAACTGATTTCAAGGAAAATACAGAATGTAATTATTAAGAGAAAACAAAATAGTTCAAAATCAGTTTTATTTTAGTGATGAGAAAGCCAAATATGCTGGTTTGGTATTAATGTCATACCTGGCAAAAAGGGACCCACAAAATCCCTTTTAAAAAGTCAATAAACCCATCAGCTGAGAGAACTTTAAAAATTATGACTTTAAAATTTGACATTTTAAGAAAATGTCAAAATTAACATATTTCACTGTTCCTTTTTTTAGACACATTAATTATAGGTATTATAATCTAAGACAAATAAAATAAACTTTCCAAAAACCTTCTGCAATTAATTTATTCATTTTATTTTTTGCCATCTTTTTTCCATTTTGGAATAGCCAAGCACTTTACTTTCAACCAAACTTCTCTCATTTTGCCCTTTATAAACAGAACCATATCTATTACCCTTATAAAGTTACACTTTTTTAACCACTATTATCTCTAGAATAGTCTTGACCACTATTAACCAGTTAACTAGCTTCTAGTTCACAGAGAACACTGGGATATGGGTGGTTCAGAATGGTCTGATTTTTTGCAGACAAGCAAAGCTTACAAGTGCACCTAGTACAACTACTGCAGTACCTATATCACTTGTGCACCTCCTTCCAGTAGTCAAATAAACATCTTCATTAATATGATCAGAACCTTACCCACCTCAGTACCAAGGCATTAGTATCCTGGTGTATAAATTGCCCATGTATCTAAAGATTATCCTTTAACTAATTCAATTAAATTTGGTTAACTAAAGATTTTAGATTTTATATCAGGCTGGCATACCATAGAACATAATTATTGTTGCTATAAAGAGGTTGGCAGAGTTATGATTGGAGTATGTTTTCCATTTTCACAATTCTAAACATTCTATAGAAGTAATATGTTCTGTACAGTAAGCCAGTATACCAGTAAAAAAAAATGTAGGCAGTCCAGATTATCTAGCTTTTTCATGAAATAACAAATCTGAATCTTATTAAAAAATTAAATATGTGTCTGTTTTATACCACATGCTGATAAAGTCAGGAAATTATATATAGACCTTTATTTACCTTTTAAACCAAAATTAAGTCAGACTTGTTTGTCCAAAGATTCACCTCAAGTTAACGAACTTGTGTTTTTTTATATAAACATATTTTTAGCTAATGGTTTCTGTAAGAACTTTTTTTCTTAAAAGGTTAGCATATTTAAAGTATTAAAAGTAATAAAAGTTATTGTTCTAAATATATATACATGTATATATACTTAATTTTCTCTAAAGACCACTTAAAATAGAAATTCTTCAATTTGAGAGCATTTATAATCTGGTATAATAATATCCCTTTAGAGGTAGGAAAATATTTCAAATTCACACAATGAGAAGATCTGAATTTCAGCTCTAATTCTACAACCTCTGCTTCAGGTCAAAAATAAAAAAGAAATACAAATTTCAAGGGTCTGTTCTATTTCCCAGCATTCAAAAGTTATTTCCTTAATTGATTTGAGTTCACATATGGTGAAGTGAACAAACAAAGGAAGATTAACAAACCAGATTTTCTCTCATCTCTCACCTGACAGAATAGATTCCCATCACCCTGGGGAGATTCTGAATCACTGTCGCACAAACCAACTCACTCACATCTACAGCGGGGACTTCTTAGATTGCACCACAGTGGCTAGCCTAAGGGTCCTTGATCTTTTCCTCTGGTTGTGCAGAGAGATCTCAAGCCCTGAGTGAGATATGCACAGACAGACTAATATACTTGGCCAAGGACTGGAAACAAAAGCCAAAAAACTTGGGAGAAAAAAATAAAACCCTAGAAAGCAGAGGCACCAAAGGTAAGGCTCTAGTGCTACTTGGGTTTTGAGAGCCAAGAAAATATGTGCTTGGTCCTGAAGAGCAATGGATTTCGCTTTTCTGGCAATGCAGTTTAAATGATCTCTGGCAGATGAGTTCACTTGGGCACTTTGTGAATAAGCTCTAAAACTGTCCAAGTAAAAATCGTGACTCACAGACAAATATGGAATAAACACCTCAGAGATTTCATTCAATTCATTAATTAGTGAAGATGTCAATGAAATGGTAAAAAAGGATTTAAAAAATTGTTTTGAAGAACTGGCTATTTCTAGGCATTTTGAAAGAAAAATGTTAGAATAAAAGCTCTAGTTTAATACAAAAACAAAATAATATTTTATAAGATAATAAACATGTAACCTTTGGGTTACTTTATCTGTTGGTCAATACACTATCACAGTATGTGGTATCTACCCAAATAATAAATGCCAAAGTGAAATAAATTCTCCTAAAAAAAACTTTGGGTGATTTTTTTCAGCAATGTTCCCATGTCATACTATTAATATTCAAGTTTTATGTATTTCTTTGTGATATTTAAGCAGACTGTTTATATATTGTTATGAAATATTGGGAGATATATTATGGTGTAAAATAAAATATAATCTCACCTTTACACAGAACCTAATCAACAAAACAAATAAGTAAGCAAAACATAACCAGTGACATTGAAATTAAGAACAAACTGACAGTAACCAGAGGGGAGGTGGAAGGGGATAGTGGGGGGAAAGGGGGAAGGGTTTTCAGGAACAACTATAAAGGACTCATGGACAAAACCAAGCAGGGGTGGAATCAGGGGAGGGAGGTAGGGATGGCTGGGGTGGGGGGGAGATGAAGAGGAGGGGGAAAAACAAACAACTATACTTGAACAACAATAAAATAAAATAATAAAAAGTAAAAAGAAATTCTTGAAAAGTTGTATAAAATGTATTTTAGAGATGAATTTAAGAAAAAAACTGACTATAAAATAACCCTCAAGTAATTTCATAATTTAAAAAAACTACATCTCCTAATTAGAAGTAACTCAAAGTTAAGTGTAGGGTACTTAAGTGAGTAAGATGGGCTTTTGATGCATCTAGCTCTCGGCAGGCAATTTAAACCCTTCCTATCTTGTCTGCCTATGGAGACAGGCTATAGCTCTTAGTTGTAACTAAAATAAGAATATAATTTTCTGTTAAATAAAAAAGATAAATTATAAGTTTTTATTGTGTCTATGTTCATAAGACTTGTGTGTTCTGCATAATTGAAAGATTATAGTTTATTTAAAAACTCAATTCATGCCCTGGCTGGCGTAGCTCAGTGGATTGAGCTCGGGCTGGGAACCAAAGTGTCCCAGGTTTGATTCCCAGCCAGGGTACATGCCTGGGTTGCAGGCCATAACCCCCAGCAACCACACATTGCTCTCTCTTTCTATCTCCCTCCCTTCCCTCTCTAAAAATAAATAAATAAAATCTTAAAAAAAAACTCAATTCACATGAAGTAGATAAGTTATTTTGATGAAATAAACTATTTTATACCTTATACACCACAATTTTAAATTATGCAAATAATGTGATTGGCATTAATATAAATTTATTTAAAATATTATAGTAATATTGTTAATATTTTGCCATTATGTATACATTTTATTATCAAAAAAGTCTGCATTTTAACAAAATCCCCAGGTCATTTACATGCACATTAATTCTGAAAAACCCTTCAGCAAGAGAAATAATTAGTAGAACCCAAATTCTAATATTGTCTTGCCACTTAGTAGGTTTGTAATTTTACAGAATTTACCTAACCTACCATAGTCTGTTTTCATTAGAAAATGGGATAATAATGCCTACCTTCTTAAAATATTTGTGAACAATATGTAATTACATATCTATAAATTTTCTGACAAATCCAAATCTCTGCAAATGTTAGCCTCCACAATAATAATATGAAGAAAAATTTAGACTAGGGTCCAAGTTTTCAGAGGAAAATCTTAGAACTGAGGCAAGTAAACCCATAGCTTTTGGGTTCCCCACCCTTATTAAATAAAGTAAGCTGAATGGGCAGATACAGTTCAATTAGGACAAAATTGTAATTTCTCCAGTAACTGTCTCTAGATTAGTGATGCTGAAATTTCTGATTCCACAGCAGCAGCACCTGGGCATTTGTTAGAAATGCAAATTATCCAGATGTAGCTCTTACCTACTGATCAGAAACTCTAGGGATAGGGCCCAGCTCTGTGCTGAATAAGTTCTACGACTGATTTTGACATGTTAAAGGTTCAGACCTGTTGACCTCCAGGACATTTAACCCAAATATGTTTATGAGGGTATCTAGAGAACACTTCCATGGCAGCCAGCCAACCCACAAACACCATGCATCTCAACTTTGCTTCATGGATTTCATTGGCTTTGACTTTTGTTCCTGGACTTGAGTTAACGATCACTTGGCTGTAATGGCTAGACTCCTTGTCTTGAAGCACATGGTATTTTCAGTGGGAAGAATCTCAGTTATGATTTTTCTGTGAGAGAAGAATTTTTCTGATTACTGGCAACCTCAGCGAAACTGCAACCAGACTTTTGCCTGCAGGGCTTTTGGATGCTGTGACCCTGTAACAAGCTATGGGCACCCAGCGGTAACATCATGTCTGAGGGAAGCCTAGAGGTGTTTTTGCAGCTGCAAAATATTCTCTTTAACAACTTTTCTGCCCTTGCTCCGTTTATGGCAATTTTTACCCAGAGCTTCATAGCCCAGGGTGTTGCAAGGAGGACTTAGCGACAAATGCAGCAGAGGAAATAAAGACATACATTTTTTTTAAAAAAAAGTAAATCTAAGTCTAATTTTTGTTTACTTTTTGTCTAAAATGAATTCAAAGGTGTTTGTTTCTAAAATTGCAGGTGTTAATAATCCAAACTCTGTCCATAGTTCCTTGACTTGGAAATCAGAAATCATGGGCACTGAATCGCACAGACCCTGTACTAAATGCTGTGATGCTGACTATTGAAAGAAAATGCAGATTTAATAACAACCTTCACTTGACAAACAAAATTGCATATTGGGATTCTATAAAGAAGCTTTCAGGCATAGAATCTCAGGGTTAGAAAGAATTTAATGATCATCTGGCTCAGTTATCCAGCCAGTTAAAGAATTCATGCCCTTTGCAACACTGACAAAGGAACAGTTTTCATGATCTGGCTTTCTTCACCAGGAGAGATCAGCCAGATTAGTGATGAAAAACCTACAATCTCACTATGGACTTACTGAAACTTCCATAGTCTGGACTCAATAAGTCATTTACTTCAATGACTTATTTTCCTACCACCATAGCTCATTTTGCTGTATTTTTTTTAAACATGTTAATCATACACCTAAGGGCCTTTAGACTAGAATGCTTTTTCCCTATTGAGTACATGACTTACTTCCTTGTACTATTTATGTGTCTTGTCACATCTCATAAGAGAATCCTTCTTGGATCTCACCTCTATGTAATGGCACTCCTGGAATTATCTACCACTTACTCTTCTTTATTCATTCTTATAGCACTTACCACAGTACAACACATAGTATTTTATTGGTATGTCTCTTCTCTACTAAAACATAAGCTCTTAGGGGACCAAGATTCTGTTTGTTTCCTTTTCTATCTTTTTCTCCACAGTAGTAATATCATGATATAGAAGAGAGTTTGGTATAGATTAGGCCACTAGGTAACATTCACTAAATAAATGAGTAAATGAAGTAATATGTAGGGTTTGTTCAGTTTTGCTTGTGCTGAACAGGTTACTGTCTTGTCAAGCAACTAAATTCAGTCTTCACCAATTCACTTTGTCCATGTATTCTTCTATGAATTAAGTTAAAAATCTGTTTACTAGTAACATTCCTCATTTGTCTTCTTTGATAAAATAGTAGTTAACATTAACTGAGCTTATACTATGAAATAGACTCTGAAAAGCATGTGTTGCTTTATTTCATCCTTGTTCAAATTCTATGAAAACACAAACTCTTCACAGTGCCCTAAGTAAGAAGTAATTTAGATGTAACTGAATGAAAGTATATGTATGCCTATGTGTTAGACAAATACAAGTATAGTCAATGTAATATTGATTTTGTAAAAAACATAGCACTCAGATGTATATATACATGCATTCACATGCATATCATATGTTATTATATCATATGTATGAATACAGAAGAGTCCCAAAAATTTTTCTCAAAATAACAAGTAGATTTATTAGACAACTTCGTTTTTCTTGTTTTGTTGTTTGATTTTCTGTAGTCAACATGAATCTGTTTTTCTTTCAAAAATTTAATAAATATTTTTTTTTACTTAAAGAAAGGAAGAAACTAGATGATGAGGGCACATTTTGAAGTCAGAAGTCTTTAATTACTTTATACAATTAATTTCTACTATGTCAAGCTCATATCATGGTGTGACATTTGTAACTTACTTGTGCCTACTGACTGAGGCACACTGATCAACAGCAATAACACAGATTTTAAAACAGATTAGACCTAAATTATTCATGCTGCAAGCCATTCTGAGAGTTGCTGATCCTCAAATTAGAGCACCAGTCTATGCATTTCATGCACGTTCCTTCCCTCAGAGAAGCAGCTTACACAGCTTGCTGAATATGGCCAGAAAAATGCGGATAACATTTCCCTCCTGAAAGGTCAGCTCTTTACCTTGGAGATAAAGCACAGCAAGATATTGATGGCTTATAATTTTATGTGCTAACAGGATGCCTCAACACAATTTCCTGAGTGTTGCTAACTCATACCATAAGAAAGACGGGCATCTCTTGACAAATGAAAATGTTCAATGTCACTGTTAACAGAGCATAATTAAAACACAAATACAGACACATGTGCAAAACAGCATGAATTCATTTTTAGTATTTTTTAAAAATATTATCTACAATAGTCTAGGGGGTTACTAAACATTTGCAGTGTCTATGGAGAGAGGAATTTATTTTCTTTCCAAATTGAAGAGCAAGATAAACAAATTTAGAATTCTTCTTTGACAACACAAAATCAAGTTTTGATTTTTTGTCCATTAATTTAAATGCTTAATGAATGATAGCTAAATGTGAGATGCTAAAGCATTATCTATCTCAATTAATCAATAATCAAAAAATGTATAATATAGAAAGATGGCTGCACATGGGCAAGTTGAGCCTTGGTGGCTGAGGGAGCCCAGAACAAACATTGACTTTTGGGAGGAGAGCATAAGGCTCAAGATGGAAAACCATGAACCAGATGATAATGTCAAGGAAAAACAAATTTTTATATCATAACCAGAAAAATTAACCCCCAGAAGCAAAAAGGAATCTATTTGAACATGGGCCAACATAAATTGGACTTAACACTGCTCTCTGTGGCCTACTAGCAAACAGTCTCTTTTGGCGCATCTTAAATGGGACACAGGCCTGCATAGTTGTTGCTCTACCAATGACGGGGATCCCATTTTTGACAGCAGATATTTCTTATAAGGGTTTTATAAGTTTTCCATCCAATACAGGTGACTTGAACTATGAAACCTGCACCATAACATGAGGTGGATTGGTGGGACTTGTTTTTGGTGGTCTGTACCCTGTATTATTGGCTATACCTGTGAATGGTGGCCCAGCCACCAGGAATGCCTCAGCCCTGTTACAGAGAAAGGAAATATCTTAACCTACTGGATCAGAATTTCTAAGCCTATCTTTAGGACTTCCGGCCAAGATGGAGGCATAGGTAGACACACTGTGCCTCCTCATACAACCAAAAGAAGTACAACAACAATTTAAAAACAAAAAAACAACCAGAACTGATAGAAAATCAAACTGTATGGAAGTCCGACAACCAAGGAGTTAAAGAAGAAACATCCATCCAGACTGGTAGGAGGGGCAGAGAGGGGCAGCTGGGCAGAGAGAACTCATGGCAAGGCAGCAGCTGGCAGACCCAGCCAGGTGGCAGATTGTGGAGCAGGCAGTCCCACATTCATGTGCAGATAAACTGGGAGGAACAACTGGGGAGTGATACGCACTGTGCAACCCAGGGTCCCAGTGCAGGGAGATAAAGCCTCAAACCTCTGATTTAAAACACTGGTGGGGTTTGAGGCGGCAGAAGGAGAAACTCCCAGCTTCACAGAAAAGTTCTTTGGAGAGACTCACAGGGTCCTAGAACATACACAAACCCACCCACCCAGGAATTAGCACCAGAGGGGCCTACTTTGCTTGTGGGTAGTGGGTGAAGTGACTGAAATCCAGCAGAGAGCAGAGCAAGAGCCATTGTTCCCTCTCTGACCCCTGCCCCACATACAGTGTCATAACCCAGCATTAGGTAGATACCTGAGGCTCCTCCCCTCATACATAACAGGTGTGTCAAGACAAAAAAAATGGCTGAAATGAAAGAACAGATCAAAGCTCCAGGAAAAATACAACTCAGCAACGAAGAGATAGCCAACCTATTAGATGCACAGTTCAAAACACTGGTAATCAGGATGCTCACAGAACTGATTGAATTTGGTTGCAAATTAGATGAAAAAATTAAGGCTATGCTAAGTGAAATAAAGGAAAATGTACAAGGAACCAATAGTGATGGGAAGGAAACTGGGACTCAAATCAACAATTTGGAGCAGAAGGAAGAAAGAAAGAGCCAACCAGAAAAGAATGAAGAAACAAGAATTCAGAAAAATGAGGAGAGGCTTAGGAACCTCTAGGATAATTTTAAACGTTCCAACATTGGAATTATAGGGGTATCAGAAGGAGAAGAGGAAGAACAACAAGTTGAAAACTTGTTTGAACAAATAATGAAGGAGAACTTATCCATTCTGGTAAAGGAAATAGATTTCCAGGAAGTCCAGGAAGCTCAGAAAGTCCCAAAGAAGTTGGACCCAAGGAGGAACATACCAAGGCACATCATAATTACATTACCCAAGATTAAAAATAAGGAGAGAATCTTAGAAGCAGCAAGAGAAAAGGAGACAATTACCTACAAAGGAGTTCTAAGACTGTCAGCTGATTTCTCAAAAGAGACCTTACAGGCAAGAAGAGGCTGGAGAGAAGTATTCCAAGTCATGAAAGGCAAGGACCTACATCCAAGATTGCTCTATCCAGTAAAGTTTTTGTCTAGAATGGAAGGGCAGATAAAGTGCTTCTCAGATAAAGTCAAGTTAAAGGAGTTCATCATCACCAAGCCCTTATTATATGAAATGTCAAAGGGATTTATCTAAGGAAAGGAAGATAAAAAATATGAACAGTAAAATGACAGCAAACTCGTAGTTATTAACAACCACACCTAAAACAAAAACAAACTAAACAAACAAGTAGAACAGGAACAGAACCACAGAAATGGAGATGAGGTGAAGGGTTACCAGGGGGGGAATGGGGGACAGAGGGGAAAGGTACAGAGAATAAGTAGCATAAATGGTTGGTAGAAAATAGGGTGAGGGTAAGAATAGTATAGGAAATGTAGAAGCCAAAAAGCTTATATGTACAACCCATGGACATGAACTAAAGGAGAGAATGTGGGTGGGAGGGGGTATGCAGGGTAGAGAGGAATGAAGGAGGGAAAATGGGACAACTGTAATAGCATAATCTTATGTATATATAAGAATTTCTAAGCATATCTTTAGAAAGATGTTATTTCCTATTTTGTTCCAGGCTGGATTTGCAATATACCTTGGTTCTCGACAATATAAACTACTTATAAAGGCTCTTCAGTTACCTGAACCTGGCCTAGGAATTCAGTGATTGTTACACAAATATGTATACAAAAATAAAACTATAAAAATAGCCTATGTCTACTATAGAAACATGGATTTGTAATTTTTAAAAAAATGTATTATATGTATATCTATAGAGATGTAAATATATATACAGATATATAGATATAGACACGTATGTATCTTTATTAAATAGGAAGATCAATCTTTAGCACCTCTTCAATGAGATAGATGGCTTGCTCAGAAAATTATATTGTTAATCTACAAACTTCTACTTGGCCAATAATATTGTCATTGATAGAATGCTTTCATTACATTTCCTGTCTTTGGTGAAATTAAATAATCCCGAAACTTCTCACAGAAAATGAGTAGCTTGAGATAATATATTACTTTCCAAATTAACTGCACTTCTATAAACTGGGGAACAAAATTTAGGAAGAATGTTTATCTGAGCCTGGGAAATCCATCTGTAGTATTTCTGTTGGTAGTGTAGAGTTCAACACCAAACCTTGATCTACCAGGCTTTAAAATGAGTTTGGATTCAGTTAAAATCTGCTGAAGAAAGCATCTTCTTCTGGGGTGAACGCCTTGCCTGCTGACAGTTGGTCTCCAGTTCTGGAGGCGCAGCATTACCACACAGCTACTGTTTTCCTGCCAGAATTCTTGGGAGTTGGATTTGCATTTCTGTGAACAATAAACATTGTCAACACTCAATTTTTTGTTTATAGTTTATTTGAATGCATTAAAAATACGCTCAGTGCAGTCTCCTGCCTCAGCGTGGGCGTGAATGACTGAAAGAGGGAAGCAAACTTCCAAAGAGCCTCTGGATAGTAAGTTATGAAACTGTTGGGACTGGGTAGAAAAAGTTCAGACAGTGCTTGCCGTAAGAAAAACTCTGAAATAAGAAGAATGTGTCTCTCGCTCACTCTGGGCTGTTTTTTCCTGGGACTTGTCCTTTTTCCCTCAGACAGTGACGCATCTTGCCTAGAGCCAGACCAAGAGGTTCTGCACACCAGCTCAGCCCTCTGAGGCCGCACTCCAGGTTCCGACCCTCAATTTAATTTTATGAAAATTGATGCATTTTGCCCATTTGCTTCTTGTTTAAAGGCACTTTAGAGTAGAAGCAGCTAAAATATTCCTTAATTTAATAAGCTTAAATTATTATGAACTGATTATAGTTAATCCCCACCCTCCCCCAGCTAACAGGGGAGGCTTAGAAGTTGGAGTACTAATTCAATTAATTCCACAGCTATTCACAGAATATCCATTACTTGCCCTGCACTGGATAGGTTTTTGCAAGACTATAGTAAATGACGAGCCCCTATCTTTTATAAAAAATCTCCCAGTCTTGATCAAAAAAGGAATATGAATACATTTAAAACAAGTGATGGTAGTGTGGATGCTAATGGGATTCAGAGAAAAGATTAACCTGGGTGGCAAAAGATGTGTAGAAAGGCAGGTAGGTCTGAGCCAGGTCTTATGGAGTGCATGTCATACGTCAATGAGAGGAGGAAAATATCTGAGGCTCAGGGAGGGCATGCAGAGCCAGGGTTTACCACACATTTCATTTTTATGGGATGGACCTGAATGTGACCGCTTGTTATAATATTTAGTAACCTTCCTTCTCACCCTGAAAAGTGTCCCAATGTCATCACGAATTATATCTCTTTCTATGAGCAAGGCTCATCAGTGGAATGTTGCTGATACCAGGATAACTAAAGACACACTTGACTAATAGCGGAACATAAGATTGGACTGGTGAGCTTTAGCCAGGTTTCTCCATTTAGATATGATGTGGCAGGAAAGAAGAAAACAATTATTTACTGGTGTTTGGGAAAGATATAATAAAAGTGAAATTGAAAGGTTAATCTGGTACAAACAATAATGATGGTTTATATGTACATAACCCTCTTTATTACTTAAATCTTGCTTATTTAATAAAAAAAAGATAGCACAGTCTATGAAGTCTTGAGAAAAGAATATCAACTTCAGAGTTAGAACTGAGTGTGCATCTTTATGCAAATCATTGTCTGTTCTTATGTCTTTAACCACACATAACCCCGAAGACTTTTTAAAAAATATTTTTTCATTTATTTTTAGAGCAAGGGCATGGGAGGGAGAATAAGAGGGAGAGAAACATCAATGTGTGGTTGCCTCTTTCTCACCCCCCCACTGGGGACCTGGCCCACAACCCAGGCATGTGCCCTGACTGGGAATCAAACCTGTGGCCCTCTGGTTTCCAAGCCGATGCTCAATCCACTGAGCCACACCAGCCAGGGTGAGACTTTTAAATTAGATATTGTTATGAGATAGACACTAAATATAAGGAAAGTGTAGTGCATTGCCTACAAATGACGCAATTACTGTTTTTAATAACAATTTTACAGTTTACAAAATGCTTTTTGTACTTTTGAAGTCTCAGAGTCACAAAGGTTAAGAAGGCTTCTATTGTGAAATCCATCTGTAAAGCATTGATGGTCTAAATCAGAAGAAAAAAGATCAATCTCTGTAATTTTTTAAAAAAATGTGAAAGTTAAAAAAAGAAAAGAAATACACATGGCTAATAATGATAGCATCAATCAAAATAAAATAACCATAAATATATGGAGTAATGAGGAACTAATATTAAGCTGTCAAACTTGTAGAGCCTACACAGTGTAGCAATGTTGGGAGAAATAACAACTATCATATAAAGTTCAGGGGAATGCAATTCAACAGTAAATATCAATATTTAATATGTTCAAATCACTTGGCATATCAATTTCACTTTCAGAAATATTTTTATGATTGTGTTTATATTATTGAATAACATTCCAACACTATTAGAGAGAAAAAATCATCTATATCTTAATCTCTAGGAGATTGTTTAAATAAATGTTATATTAAAACAATGGATCACTGAAGGGTTCTTATAATAAGATGAATAAGATGAAATATTAAAAATTTAGTATGGAAAAGTATCTATATTATCAAGGGAAAATATGCTAGTGTGAGGATATTCTATACTGTATGAACTCATATGTATTAAAGCATCATCTTATTTGGATGTATTGAGTTAATGAAGAATATAGCTGAACTTATATCCATGAAACAATTAACACGCTAATTTGGAGAATTGATTGGGGAAGAAGGAATGAGGCATTATATATTTCCCTCTCTATCTAGGAACTTTTTTCTTTAAACATTTCACAGATAGTATTAATATTTGGCTCTGCATTTAGGTACTGTTTTTCTTTTAAACAATATGCCATCAGCAATTTTATTATCACAATAATCTTAAAATAGATTTCCTTTTAAACAATAAACAGATTTCTATATCTTTATTAACTAAATAATAAGAATTTAATATTATTTTTACATTACTTTTTCTGGTTTAATTTTATACTTTTTGGTTATGTTTTCTTTATTATCTACATTTTCTCTCCAGCTCTCCTAGTCATGTTAATATTTTATTTTAAAAAATACAAACCCTGGCTGGTGTGGTTCAGTGGATTGAGCAGCAGCCTGTGAACCAGAGGATTGCTAGCACAATTTTCAGTCAGGGCACACGCCTGTGTTGACGGCCAGGTCTCTGGTAAGGAGTGTGCAAGAGGCAACTACACATTGATATTTCTCTCCCTCTCTCCCTTTCTTCCCCTCTGTCTGAAATAAATAAATAAAATCTTTTTTAAAAATAAACATAAAAAATACATATTTGTGGAGAAAAAAGATTCTACACCATCATATAAAAATTTTTAAAGATTGCCATCTTGCTAAACTTTTAATGATTTCTATATGGATATTATATATATTGAGATCATAGATGTGGACAGCATTATTAGTAGCCTCAGAAGATGTTTAATTTTGTTTTATTTATACTGAAATTCCTACTTAGTTACAACAAGGTTCCTTTAGGTTCTTGGCCCCTGGGTCTGTGTTTATTTTCATACTTCAGCTTATACAACTCCTGAAGTTATGGTTGTTATGCAATAAAGTAACAGTGCCCTAATGATACCCCAATGCATTGAAACAGTTAATTAACTTTCATAGGGAAATGATACACTCAGGAAGTACTTTGACGTAGTTTAATTACAAGAAAGGCAGCAAAAGTTTACAAAGAGCTTTGAACTCTTCTAGTGAAGCGGTGAAGTCACGTAGAATAGCCAGGTGTTTTTGTTTAGTGTTCTTTTACTGTTTTGCTAGGGAATCGGAGAGAGAGAGATCCATGACTTCTCGCCAACATGCAAAGCAGCTTTCACTTTCTCAAATAATTTGATACTCAAAACTGAGGCAATGCTTTTTTGCTAGTGCACTTGAGACCATAGATATATCCACATATATGCACATGTATATGTGTATGTGTGTGTATATGTATATATGGAACACTTCTAAAACTTCTGATTCTAATTATCATACTTGAGAATACTAATGTCTTCTCACTAAACAATAGCATTGTAGAATGAGTCAATTTGTAATTTCAGTATTAATTTCCATATTTTCTAAAACCACTAGTTATACAAATCATATGTGAAAAATTACTATCTGCATCCAAGTGCTTTATTAAAATTCAAAGCAATTTTAAAAAGCAGATTCTTTAGAGAATGGCTTTCTATGACTAATCCATTAGTCCATATGTAGGCAGAATCAATTTCCTACTTTAAATTTCAGTGTTTTCTATAAAATTTAGTATCTTAAACAATTTTTACTAGTAATTATTTGTATGCAAAAAATGTGTTCGTATGGGAGAGTAGGCACTGTTATGTGGCATTCTTGCTATGAGGATAAAGAGAGCCACTTGCATGTGTTGGAACTGAAAGTTGTTTCACAGGTTTCAAGTTATTTAATATAAGATAGGAAGCCTGTGGAAAACTCTGCGGCAAAAAGTTGGAATTCCTAAATTCAAAAAGTTGGAATTTCTAAATTCAAATTCACTAGCAAAATACAGAATTCTTTTGAGGTAGGAAGGATTTCCAGAGGTGCATTAAACAAATAGAACATAAATAAATAAATCAACATAATGGACTAAGTCACTAAGAACACTAATTATTATGGCAGAATCATTTCAATGCTTTGATATTTATTGAACTAATTTTGGGTACCCATAATGGGAGATTTTGGAAAGCTCGCTTTTCTATTCCTCTTTACAACATTTTACATAAAAAATGTAATTCATAATTCTGTTTTTTCTGGGAATGCAAAGGGCAGAACAAAAGCAGGTTGACTCATTTATAGACATTTCAACATCAGACTATAGAGGGTTTGTAATTACTTCAGGAACCTAAATGATAGTGATTTACTAGTTAACAGTGCAAATATTTTACTCTCCATTGGACCCCTAATTTTTATTTATGTTTAAAAAAGTTTTATTTGTGGTATTATAAAATGAAGGCAGAAAATATATTTATCAAATGGCCTACCCTTGTTTGGATTGTGTTTACCCTTAGGCCCTATAAGAAAAATAAGTATCCAAGTGGAGTAACCTGAGTTTTTCTTAATTTTCCTTATGAATATGACAAGGTGATGTGTGCCAATGTTGACATGTATGTTAGATAAGATTCTTCGCAAAAAAATGTAATATTTCAAGTGAATAATGTACAAGATCAATTGAAATGCAATTCTATCTACAAGATGCATGTAGTCTTCCCTTTATATCTATCTGTGTGTGGCAGAGCAATTTATTGAGACATTAATTCTGACAGTTCTTTGTATAATCATTTTTCCTCACTCCCCATAGATGGACTACATACTTCCTTGCTTTGGGGGAAATTAAAGACAAAACCCTTTCTGACTGCTTTAAAATTGAATTTCCTTGCTCCTGGCAAGGATTATCCTGGGATAAGAGAGGAAGGATTTACTGAGACTGGTAAGGCTACAGAGGTAAGGAAGCAGACTCAAGGTCAGGAGTACTGCTTTACTTTGAAGCTCGGGAAACTCACCCTCTGGGCCCTTCAAGAGCAGGAACGTCTTCCAAAGTCCTGAGCCTGATTTCTAAATCATTTCCCCCCCAAACTTCCTATCACCGTTGTGACATTCCCATAGTAAAATTTTTAGTGATTTAGTATTGATACTTGTACCACCCAGATTAAGAAATTATATGTATTTTGTTTTCTTTACTCAAAGCCTTGTTTTCAAACAGTACAAGTTCATGTACCAATTCCACTTGGATTCTTATCTGTTCTGGCCATTAAACATGAAAAGTGGTAGGATCTGATGTGAAGGCAAGAGTGCTAGGGAAACGGGAGTGCTTCCCACCATGCATCAAGATTGCTAACTGGATTCCCGAAAGCAGTCAAGACTGGACTGCTCAACTGTCAGATCGGCCTGGAAGGTCTTCTCCAGGAATAATCATTAGGAAGAGAAGACCAGAGGGGATTCCCTGAATCAACAGATATAATTATACTGTTAAATAAGCTATCAGAATGTTAGTGAAATGTATGTAATGGGAGGCAGGCTTTATTATAGAATAACACTAATTTTACTGCCAACCCAATAAGATGGAGGCTACAGGTTAAGTTCTAGATTTTGGTTTAGTTAAAGAAAATTAAGGAATGACTCCCCTCCCCTTCCAGTCTGATTTGATGAAGGTAAATTTGCATGTGTTAGAATGGTTAGATGTGATAAAGTGACATCATGAGCAGCAGAACTCTAAATCGTAGAAGATTTACATAACAAAAACATGTTTCTCATTCATGAGGCTCCAGCAGGCCACCCTGCTCTACCATCATGTCACAGAGGGTCTCTGCCTGGCAGAAATAGGCCCTTGAGGTGTTGTCCGTACTCAGTGTAGGAGAGGAAGAAGTGTCACCAAAAGTCCAGGGGCCCCCAGAAGTGACATATGTCACGTGCTTGCCCCCAATTCAAAAACAAGCAGCGCGACCCTACCATGTGTTTGGGTGAAGAGCGCTAACTACTATCACACAATTTATTCCAGATACACGAACTACAGCTATTCCATTTTCCTCAAAGAACTATTTGGATGTTAATGCAGAAAAAGTGTGTTACCTTTCTGTTCAATTTAGAATGGTCTCAATGAACATACTAATATCTTTTGTGCACCATTTAGCAGGGCTTCCATTTCTCCTGCCTGCCAACAAATAAGGTAATAATTGTTTTTCAATTTCCCAAAGATTATTTGTCACCATAGACATATTATCAGGTTTTAGAATTGTATGCCAAGGCGATCTAAGTACATATTTTATTTCTTTTATTGTCTCCTGCAAATATAAAAGCTATACTCCTTTAGATGCTGATTTTAATGAAGTGCTTTATAAGAGTTTTTGGTGATTTATGCTTTATTTTGAATTCTGTCTTTATTAGAAACAGGCCAGCGGCTTCTAGTGTTGGAATTGGAATTTGGTTCACTGACAGTAAAATAACAACCATTTATCATAAACTTTCAATCCATTCTTGTTCTCTTCATTATTTGAATGTGGATAAGGTCCATAAAAATGAAAAGTAGCTTTCACACTTCAGAATAGACATTCCACTTAAAGCTTGAGAGCTAGTAGAGTGTAGTATTTAAATATATACATTCAGAAGACAAGCTGCTTGTGTTTGAATCCCAGCCTTGCCAATGTGTGACTTTGGGAAAGTTGCAAAAATATTCTATAATTCAATTTTATCATCTGGAGATGATAATAGTAATTACTGCCATAGATTTCACTGTCAATGAATACATTTTAAATGAATGAATGCTTGTAAAATGTTGAAAGTGTTTGCTACATAGTAAGCTCTATCTGAAGTTTTACTTGTTATTTTTATTGTTATTGTTATTATTGCTGTCATTATTTCAAATGGGGAAGAACCCTAAATGACTTTTTGCAAATCAAATTGTTTCATTGCATTATATAAAGTAAATGGAATTGGCATAAATGATCTTAAATTTTTTTAAAGATTTTATTTATTCATTTTTAGAGAGGAGGGAAGAGAAGGAGAGAAATATCAATGTACAGTTGTCCCTCCCATGTCCTCATACTGGGGACCTGGCCTGCAACCCAGGCATATGCCCTGACTGGGAATCAAACTGGCAACCCTTTGGTTTGCAGCCTGTACTCAATCCACTGAGCTATACCAACCAGGACATGATCTTAAAATTTAATGTGACTTCAAATATTGTCACATTATTGTGACACAAATATTGTCATACTTGTCAACTGCTAATTTCTGAAAAAAGACACAGGAAAGGTTACACATTTTCATATACATTTATATAGCTCATAAATGTGTTGTGTGAGTACTAAGAAAGTCCAGTGCAAAATCAGAGCTCTCAACACAATATAACTTTAACATTGTTATTGACAGATAAGATTTGAAAGAGATGTCTAGTAAAAAGTAGGGTTTATAAAGTAAAAGCCAGCTGAGTTAAGGCTGCAGTGGCAACTGAGAACACAGATATTTTATTCTTACCAGTATAACCAGATTCCTACATGTATTTCAGGGCTATCTGACTACAGTGTTTCTAACACAATCTCTTCATCTAAAAACAAAGTATTTTCACTGTCCTGTTACATACAAACACATTTCCTAATCAAAATAATTTGTGTGAAAGTATTTTCTTGATCAAAATATTTTACATTAGACTGCTCTCCATTTTGCACCTGTTTTTTCTAATATACATGCTTCTCTTCAATGCCAATTGACTAAAACCTTGATTTCCTCATTGTGTTTTCAGATTCTGGCTATTCTGAAAATTGATCTTTCTTTTGTACAGCTGAATTTTTTTTTTTTGCCTGCAAATCCAGGTTTCTTGAGAAACAGAATCTTGATCTTTGAATATTCTCCAAATTGTGAGAAATACAGTTTAGTTTCCACAACTGATGCCATAGTTGTGTTTTTTTTCCAGGAAATTTATCTCAATGAAACATATTTTGTATTGCACATCCAGAATATGTCTCAACTCATTCATTAAGGTAGGGACTAAGGATGGATGAAATAGAAGAAGAGAAATAATAATAATGAATTATTATTGAGATAGTAATAGTAATGAATAATAATAAATTCTATTGAAACTTGCTGAGTTTGAGATGATTATAAAAAATAGATGGCCAAATCAAGAAGGCCTTTTCAAATGTAGGTGTAGAACTGGAGAAGAAGAGCTAGATTAGAAATAAAGATTTAAATATTATTATAAATTTGGTGGTTGGGATCAGTAGATGAAATCATTGAGGAACAAACTTTGTAAAACACTTTAAGGAAGATGGTCTAAGATTAAAATGAACTAGGCCTTGCAGACGACGCCACCGCTGCCTCTGACCTTCTGGCACTCAGTCATGGTCAACCCCACTGTGTTCTTCAACATCGCTGCTGACAGCGAGCCTTTGGGCTGCATCTCCTTCATGCTGTTTGCAGACAAAGCTCCAAAGACAGCAGAAACCTTTGTGTTGTGAGCACTGGGGAGAAAAGATTTGGTTATAAAGTCTCCTGCTTTCACAGAATTATTCCTGGATTTATGTGCCAGGGTGGTGACTTCACCAATCACAGTGGCACAGGTGGCAAAGCCCATCTACGGGGAGAAATTTGATGATGAGAATTTCATCCTGCAGCACACAGGTCCTGGTGTCTTGTCCCTGGCAAATGCTGGACCCAACACAAACAGTTCCCAGTTTTTCATCTGCACTGCCAAGAACAAGGGGCTGGACGGCAAGCATGCAGTGTTTGGGCAGGTGAAAGACACATGGATGTTGTGACAGCCATGGAGCGCTAGGGGTCCATGGAGCCAGTGGCAAGACCAGCAAGAAGATCACCATCACTGACTGTGGACAACTGTAATAAACTTGATTTGTGTTTTATCCTAACCACCAGACCGTCCCTTCTGTAGCTCAAGAGAGCAGCCCTTCACCCTCATCTGCTGGGAATGCTCTGTAATCTTCTTGCTCTCGCCACGGTTCATTGGGTTCCATGTTTTTGATACCTCTTCCAAGTCTAGTTTTCTGAGTTAAGTTTATGATTATAAAATAAAAACTAAACAACAAAAAATAAAAATAAATAAAATGCAATAATAGACTGAGTTTCAGACACAGTGGAAATAGCAGGAGGGTGTGCCATTTTGGAACTGAAGAAAGGAGCTCATGAACAAAGAAGATGAATAAACAGAAAGTGGTCAATAGTGCCAAATGCTGGAGACAAGCTCAGTTACACAAGGTGTGAGAGGTTGTCACTAGCCAATCAACGAGTGAGTTAATGGTAACATGAGTCAAGAGAAATTTCAGCGGAGTATTGGTGGTAGAAACCAAACTAAACTGGGCCAAGGAATAAAAATGAGGGAAGGAAAGAAAGGCAATAAGTAAAATGATTATGTTAACTAAGTTGGTTAGGAAGAAAAAAGAGAATAAAAAAGACAAAATAATAGAAATCGGGGGGAAATTGCTAAGGTATGTATGATACAGACAATAATTTCTCTCTTGCCAGTTTGTATTTTGAGTTTAACAAAATAATGTTGGTAAAGTACTTAGCAAAATGCCTGTCTATGATGAAAGTTCAATAAATTATATTCTTTGTTGTTTTTATTAATAACAATAATTATTTTTATATACTTAGTTAATGCTAATGTAGTTTATATCATGCTAAACCAAACACTCTCAGATGGTTTCAAGTACTAAGAGGCCAGTGACTCATATGTAGTGTGGAAATGTAGGTCAAAAAGGAGATGTTTACTTATTATAACCTTGGGCAGTTGAACTACACTGAGATTGTCCTGGAGAAATAAAATTGACATGAACATTTCTGAATCAAGTTTGCTGAAGAAGGTGTGGCACCATCTAAGGTAAGTTTACTTAGACTTTGAAATGAATTTAGTTAACAAAAAGGTTGTTTAGATAAAATAAAAATACATGTCTTGGATTATCATAATGGCAGTGCTCTCTATCCTTGTTCTAAAATACAGGAGTTAATTTCTAATGAGGAGCTATGTGCTTAGAAAAGCCCTTCTCAAAATATCCCAAATTTGTGAAGAAGGTTCTCAATTAAAGCCTCATCATCTTCTTTGTCCTTATAAAAAAAGAACAGAAAGAAACTCATTATATTCATTCCTAGACTTATTTACAAATCGTTCTTGGACCACAGAAATAGCACAGCAGTGAATTCATCATTTTAAGGAAATTCCCTACTTTGTTTCCTCTGCTTGAATGTAACACGTGTTTGTTCCACATTACTGAGCTTATAAATTCTTATGATTCCTTATTTGGAATTATCCCTGTGAGTCAAAACCAGACCATAAAATCTGCAATGGCACAGACTAAACACGAGGAGCAGGCTCCCATACCCTGACCAGAAGAAGAAAAACGTTCTCTCTTGCTCTAGTGACTTAGATGATAAATATTCTAGCACAAAATGAGGAAGAAACCTTAAACTTTTCTTATTCTTTATTCTTAACTTTGGATTGAATTCAATGTCAAGTTGATAAATATGAGTATTTTATCTTTTACTGTAGTAATTTTATATCTATTGTAAAATGATTTTCATTTATAACACTGTTATCATAAATAGGACTTTTTCTTCTGTCTTCCCATTTGCCCTATAAAGAAAACAAATATTCAAAGGAGCGATGTCATAAAGTGTCTGTGTGTGGTCTAGGGCCTGCTTAATGTAGAATCAAAAGACTCCGTGGGACTTTAAGAGATTTTTCTGTTCATTCCGCAAACTCCAGACAAGATTTCACCTAAACCCTCTTGGACAGACCATTTTATAAAGTGTCTAGATCAGGCATTTGAATAGTTATCCTAACCGCCAGTCATTTTATTTTCAGGTTTAAGTTTCTCTTAAAAATATCTCTGAAAATGAAATCCACATTCTGATGGTGGGCCTCACATGAGAACCTCTGGATATTCAATGCTTGCGATGCCTGGTTTTTAACACTTTTCCATCTTTGAATTATTGACTACACCAAATCAGTGATCCAATTGGATAATCAGATCCTTTAAATAGCAGCAGAATCTTCAAGATTGGCAAGGCAAAGAAAAACAGAGAAGCAAAGCCCAGTTTTTGTTACTGTGTGTGCGCTGCTCTGGGGCTGAGGAGGTGGGCATATAAAAAAAGAGTGAGAGCACAATATCTAAGTGTAGAAATAATAGTCTAAGCTTTTTAAATTGAGATTAAGGAATTTTAAGTAGAATAAGAATGTTTGTATGTCAGAGGCAGGATAGGTAATATTTGCAAGTTAATTAGATGGATACAGATAAATGGATAGAATGAGAGCACATTCATTTCTAAGAACATAAATGTGTGGCTTACTTGAGTGATTTGTAGGTAGCAAACTTATCGTGAGGTTTTGCTGTTAAAACATGGATGTGTATTCCTTCACAAAAGAACACAAAGTGCCCTCCAGTCTACCTGTTTAAGAAGTTGTGCTAAGAATCTGGCCAGGTAGGCAAAGGTGATCAAGTGGCCCACTTGCCTCTTTGAACTCTTACTGGTTGAGAGGCATTAACAGCTAAACTTCAAAGTCTACTGCTTCATCATTTTGTGGTCAGATCACTGTATTCAGCTGCAATTTATAGGCTGGTGATGTTAAATCAGAGATGGTTTCTATACTCCCAATTAAGCTTTGCAAATGAAATTAAAAGTTCAAAGTACCCAGCTGCCTGTAAAGTTAGTTGGCAAAGTTGGGAGAACGCTGTGGTAGTTTGCTTTGAAGTTTTTGTTTGCCAGTGCATCTTAGAGAGTGGAATTTAATGGGGAACTTGCTTAGTATTTTAATTTTTTTTAGGGCAGTATAGTTTGGGTCAAAAACACAGTTTACATTGTACTACATTCTTTCCAAATAGCAGGATAGAATTATATTAACTTAATCCCCCCCTCAAACATAGTACTTACATACCTGTAACTTGACATATTCGAATCCTGGAAGTGAATTGAATTTCCATAGTTACTTTGACCACCCTGTGTGTAAGCTTCTGAGATTCACTGCCATCGAAACCATCCATCACACATGGTTGGCTCCCCATCTTATAAAAAGCTTTAGGAAAGGAAGGTCAAAAGTTGCATTTTCATGAGGTCCAGAAGGGACAAGAATTATAAAATCAGATTCCAGGAAATAAGTAAGCTATCACAGTAAATAAAATCTAATGAGCCCCATTTGATCAAAAATGACACAGAAGGAGAGGTTTCTGCTTTGTAATAGAATTAGAGTCTTGAATAAGAAAGTGGTCTCTGAGTGGGAGCATATAGTATTTTTTGAAGAAAATGATCAAATAAATATTGGAAGTGTGATTAAATATGGGTCTATAAATGAATGCTGATGTTTTATTTTGGGAGGGATGGGGGAGGAAGGAAAAAACCCAACAATAACCTGGCACTGCTTTTAACGTAAATGCTTTATAGTTTATTATGCAAGTGAAATATGAGACAGACCCTAGAGGCATTGTATTAAAGCACTTCAAGCAATTCTTTGTTTCCATGGGGAATGTGTGCTTTTTTTCTTCATTCCATCTGTCAGCGGTAGAGGTCTCGTGCTTTTCTACTGCTGTCTCTGCCTTTTAATATGTTTTCCAAGTTCAAATCTACTGCTTTCTTCTGACTCTCTCCAAATGGAATATGTTTTATCTTTTTAGTACAAACCTGAACTCTCTGAAGAGTACATCAAAGATCTCTCATGAATTCTGAGAACTTTTCTGGGAGGGGGGTGCATTTTCATCTGCTAGAGAGGAAAGTTGCGTGGTGAAATATGAGCAGGTTGCTTAGAGCCCAGGCCAGAGTGAGAGGGCAGGAACTACAGTTTTCTGACTCCCAGCCCAAGTCCTGATGCCTGGTCTGGGGCCACCCCAATAAAAACAGTAGCAAAAACAAACAGTGAAGGAGCTGGGCTATGAAATGGTGACTTTTCCTAAGAAGTAGATGAAGCAAAAAAGCCTGCCAGTTTTATACCAATCTTTGCAACTGCATTTTGTATCCCAATGAATCATCAGAAAAAAATGCTTTCAATAAAATGTCAAGTTCAAAGCTGACTTCTATTCCAAGCTAAGGTGACCTCCCAGTTAGAGCACAGACACAGTCTTTCCGCTGTTGTTTCTCTGACATCATCTAAGGGTCTGCAGTAGATGACGAGCTGCTGGGGAGTTCCCAGTGTATTTTTATACTTCCTGTGAGTAATAAGAACTCCTCAGTGTGGCATGCCAGCCAATGAGAGAGCAGTTATTACAGTCTTAAGTCATCGATTTTATTGTGAGTATACAAGCTCATTATTGACATTAGGGGAAATGATGGTCCAGGAATATAGTAGGCCCCATGTTTCAAACCTGATGAGGGCAGCACAGGAATAATAATTCACAGTGGGTTCTGTCTTACGAGAAACAGCTCAGGGTAAGGCAGTGTGTGCACGTGGGGAGCCGGCACCTGCACAACCTGCTCTGGTAACACAGCTCCGGGAAGCTGGGCTTCGAGATGCTACAAGGATGGAACAAGCAGGGAGACACTGGTGATGTATTTGGGGAAACCAAATCCTTGCTTTTTTTTTTCCTCTGCTCCTATGTAGCCCAGAGAATCAGAAGTGAAATTATTTTGGAAGTAGAAAGTGTAAGATGCTCCTTGTCACAAAAACATTTTATATGAGCTCTCAGGATTTTCCTTGATTTCCTTAGCCTTCGTCTAAAATCAAGTGATTGCGTAATGTCCAATAGAATAGATAGAACTTTTAAAATAAAATCTCATTGTATAGATATCTAAAAATAAAACTTCTGATTTTTATAATGACCTGGAAATAATTAGTCAAGTATATAAATATTGAATTTTGTCTTCCTTTGATCACCAAGTCACCACTTAAGGGTTTTAGGAGAAATGTCCACTCTTGGGTCTCTTCATTTTTTTTTTGCCTTTTTTTAAACTACATCTCACTTATTAAAGATAACATTAAGTTGTTGAATAATATCTTAGCCCTTTACACTTTTATAAATTCTAGTAACACTGTATGCAGCTCATCATTCTCCAAATAATTTTTAAAAAAAGAAAAAAAGAGGACAGCCTGCAAGCCATTTAGTATATCTATACAGAGGCAGGAATCCTAGCCTGAATTGTGCTCTAGAATATTCTCTAATTGTGCTAGGCTATATTAGTATCAACAAAAGCAACAATGCTTACCTCCTAATTATATTTCTCTCAGCTGGTAAAGACTAACATAGGCCTTGCTTCATGCCACAAAGGACTGGAGTCAGAAATCACCTCAGTCACTGTAGCTGTATGTTTACTGAATCTTCCAAAGCCTGCTCTTCCCCACTATACTGAACAATGATTAAATTTGAAGAGACATTTGGCACTGATCAGGATGGGCATGATGCACCCGGTGGGGACAGATCTTCAGAGAGCGCGAGGGTGGTAACAAGGCCTACATTGCCACTCTGTGATAAGAATTGTCATAGAGTAGGTACTTAATAAATGATAATGCATTATTCCACGTAATCTACTTTATGTGTTTGGGAACATGTCAGATACTTCATGTGGGTAAGTTAATTCCTATCTTTCTTAAAATATTGACAAAACAACAACGAGATGTGTTAGGTCCTTTTTAAAATATATGTGTAGTCTCTATTTCTACTAGATATTTTAAAGTGTAGATTTGAAGACAAAGAAATTGATACTCAAAAACTTTGCGACCCAAGATAATTGCTTTATGATTGAATTTATTTTCAAATACCTTAACGAAGACAGTATGGTATATTTGTTTACCTCAATTTCTTCTAAAGTAGCATGGCCTTAACATTTTAAGCATTCTAATCCGGAATATGCACTCTGGATTAGACTAGTTAACTAACATAATTAGTTAACATTTAGAAAGTGCTTGATTAGTAGAATTTTGCAAAGAAACAACAAACACAAACAAACAATAACAATAAAAAACTATGCTCACACTTCAGGACAGGCTGCGCCAAATCTATAGCTGTTCTTATTTTCCCTAAACACTAAACAACTGTTGATAGCATAAAAATGCTAGAAATTACCTTTCCTTGGTAACAAGGGTGGTGTTGAAGATAGGTGGATTGGCTAGTCAGACTGGGCAGGTGTCCCTGGACTCGCGTTGATAGGGTGTGAACATACACTGAGCCCAGCAGGACACGCCACTCGGAAGGCCTCTCAGGGCTCAGGGCTCAGGGCTCCTTCACCCTGCTGTTAGCTACTTAGGACTCCTCTGGGGGAAAATAGTTAAATTCTGCCATTAGCTTATTTTTACAGCTGTCTTGGGAAAACTTTTATGCAATGTGTTGTCGTATCAGTTAAAATTTCAGGGAACTGGGCTTCATTGAGCTTGCATAATAGATTGAATGACTGCCTTATTGTCTGCTTAGTGATAAATATATGTCTCACGGAATTTGATCTGAGACTTTTTTCATTATAACATGCCACCTGGTAGTAATGTTGGAATGGGCAAAAAAAAAAAAAAATCCCACCTACCGCTAAGTGAAAGTTAATATTTTTATAAAACAACTGAATGATTCTGAAAAACCATATGCACATAAGTCATAACACTACCTCATCTAGTCTGTGACATGATCCCAGGATCCAAGCCTACAGCCTACTCACTGGCTTCCACATGATCCTGGTGCCTCTTTGTAGAGTCTCCTTTGTATTTATCATCGTTGACAATCCTGAGAAATCAGTTGTAAGTACCTCGCCTGGATTTAGGCATGGTGACACTGACAAGGTGGTATAAATCTGTCATTTTGACTTTTCAAATTCCCCGGTCTTCAGAAGCCGCCTGTGGCTCATTATGCTGCGATAGAAGTTTCAGGCTGGTGGTTAAGTGCTTCTGTGAGAGTGGTTGAGTGAGATGATCCTTGTGTTAAGGCAGGCCTTGACATTCATAAGCTTTTCCTTAAAACTTTCTAACTTGGCTTAGTACGGTTGTGGCAAATTAATCTCGTGGGAAGTGTTTTTCCCTCAGGTATATCATATTGCCAGTGGGGACTTAGGTTCCAACAGAAGCAAATCTAACTTCTGTCAGCAGGAGAACTAGTAGAGCAGAGACGTTACATCAATCACCAAAGGAGTTCCTTCTCCACTTTTGTTTTCCTTATTTTTCTTTCTGAGAAATTTAGAATGGAATTTTGGAATTTGTTGATACCCCAGCTCCACAGCAATTAGAGACTACCATGGGATTACTGAGGAGGGGATTTAGAACTATCAACTGACATCTGCATTTCTCTGAACTCCACTTCCATCCCAAACAGTAGGGGCAACTCAGAAATTTTTGCCCTCGACCATAAACATGGCCTGGACAGTGACCTGTGTAGTTCACTTCTCTGAGAAGTTCAGGGAACTTTTTCAAGTCTTGTAATGGGTGAAGAAGAGAGGCAAGAATCATGAATGAATTTCATTGTGACTTCTATGGTTTGTTAACAACAATCTAAAAAATATTGTTACTAAACATTTATTTTTACATGTATTCAAATACCCAGAATACCCAAATCACAGTCAATTGAGTGATTACTTAGAATAAAGTATAGATCTTCTTATTGTTAGGATACTACTTAAAAAAAATGTTTTAAAGTTTTCTTTTAATAGTCAAAACACTTGGCTACTATGTTTTAATGTTGTATGAGTCAAAGAATTATTGTGTAATTACATAGTCATGCAAGTAAGTAAATATTTGAGCAATGTATAACAAGACATTTAAGAAAATAAAGAGAAAGAAGATAGAGTTGCATGTCTCAAAACAATTAAATTTTTGAGATACTATTTATTTTTAAATTATAACATTAATAAATGATTTTATAATAGATGCAAAAATATAGAGAAATATGAAGAATAAGATAAAATGGTCAACAATTCCACACTCTAGAAATAAAGTTGTAAATATTTTCATATACTGGTTCCACATTTTCTACCAAGCTTTTACATAAATTATGTTTTAAAACAAAATACTCTAATTTTAGTTTTATTCATTTTTCTATTCAAAATGGAAATAGTGGGCTAGTGAGTATATACAGTTTTGAGAACACAGAGTCATATTGCCAAGTTGCTTTTGTAAAAGATCCTTTATTTCTTATTCCCAGATAGTGTATGTGTGGGCCTGTGTCTTTCTTTGTATACCAAGTAATATAATTTGGTTCATTTTTGAAATATGAAAAAATATAATTAAAAATAACCAAGACAGCGAATTGATATTTGAATCTCATTGCTTTAATTTGTCTTTTTGTTCTAGTAGGATATTTATTTTTAAATTCATTTTAAGAGCTCACAGTATCCTAATATCACCATTTTTTTCAATCAAATATGTCATACTTCATTATTTATCATTTTAAGATCCTCTGTTTTCTTATCTTTTTATTAAAACCATCCTAGAGAAATTTGGTTTCTATTTTTTTTAATTGCTTTAGATCTTTTCTATAGAGCTTATGCTTTGATGCTGACAGACTGTAAGCTTCCTCATGGTTAGTCTTACTATGTTTCGTTGACCCCTCAATTTTTATAATGTTTACTTTTCTTTGATATATTAGTGTTTTGCTGGAGTATATCTAGATTTTGACCATTCTTCCAGGAATTGTATTGGAAACTGTAGACTGAAGTCTCAGTGTAGTTCAGAAAGCTTCTATTATGCATCTCAACAGGGCTGCACTTCCATTTGTTATTCAGAAGTTCAGGGTATCTGCATATTAGCGATTCAGCATCCTTCCTTTACTGTTGGTGCTGTGAAAGCTATTATCGACTTTTATAATTCTGCTACTTAATGCTTCAATTGCATTTCTAAATTCTTATATCACATTTTTCCTCAAAATGTTCCACAAATATCTTCTATATGTTTAAATGTCTGCTTGCTTATAATCCAACCCAGTATTAATCCCCTACTTCTGTTTTCTTATCTCTTTTTTTCCCTTATTTCACAATAATTGCATTTTATCAACATTACAAAGCAGATGCTATCTGAAATTTACTTTTGCTTTCTGTAGTGACTCTTTTTTGTTTTTTATATATATGTGTGTGTGTGTTATTACTATGGAATATTTTAATAGATTATACAGATTCCATTTGTGTGTGTATGCTGCTGCTTTTGTTTACTTATCCTTAAAATTGTACAAGTTTTATTCTAGACAAGTTCATTGCTTTCACAAAGAATGTTGCTGAATTTTTCTGCAGTCCTTCAATTTATATTTGAATAATAGTGAAACTGATTCTTAAATTTTAATTAGAAGCCTTATTAAGGAGATGTCTGCAATATTTCTTTTAATTTTTTTGTGTAATTCCCGTGTAAAATTCCTGACCCAATATACCTAATCAAGCCTCCTTGTAAACTCATGAGTAACTCTGCTTCATCTTTCTCCCGCTGAGAACTCTATCAAATAAAGTATACCTTTGTAAGACTATTTTCCTAGAGTCTGATGCTACTATCTCTCAAAAAGAACACCTCAACTTCCATGCCCATTCACACCTCAAACTCCATACATTTAAGTCTGAAACCTTTTTCTTCAAATCACCTCCTCTACTTTGCTCTCCATCAGAATGAAGGCTACTAAGTAGTTGGCCAAGCCAGGATCAGAACCTCCTTTTTAATCCTCCTTCTTTGTTGTTCCTTCAAAATACCAATTTCTAAACTCTGTCATTTTAACTTCTATGGTCAGCTCAACTGTGATATCCTCTTAAGTATTCTCATTCTCTACTCTTGACCACCTTCAACTCCTTTTCTTCAAGCGAACGTGTGGACGTTACTTTCTAAAACAAAATCCCATAATGGTATCTCTTGTATAAAAAAAGTGTGCTTATTTAACCTTCAGATGAAGCTTACACTTTTATAAACATTACGCAATTTTTCCTGAGTTTGATGCCCTGCATATGTGTTAAGGTTCATTTTATATTCCCCGACCCCTCCCCCCAACCTAGTTTTAATTCAGGTATAATAAACAATTTCACACCTAAGCAATCACACATGATCTGCATTCTCCATGGAATACTCTTCCTGCTCAATGCCTGCTTTTTGCTCCCCTCGTTCCTAAGTAGATACCTGCCCCCTCCCCTTTAATGATTCTATGTCATTCTGTGTTTCCCATAACCTAGGACCTTTTTAATGTATTGCCATTAAGTATGTAATTATTCATTTTTCTTTGAAAATACAAACTCTGGGCCTGGCTGGCGTAGCCCAGTGGATTGAGTGCAGGCTGTGAACCAAAGTGTCGCAGCTTCGATTCCCAGTCAGGGCACATGCCTGGGTTGCAGGCCATGACCCCCAGCAACCGCACATTGATGTTTCTCTCTCTCTCTCTTTCTCCCTCCCTTCCCTCTCTAAAATAAATAAATAAAATCTTTAAAAAAAGAAAATACAAACTCTGCAAGGAGAAAAACTGGATGGTCATCAATGTGGTACAGAGCTGACTTCTGTACACAGAGCTGTGGGGATGAGCTGTGGCAATGATACAGCTGGATCCCAAGACGCTGAAAGGAGGGGATTAAATGCTGTCTTGGGTCTCCCTCTCTCCTGTTGTGGATCTCTACACAGCCTGTCCCTTCTTTCTGGCTAGAGAAAGGCTTTCTGCACATGAAGAACACCTGGTTGCCTACAGCTCCCAAATGTTCATAAGTCCTTGGGAAGAAACAGTAACCTAGATTAGGTTGGGAAACAAACTTACTATTATAATGAGGGCTGTTGCACGTAACGGCACAGACAGAGGCAAGTGTTGTGCCGGGACAAAGACGGTCAGGAAGACTGAAACACAGCATTTCTGAAGCCTGCTCTATGTCCATCTTCTGACTCTTCCAAAATGAGAAGATTCTAGAATCAACAAAATCCCTTAATTATTTTTTTCTTCCAAGGCCATATTAATTTTTTTTTTTGGGGGGGGGGTATTCTTTCCAAATGAGCAAGTGAGGCCCTCTTTATTGGAACCCATCAGCCTTGTAGATATTACATTACTCAAAGTTTCTGCATGATGAGAGCTTGCTCTTTTAGTTCCCAGGACTCTTGTTTTACCTTACTTTTCTTCCCAGAATTTATGGAGCTTGGAGTAAAGTATTTCTTATTCCAATAGTCCCCTTAGACTGTTTACATGAAGAAGAATTCATGTTTTAAAATAAAAAAAAAACACACTTAGCTTTTTCCTCACTGAAATGGTGCAAGGTTAGAAAAGGGAAATGACTACACACACATGAGTTAAAAGGCATTTAAATATTCAGAAAAATGCTGTAGACTGTGTACTAGATAAACTCACTGAAGAGCATTATGAACAGAAGATCAAGAAGAGTTGCTCTTTCACTAAAATATCATGTTTTTTTTTATCTTAACATCTGTTCCACAAATCATCACTGCTGTTTGGAAAGTTAGGCTCATGGCTCATTGACAATACAATTATTTTGAAACAAAAACAATAACAAAACATACACTTTGACATAAAGTGTTTTTGCTTTTTACAATGAGTTATTCAGCTTTATGCACATTTGTATTTAATAAGTATAGGCATAAGATTTACAGGAAATCAGTCTAGCCCTTGTGTTTTCCAGGTTAAGAGGAGAAAATCTGTATCCATATTTCCTACTAGAGACATCTGAAAAATATATAACAAAAGTTGCAGAAAATACAGTATGTGTTCACTATCAGACAACATCAATTACTTATAAGTTGTACATATATATTTGTGTCAGTGAAGGCAGATCTAGAAAATTTTTCATTTTAAAAGTTCACAAATAAGGAATATTTAATATAAATTTCAAGAAATGCATGCAAAGATTTTATTTATCCACATTAATCTCAATGTTCATGTGATAGGGATAACACTTATACTTACTAAGCTGTGTTTGTATATAACTTTTAAAAAAGCTCCTAAGATCTTTAAGAATAATTTTTATTAAAAAAAAACAACAACAACACCAGGATCCTGAAATGTTTGTGTGATACCTACCTTTGTTGTTTGGAGCTGGCCAGAAAATAGTGAATGAAAGGAATTCACAAGTGATTAAAACATTTGGAAAATAATTCTCCTTAGAGACTATATACCAGGAATTCAAGATCATTTTCCATGCACCATTGTTACAGGGTGCAGCCAAGAGGGGGGACCCCAAATGGGCATTTGAAATGGGGTCCAGAACTTAAGGTGTCCAGGAGATTTTTGGATGTCCTCACTCCCACTCCCTAGGTGTGGGATGGGGGAAGGGACAAATGGAGCAGGGCCATTGAGAGCTGTTTTGCATAGCAACAGCCTTGCAGCTAGCCTCTGGTGCGGTCATTTAACATATCTATAGCCTTTGGCTGCTCGCTTAGATATGTTAAATAGCTGTGGCCTGCTCTGAGCCAGGGGAATGGAAGTAACTTCCCCATCAAGATGTGACTGGGGGCAGGTCCCCCGAGCTATAGCGCCTGCATGGGAGCTTGGAGAAGATTGGCTCCAGGACATGGAGTCACACCTGCCCAGACCCATGATGGCGACCAGAAAAGCTGGAGAAGACAGCAGATTGAGGGCAAGTGTGCCCGAGTGTAGGAGGAGTCGGAAATGGGGCTGCAGAGGAAGATTGGTGCAGGGATTTAATTAAACCCAGAGGTGGCAGCCATTGAGAAAGAGAACCATGTGCAGCCCTGAGAGGGTGAACCATGCGGCAGCCCTGAGAGGGAGAACCATACAGCTTTAGCAGAGTGAAGATTCCTGCAGCCCTGAGAGGGAGAGAACCACGTGGCCTGGACAGAGTGGGGACTCTCCCTTTCCGCAGCCCTGAGAGAGGGAGAACCACATGCCTTTGCTAGAGTGGGGACCCCCGCAGCTTTAGAAGGGGAAACCACCACCTGGTTTTAGCAGAGATCCTGGCGACTCAGCTGAGGGTGCCGGGAACCCAGGGAGGTCTCCCAGTCGAGATAGAGTACTAACTGGGAAGAACCAGAGGACTGCCTGAGCCATGGACTTCTATTTCCTTTCCTAAGATACGGTACTCTGGACTGGGCAAAGGGGGAAGGAAGGAAGGACTGTGTCTGTTTATGGGTGTTTTTAGGGACTTCAGGATTTTTTGATAAAGACGTTAGGTCACTACTTGAAGTTTGTATAGCATTAAATAAACATTTCCTTTCCTTTTCACTAATCTCTGGCATTGAGAGACATCTTTCCTCGGGCGGCGGACATGACTGACTTGGGAGCTTTTTAAATAATAGTATATCTTCTCAGGCCCCCCCTTGTTTGTTCTGTAACACCTTCCCTCTCTCTGTATCTCCCTCCCTCTCACTCATCCACTAGAAGCATGGCTATGTGAAAAATGATGTAAGTGGGGAAATTTCAAAGTGGAGGAGCCTCCATCTCAGAGAGACTGCCTTACATGTCTTTTTTCTCAAACATTTGGAATGTTTGAATTAGACAAAATGACATTTGGAATGGGTCAAACCAACATCGTGTTCTAAACAACTGTTTGTAACAAGCTAACTGGAAAGTAGACATCTTAACTAAGAAGACTGAAAATTAATGGCATTCTTTAGAATTAGCACCACAATGTATAGCTAAAGAATAACTTAGCCAATCAACACCTATAGAAATCCTTCCTGAGCTTATTAGAGCCAATAGAAATTCTTCTTTGTCGTGTCATTATTCCCTTTCTTTTGCTCAAAAAACCTATTGCCTTCACCTCAAAATCTGAACATTGTGTGGGTATCTGCCTGAATCAGTGCCTCCCAGAATTGTAATTCTTTTTGATCTCAAATAAACCTTGATTGCTTCTCACTTTGGTCTTTCTTTTTAGGTTAACAGCTACAACTCATTCATTCCAGCTCAAATTTTTATTGAGCATCTATTATATACTAATATGGACATGTTACCAGATACCAGGGTACAGTTCCAGGTTTTCAAAGAGTTTATCTAGCAAGTGTGACAGCCAGTGTATAAGTAAACACATACATAAGAAGGTTGTTTTTTTTTTTTTTTACTTCCAGATTATGATAATTTCTATAAAGGGAAGGAGACAAGGAGACTGTAATGGGATAGAGAATAACAGAGCCCTAAGGTGGATGGGGAGGTCAGGAAAGACCTTTCAGAGAAGGTAACTCAGCCTGAAGGAAACAGCAAGACAAAGGCCCTGAGGCAGGAAAGGACTTGCTCTGTTCCAGAAACAAAAAAAAAGGCTATTGTCACAGGGAAAGAGAAGCCATTGATGTGTTTAAAGCAGAGTGTGACCAGATCTGATTTGCATTTTAAAACGGTCACTGGTGACTTTTTAGAAAATGAAAATGAATTAAGATGTGGAAGCACGGGCCAGGGTGAAAGCTACTGGTAGCGATACACAACAGCCATCTTCAATGCGTATTCTTGGGTTTCCGTAGACTTTTAAGAAGTATGCAAGCAAGGATTGTTTTAAAAACCATTTACTGCCTTTCCTAGGACTGATGACCCATGAAGTCTTTCTTTGCAAATGTGTACCGATCTTGCCACACTGAAGGCTGCCATAGGCGTTGTTCAGGTTTTGAATTCTTCAAGGCACTGAATGGAAAACAATTTCAAAGACTGATATAGATTTTGAAAGTGGAAATTATTTTACCAGCTGAATACAAGCCCTTTTTCAAATTAGGTGATTTCCAAATTTCTCTTTCAACAAAACTGCCACAGGAACTCAGCTGAGTGGTTGACTGATAGATCTTTATCATTTTTTTTTTTTTACAGAGCACTTTGTGATTTTTGCCATGTAATTCAGTTCAATGAATTTGGTGATGTTATAATTGTTCTTCATTCCCATATACTTATTTATTTTTTTAAAATTACTGTGTTTGTATTTAAAATGTGATAAAATAAAGCACTAAAAAGAAACATTATAATTTTTGCACTAAGTATTATTTATCTGTGTACATAGGAACCAAGAAGACAAAACACCACTCAGAACATTAAGATATGCATTTATGATAAAATTTTGCTTAATTTTTATGAAAATGTCCATTATATTGGTATTTTGAGCAATTTGTTCACCAATAATTATATAAGCAAAATCGATTTTTTAGATCCTTGTGATCACAGAAAATTATTTTCAAACTAAGTATAATTCATATTTGTAGCAGAAAGATACATTATATTAATCAGTAAGTGATTTTATTTTTTTAATGTTTTGCCACATTCTTTTTTTTAAGATTTTATCTATTTTTTATTATTATATTTTTTTTTAGAGAGGGAAGGGAAGGAGAAAGAGAGGGAGAGAGAAACATCAATGTGCGGTTGCTGGGGGTCATGGCCTGGAACACAGGCATGTACCCTGACTGGGAATCGAACCTGCGACACTTTGGTTCACAGCCCACGTTCAATCCACTGAGCTATGCCAGCCAGGTCAGTAAGTGATTTTAGATTGGTTTAGAATTCTGAGAAGAAATGGAACAAAAATATAAGTTTAAGGAAAGAAAATACACAATAAAATTTTCTAACATTAAGGAATCATTTGTTCATTATTATTTTTTTCAAGTGGTTGGTGCTAGGCATGAAATTGCCATTATTAGATTCCATATAACACATTTATTTTAAATGCTAATATTTATAATATTACAAAAAGCATGTCCTTTCCAGCTACTAAAATTCTTAATAAAATCTTTACAATGTCAGCTCAGAAATGTGCTATGAAGTATATAGGTTTTCAAGGTTTTTTAGGTTATATATGAATAAATAAGTTTAAAAAGCACTCAATTTGTGGTGGCTTGCCTAAGGGGGTGGCAATGGAGGTAGAAATAAGTGGTTGTATTGGAAACAAATTTTGAAGTTGTAACTAACAAGATTCATTGGTGGATTGGGTATAGGAGTGCAGGGTGCGATAGAGGGAGGAAATAATGCCTTTTCCTTGATGGTTAACTTGAATCACTCACGGTTGGTATGAATAGTTTTAATGAGCCAGAAAAGTGTCTACTGGGGCAGACACTAGATGGTACCAACAAATTAAAGACTAAAGCTGAGATGCCTGTTTGACATCCATGTGAAGATATCAAGTGGCATTATATATGAGCTCAGTCTAGAGCTCAAGAAAGAGGCAGCTTCAACATGATTAGTTGGCACACATTCTTGAGCGTTCTTGGTCCTCCTGCTAGGTCACTTAAGATTTACAGGTGGAATTTCAACTACTGAATCAAGAAAGCTAATATCGGTGTCTTCTTTTGTATGACATACATATATTAATTACCAGAATAAATCAGAGACTTAACTAAAATAATATTAGTGTGTTATAAACGAAAGTTGGGGGTTATTCACTTCGTTCAATATAGAATACAAATGAACTTAGATGATTTGTCATAGCTATAAACGTTAAATTCTTTCCCTATATTTTTACATAGTGCATAGGTTCTTCACTAATATAATACTTGGCTATTATTTACAATATATTGGAAGATATTCACCTAAGCAAATCTGTACTTTACAACTTTATGTTTGTTTAAGAAAAAGAATTTAAAAGTTAAAAATGACCAATATTTACTTAGAATTAAAATGAAATTACAAGAAACTATAATTTTCTAAATCAACAAGTACCACAAATTATAACAAACTATAAAAATATTGCAATAAGTTTATTAATAAACTTCAGGATACATTTGTAATTTTACTGGGAATCTGGTTATGATCAATAATTCTGACAAATGTAAAAAATTAGTATGGAAATAAATAACATGGGAGCAATTAGGGCTTTATAAAATTACTTCATCACTGTACTGAGCAACAAACTTACATAACAAATTAATGTTTTACTGCATATTTGGACTCACTGCTACATATATGTTGGAAATTTGTCAATGATACCTACCTGTTATGGCCATTTTGCTATACCAGTTGCAAGTCTGCACACAGTTTCACTTGGAATCATGAGGACAGGGTGCAATAGTGATGCTATGATGCTATGGATTTATGAGGGGGTCAAAGTGTAAAATATACCCTTGCTCACACAGGCAAAAGTTGAAGTTTGCAAAATCTTATAAAGTTATTTAATATGATTTTTTATCAAGAAAAAATATGGAGCATTTATTATTGTATATGTTGCAATACCCAATATATTTCTGACAGGAGAGAAACTTTAAGCATTGATGAGAATAAAATACTCCAATTAAAAAGTCAAGTTACTGGCCCTGGCTGGAGTAGTTCAGTGAACTAAGCACAGGCTGCAAACCAAAGGGTCATGGTTCGATTCCCACTCAGGGCACATGGCTGGGTTGCAGGCCAGGCACCCAGTAGGGGATGCTCGAGAGGCAGCCGCACATTGATATTTCTCTCCCTCTCTTTCTCCTTTCCTTCCCCTTCTAAAAATAAATAAATTAAATATTTTTAAAAATTCAATTTACTAGTGAAAAGAAGAAATTCTCACATATTGGTTCCAGGCTTCATGCCTTCTACATCTCATTCTCTTCTACTCTTTACACATTTCCAGGGTAGGGAAAATACAGGACAGGTATTCCAAGGTGACTCTGACCCTTCATTTTGTGTCTGACCACTAGGGACCGCCACATGGGAGATGTCCTGGAAGCCTGTCTGTACTGGGCAGCCAGCAAAACTTCCCAAAGATACAGGAAGAGAGAGGGGGTCAGAGTGGCAGAAGCAAGGTGTCAGATTGTACTTGAAATATATTTTTCTGCACACCTGACACAACCACATGAACATATTGCTTGAACCTCCGAGGACCTGGTAGGAAAGAGACATGTCCCAGTGAGTGGGCCTGAAACTTATGGTCTATTACCTTCATGATAAGTCTGCTTGCCACGCACTAAACATCTAGAAACACTGCAGTAAACAAACACTCATCAATATGAGAAAAATAGGCTGAACATTACAAGTTTTTTTCTGTTCCATGTAAGAATGAAGCACCTATTTCTAGGATATGTTTTCAAAAGGAAATATTTTTCTTGCGCTATATTAGTTCTACATGACTCAATGTTTCTACCTGGCCCATAGCAACACAAAATCTCTGTTAGCTCTATTCTTGAGAACCTAATTTTGGCATACTTAGAAAAATAATAGAAAAAATGTAATAAAAATAATACAGGGGATCAACAACTAAATTAATTTTAGAAATGAAACTAGACTATTTGGCACTACTTATTTGGCATATGTAAAAAAAATACCTAGGGATAAGTGGGAAAATATAGGGGTCGTGTCTAAAAAACAAAATGAAAGAGCAAACAGGTAAGAGCTGAGAGCTACTTAAAATAGATTTGATTCCACTACATAATTTGATTTTGTGATAAATCAATATTTAATATTATAAGAATAAATGAAAAAAAGTTATATTAATAGTAACTGGTATGTTCATGTTTTCTTACTAATATATATGTGTTTTTAAAATATCTGTAACAATTTTAGAAAACATTTGGGGAGACTTATTTTTCTTTTACTTTAATTTGTGATGTACTTTGATGACCAAGAATTTCTATTTTTAGTCAAATTTATCACACTCTTTCATTGAATTTTATTGCATTTCCTCAACTCCTCCATTCCTTTTATGGTTAGAGTTCTTTCCTATCCAGACAGAAGTGAGCAAGTCAAATTATGCCTATTTAAAATTTGAACTTATATATGCTGTTGAAAAAATTCAACTTATTTTACATTTAGGATTTTTTAAAGCTAAAGTGTAACTATATTGTTGAGCCATTCAACCTTTCCATTTCTTTTGGATGTGGTTATCTTAGAAGTTGAATTTGTTTTTATATCTCTTTCACTTTTTTATTCATGACAGCTCAGAAAAATAATTTGAAATAGAGATGTTGTTTCTTATTTAATTACTAATATTTTATATCAATATCCTTTCTCATCAGTGCATAGATTTTAGCAGTTGACTAAGTCTGTGTCAATGTGTATTACACTGGTTTTGACAACACAAAACTGACTGGGTTAGTTTATAACCCTAATTCCTTTATACTTGGTTTTTACTTATGCATTATATTTCAATAAGAAAACTGTAGTTTAAATTTCTTTTTCAGAAAAATAAGCACTGCATAATAATTTCATTATTTTGTCTTTACAAATGAATTGTCACTTGGCTGTAGAATTCTTGTGTCATAATGTTTTCTCTAAAAATTTACAGATGTGTCTCTACTGATGTTAGCAGCTTGTGATGCTGTGTGAAACAGCCATTTGACATCAGTAAGCACTTTACTTGTTTATGTTGTGATGCATTTGGTTTGTTGTTTGTATTCCTAGGGTATTTGAAGATGAGCAAAAATTATATCGAATTTGGAAACACTGACAAGTTAACAAGAGTAACTTCAATGATTGGAAGGGCAAATTCCAAGTGTAATCAGCAAGTGAAGAAGTGAAAAGAGAAAGCATAAGCAAAAGTTTTAAGAAGATTGACAGTGAAATGGCAACAGGGCCTTCTAAAGGGTCATGTGGAGATCAAGTTGGAAATAAAGATGAGATATTTTGCTAATTTGAATTATCTGGGGTGGGGAGAAGGGAGCAGGGGAAGAGAGGGAGAGGGGGATGCTGTAAATATCTGAGAAGGGAAATACACTTTGTACCTAGAACACAAATGGAAAAACTGGTCTTGCAGAGCAAGAAGACACACCCTTTACTATTACAAGACTAAAGAAGACTGAAGGAGCAAATGCCATTGATGAGTAGGTTTGAAGGTGGGAAGATGAGAGGCCTGCATGTGCTGACCTCTGTTTTTCTCAGTGAAATATGAACCTTGGTTATTTGTTGACAAAGTGCAGAAAAAGAAGTGTAAGAGGTTTGAGAAGCCACAGAAGGTGTAAAATGATTTTCTTGGAAAATGATTATACATTTTACCACTGTCAGGATATTTGATAAAGGAAAACAAAAAATGTGAAATAGACTATGTGATCTCTGTGAATTCCAGTGTTATTTGAGGTTTTTTATTCTGATTTATTCATGAGATCCCAGGATTTATCATATAGCATGCTACCTAATGGACATCTGACATGTCACAAATAATTCTTTAAAGAGTAGAGTTAGATTCTTCCTATAGGACAGAATCCATACTTTTTAACTGTGTATATTTTAAGTGATGGGAAATTAGTGGATGCATGTAAAATTGTTGAAATTTAATTTATGATGATCTTAAATTTATAATAATAAAATACATGTTTTTTAAATTCTGGCTCTTTGTACTGAATGAGAGTTTGACTATGTTTGTTTAGAGTGTGTTTTCATGAAAATTACCTCAACCTCCAAGTTGAACAAAAGTTAACAATTAAAATAATGATACCACTCCAAAATTTACATTTTTCATAGAAGATGTACTTTCTAATAAGATATTAGAGATCTAAAACATAATGCTTTTGACAAAAATTATTAATAAAGAATAAATGTTATAAGCTAAATACTTTTATGAGATAATAAAATGCATTTATATAAATTGAACAACTACAAAATACAAAGCTTGTGCCCCAAATCTGCAATGTTTTTGACTGGATTTTAAGTAAAAACATGTTGGAATTCCAAGCTTCATGTTAATACTTTTAGTCATGTAGAGAATCACACTTTCTTCTCTCTTGTGCTGCCTATAGTAACTAAAACTAAAGAAAATACATTAAAATAATTTTATTAAAAACTATACATCGAGATCCTATAAAACCTGTAACTTTGTTGACTACCTTACTGTTAATAAAAGTAAATTTGAGATTACAGCATATTAAATATATATCTGAGAAAGGACAACATTATTTATCTCTGTGTAACATTTGCCTTCAAGGTGGCCATTTGTGCCCCCAAGATCTGTGTTTAAGCACAAAAATGCTACACTGTCCACTAAAAAACGTTTTGACAGAGAGACATGTTTCCTTCCTAGTGGCTTTCACTTCACTTTAGTTTCAGACTTGATTCCGTAGACTAGCCACATATCTACCTTACTGTACTAAACAAAGATTTTTTTTTGAATTCGTACTTCATGTTTCTACCTCGTCAAGATGACATTTTCTGTTTTGATTCTTCAGGGCCTGTATTTTCTCTATCTGCTTCATGGAGTATAGAAAATTTCCCTGTCTTTTACTTAACATTCAATGACTCAAAATTGAACATTTAACCCAGTTGTGTTAAGCTGAATACTTTATGATGAGAGATTTCAAAAGTTGATAGAAAATACATTGCAAAAAATGCCCATAACATATTTTCTTTATGATTTAGTCATAAAATTGAATCCAGAGAGAGCAAGCTGTAATTTCTGATACAATGATTTGATTGTTATATACACTTGCTAAAATCTTTTTTTTTATTTCAAAGCCTTGAAAAACTGGTTTTCAAGGAAATGAAAGGCAGCGAGAAGCAGACTCTTTGGTTCAGGGCCTCTACAATGTGAAGACTTAGTCAGACTGCGCCGAGTGAATCTCAACAAAAAGCAATTCAGCATCGTCACCGACATGGCCTCCACCTCCTTCAAAACTGGAAGAATGTCAATAACAATCTTCTTCTTACCCAAATTAAATAGCATTTTGTCTATGTCTCAAATCTGAAGTGAAAATGAATTTAACATTTCATCTCAGAATCACTCAACGCTAGTGGAAATGAGAAGAGTTTGACCTTCGCATTCTAATTGACTATAAGCCAGAGAAACAGGTTGCACAAAAGAGATTTAAAAGCTTTAAGCTTCAAATTTTGAAGGTTGTTTTCAAACTCTGTGAATCAGGCCACTTTGTCTACTAAGAGATTTCTTTTATGCCACTCTTGCTACCTTTGACAAAGAGAGAAAAATCACACAAAAATAAAGAAATCATCATAGAATCGAATACAGGACCCCAGACAGACAAGAGTCCCACATATTTTCTCCTTGTGTGATTAAAACAGTTGATATTGCTCACAGTAACCACTTGTGTAATGGATTATATTAGACGATTTTTCTCCCCTTAAAATTGTGGATAAATTCCATAAAATGTATTGGATAATAAATTGCTACATGATAATTCAGGTAAGAGAGAGCTGCTTAGTCTTTTGTATAGGGTGCTTATTTGTGATTTACTGATTTTATCTGTATACATGAAGCAGAATTCTGATATAGTTTACATGCCAAAATATTAACAAATTTTGTTTTTTAGATGACTGGTGGGAAGAGGTAAAAATAGGGATGTTTTATAAATTGTAAACACTGGTGTTTATGCTGTTTGTATTATTGTCTCTTACAGGACAAATGCTTCATTGTGCTTTGTTGTCAGTTAACTGTCTTAGGAATTGATTCTGCTTACTTTCCCTCAAATCAAATATTCCTGCTCTGTCTCTAGTCTCTCTGGCCAAATGCTTAATCTTCCCTTGGAGCTCCTTCCCCTACTCTTGTCTTAAGTATGCATTTCACAAAGGCTGTGTGCAGGGTCTTTTCTGTACTCACTTACATATTTTCCTTCTACACTGCTGCCTATCATCTACATCACAGGTGGCAAACACAAGGCCAAATCCAGCTTTCCACCTTGTTTTATCTGGCCCAGCACCTTGTTTCTATCCAGCAGCAGCAGCACCAAGCTCTTGCTTAACTGTTAAGGAGCAGTTACATTTATACAGTCCTAAAATTACATTCAGCCCTTAGAAGGCAACCGCAAGGCTGATGTGACCCCCAGTGAAAATGAATTTGACACCCTGACCTACATCCTGATGAGTCACAAACTTTTTTTTCAGCTTTCTTTTTGGGATTGTCTCCTAAGCTTCCAGTATGTGTAGTTATAATAACAATCTATCTGGCAATTCTATATCTTTGTTGTACAGAGCTTTATTTTCTCCAAATGTCTTCTCCTTTCTTCCCTTTAAGATTTCTACCTTGGTGAAAGGCATCATTGTCCATCCAATTGCTTAATATGCAACTTGAATACCAGATTTCTTCCTCCCATACTCCCAGATTTAACTATGTACCATATCCTAACAATGTTATATACTTAAAATCTCTTAAATTTCACCCATGTTTGCCTTCCATATTGCCACTATCTTGGTTTACACACTGACTTCTGTAGTCTAAGATCATGTAACTTCTCCCTCCCTTGTGTCTCTGCTCCAGCCCTGTTCCCACTCTGCAGTCTTTACTCCTCAGGACACTGGGGTTTGAAAAGCACTGAGGGTCAGACTGGACTAAAGGGAGCTTGCTAGTGAAAGGAGAAGAGGCTATCAAAGATGCCCACCAGTCCAACATGCAACTAAGGAGCCTGCTTTGAGAAGATGAAAACGTGAAACAAAATGGGGTATTTTAAGCAACAGGTGATTGGTGTGAACATAAAGATTGCTACTGGAAAAGGAACTGGGTTACATTCTTTATTCACTGGTAAGTTTCATGTTGGTCTTTCTTCCCAGGTAAAAGGCAAACATCATTTAAAGTTATGCTTTATCCAAGAGAAGGGTTTTGTCTTCAACTTCTTCATTATTCCTGAGTTTCTTTTATTTTTCTAACTTGTTTTTAGTGTGACTATTTTTCTACACTCAATACTCTCACACCAGAGAGACTGAGACTGAATCAGAGAATGAGCAATCTATCAAGGTCAGCAGTCTACACGTCTGTCCATCTACAATATCTATCTATCTATCTATCTATCTATCTATCTATCTATCTATCATCTATCATCCATCTATTATCCATCTACCATCTATCTCTAAAAATGTTTAGTGTATGTACTTATTTTACATAAAACTATACCACAGATACATTTGGTAACCAGAAGGTCATTAAATGAGTAGCGATAGTATCCCCATAAATATTAGTGTTTGAATAGTAAAATGAAGACACACTTCAGATGCTCTATGAGCAAAAACTGACCCATGGCTATTGTTTAAATAACCTCTGAATCTTTCCAATAAGAAATTTCAGAGAGATGAACAAGGTATAATATCTTCTGATTGATTATATCTTGTGAAAGATATCTTTTATTTTGGGTCATTTCTTTTGCTGAAATAATTATTATTGTCTTTAGTAGAGAAGAAGTTCTATTAAATGTTTTATTTTAAGGCTACACTAAAAAGAAAAAGTGCTAGCAGTGTACATTATTAGGTTTGATATGTTTAACTGGGGAGTTACCAGCAATCTTAGGATAGCATGTTTTTAACAGTAAACTGAGAAATTTTAATGTGACCAACTAGTATCTTCAGTATAAATGAGGGGCAATTTAATACCTTCAATAAAAATGAGGAGCAGTTTTCTGCCTTTGAATATTGTGGAATATTACTTAAATTTGATGATTTGAGGTCAAAATTAGCCATTACTATAAACACACATGCACATACACCATGATTTTATGTTATATATAAGTAAAATACATGTGCTATATGTTTGTGTGGGTTTTTGGATGCAGTAAATTACTTTTAACCAAAATTGGTTGTATTTTAATGTATTCAATAAAGATATTATTATATTGCACAAATATACATATTTTGAAATTATTTCAAAAACATTATATATTATTTACTCAAATTTAGGATATATTTCCAGAAATGAGTATAAGTTATTAAAGTTTTGCTATGATATGTAAATTAGCAGAAAAAAACTATATGAAGTATAAAACTTATGACATCAGTATGAATCAGAACAATATCTTGACCACATAAAATCATATATGTTATACACATTTTTCATTTAAATTAGACTTCTATCCTATTAGAATTATATTATTTCCTCTTTTTTGAGGTTCAGAGTGACCTTTATTTTCTTAAAACTTTGTCTATAAAGATCTGGAAAATGTCAGTGAAACTGATGAACTATAGAACTTTAGCCATGGTTACTGAATGTTTCAAATCATTCAGAATGATGGGCTTTACAACAATTTTCTCAAGACTGATTTCATGTTCATGAAGGCTGAGTAGTTACATACACTTACAATTGATCAGAAATTGACATTTGATGGCCAGGGTTTGAGAACTGACACTATCACTAGTTGTGTGAACTTCGTAAGTTCCTTAATAGCTCTGGGACAAATTTTCCTCAGATCATAAATACTTCACTAGATTGTCCTATGAAATAAGACTGTTTTAAAAATAAATAATCTGAGATTGGTGCAGCCACTGTGGAAAACTAAAAATGGAGCTACCTTTTGATCTAGTGATCCCACTACTGGGATTCTACCCTAAGAACCCTGAAATACCAATTCAAAAGAACCTATGCACCCCAATGTTCATAGTAGTATTATTTACCATAGCCAAGTGCTAGAAACAGCTTAAGTGCCCATAAGTAAATGAGTGGGCAAAACACTATGGCACATTTACATGATGGAATACTACACAGCAGGAAAAAAGGATTTCCTACCCTTTGCAACAGCATGAATGGAATTGGAGAGCTTTATGGTAAGTGAAATAAGTCAGGTGGTGAAAGACAAATACCATATGATCTCACCTACTGGAACCTAATCAACAAAACAAATAAATGAGCAAAATAGAACCAGAGACTTGAAAATAAAGAACAAACTGACAGTGACCAGAGGGGAAAAAGGAGTGGAATAACTGGGGAAATTAGGGGAAGGGACAAGCTAAGGAACACGAGTAGAAGACTCATGGGCATGGACTATGGGGGAGATTGACAGTGGGAGTATTGGGGAATGGGGCAGGGGAGAGCAATGGGGAAAAATGCGGGACAACTGTAAATGAACAACAGTAAAACATATAAAATAAAATGTGGGATTAAAAAGAAAAAGAACCAGAGCCTATGGAGTCTCTGTTGAAGACTGTTCTAATAAAATTCTAAAATGTATCCTTATTTTCATTTCTCCCCATTTTAAATTTGTTTTATTCTTGTTTATTTTTATCCATAGTTATGGAGTATGTACCTAAGTTCCAATGGACATCATATCAAATATGGATTAAATCTTAATAAACAAATAAATAAATACAGTGTAAAACCATTAAAGAATGTTCAATTTTATTTCCTGTGTTATAATAGACTCTAGTCTTAATGATGGACCTCATTTAATTACCAAATATTTTCCAAAGTGGTCTGATGATGCTATACTAAATAATAATAATTTTATGGTGACATTGGCTTAAAAAATAATGCATACTCAAGCCCCACTTTTATTGCACATTAAAGTTTCCAAGATTTTCTTCAGTAGAGGGAAATATTTAATATTATTATATTTTTAATTTTTATGAGTTTATTTGGACCAAACTGACAACTGCTGGGAAGCAAAATCTCAATGGATTCTTAATACTGTTTAACACAGGTTTTCTGAACTTACTTGATCTAGAAACCTATTTTAATATAATACTTTTCATATTCATTGTCACTTAACTGGCCAATAAACAGAGATTAAATACTTGAAGATAAATATCACATGTAAAGTTAAAACAAAAATTTGCGCCGATGTATAAACATCTGGATTTGCACAGAGATTAGACTTTTAAATTTAGATACATTTAACGTATCAGATCCAAGAAACACACATAAAGAATGTACTGAGCAACATGCCCCATGACTGGGAATGCAGTATCTTTATTTATTTATTTATTGCAGAGATGGAGAGAGTAAGGAGGAACCAATTACAGAAAGCCCCCAGGAAGATTAAGCTGCATAGAATAGAACAAAGTTAAAGAAATGATTAGCCAAGTGAAATGGAAAGAAAATTCCAGTTAAAGCAAATCATATGTGATGGTACGGAGGAAGCGAGCAAATTTCACGTGTAAATGACAGCACACAAATTAGCTTGACAGATGTGGAATCTCAGGCTAGGAATAATGCGAGAAAGCTCAGTAAGACTGAGTGGAAATAAAATCTTAGAAGTTAGACATGCTCAGGAAACCGATGTTTTTCATGGAACTCCAATATCAAAACATCTACACACATTTAATCCACCAGTCACCAATGTTCACAATTCATCATACGTTATCCTTTACTTTCAATACTAATTATTCCTGTCTAGACATCCAGCAAGTTATGTGTATGGTTTTAGGAAGGCTTGATAAATATTTTGAGTCTGATCCTGTGCATGAGACAGAAAGTCTTTGTGTGGTTTCCCAGCCAGCTAAGTGAGAGTGACATGGAAAACACGCAGAGGTGTTTGGAATGGGAGCTCTCCCTGCACACTCACCTTCCTGTAAACACTGGACTTCCTTTTATGAATCCACCTGTTCCCCTGAAGCCTTATTTTGAGGAATGCTGTCAAAATTTCTATTTTTAAATATGACAGTACAATGCTAAGGAGCGAATTCCATGCAGCTTCATTTAACAGAATACATTTCATACCCACGTAATCCATTAGAAAAGTAATTAGAGATTTAAATACTTGGTTTTCAGCATACTTTAAATCAGTAGACCATAAAAAGTCTTTGTGACACAATAAAATTTATTATTTTCTAAACCTCCATGAGTATTGGGCTTTGGGGTGATTCATACGGGCCTGTGGTAAGACTTAAATGTGAATCGTTATGGGATGAAGGGCTTGTGAACCCAGTGATAAACACAAACAAACAATAAAAACAAGCAATAAAAAACAATCATACACCTAAAAATATTTTCACACCTTAAAATATATTCACCACTACTATTTATAAACCTAAAAATAATTTTTTAGAACTTCTTTGGTAAGGCAGAATATGGCACTCTATTATTGGCTTATGAATCCTGTTCTCATAAATTTTGGGCAATACTGTAATTATATTTCCATAATATATTCCATAAAATTAATTCTTTCTAATTTCAATATACCCTTGTCCATTATTCTGAATTAATTAGATGGAACTTCTTTTCAGAGTATTTTCAAAACAGATTGTACAAGGAATTTCATGCACATTTAAAGAATTATTGTAAAAAGTGAAAATAGATGTAAAGGACCATGTTTTTAGTCGATTATATTCTTCCAGAAAGCAAAGCTGAATCCCCTTGTGAGTGGTACTTAGATAGTCGGAACCTATAGTCATTCTTGGCAAGTGTATAGACCTAAGTCCAAACCTGTGAAATTAGCTTCTTTAATGGCATTTCTATAATCTTAAGAAAGTAAAGCCATTTTTTCAACTGTGTTGATAACAATGGTGTCATTGAGGCAGAGTTTACTCAGGCAGGGCCTGGTTCCATGGGCCATAAGAACCAGTCTGTCCCCAAGATGTGCTCTTCAATGTGAACAGGAACAAGTCAGTGACTGTGCTCTTGCCACACTGCAGCGTACCAATGAATTTATTTATTTACCATTTTGTTCCATAAAGGATTTGAATTGGTTTACAAATCTCAAAATAAATAGTGAGCGAGTCAAGATGAAGGGAGAATATGGGCACGAACATCAAAGTCAGTGGGATGAATGCACACAGACACACCCACTGGAGAATCTTAGGTGGTTTCTACAGATAGACCTCAGTTCTGTCTCTAGGTTGCCTAATAACAGGAGAGTGAAAAGAAGGGAGAAGCAAATATGTTAATTATTTAGTCAAAGTCACCATAAAAATTAAAATTCAAGTAGTTAATTAAATATAGGGATTTCTTAAAGAGCTGTATAGAAGGGCATGTCATATAAACTAGCAGACAATATCCTTGACATCATCCTTAAATTATGAGAATAATTTGTTATATGAATTTTGTCAATCAGGCCATTGGTTACAGATGAAGGCAAATCTACAGCATGCTAAACATACGTCGTCCTTTGCTTTGATTAGTATTCTGTGTAGAAAGGAATTTCCTGGAAATCTCAATTTTTTTCCTAGAGGCTTCCTTACAATCTAGAGAAATTATTTATGCAGTTAGCTATTCCTTTGATACTTGGCAAATCAGGATCTATGAGCTTCTTTTTAAAATACAGTTCATGTGGAAAAGCATTGAAAATAGACAGTAAACATTGGTATGCATTCCTTGTCCTTGGGAGTGGTGCAAAGCATGTGCAAATTACAACAATATTTATTTTAACTGCTCTTTTTTTAATTAATTATTGCTTTTTACAGCAGTTTTAATCATAATTTGGATTATTTTATCTGTACTTCAAAATTTAATAGAGTGCTGAAAGATGTTTAAGATGCCTGCCAAATGATGACGCTGTGCTCATTCCAGCTGTATCTTACAGGGCCAAAGTACAATGTTTGGTGTATTTTCCTCATTAAAAAGACCATCTCGTAAGTCACCATTCATGGAACAGAAGGAAATTTGGCTTCTGGGGTATTTATCTTTAATCATCTGAAAGCTTTTAAAAGATGATTAATTATGTAGTACATGAATCGATAATCTTCAGCAGATAAAAACTCTAAGAGCCAGTCATCTTGCTATTGTTCATTTTCTATGGATTACTTACAGATAAATCTGTTTTTTTCCTGGTGTTTGAATAACAATTTTCAAAGACATGGCTTGACTTAAATCATTTTTATCTACGCAATAACTGCTAAGAACAAATCTTTCTGGTTATCTCTAAATAACATGTCTTTATAATCTGAGTCAAACTGATTGCTAAAAGAATGAGATTATGTAAGTTTTCTTGCCACCATATGAAGCTGAAGGACTTAAAGGTGTGCTTTCTACCAGTTCTCGGGATTCAGAACTATGGAAATAAATACCACCATGATAACAGTATACAAGAGAGGCCATACCCCTGCCCTGCCCACACACTTTGCTGAGGCAGTGTGTCTACGAAGCTGTGTTGTATTCTGTCACTCCGTTTTTCTGTTGGTGCACCTGATTAGTCCAATGTTGAGATCCTGATTCCTGCATAAGTTAATACATTGAAAAATGATCTCTTACCTACAATTTTAGTCTGTGACCTAACAGGAAATGTTTAACAATCTTACCTAGTGGCCAGGTATTTAAAGGTCTCTAATGTTTTAGAACCCAGAGTCAGGCAACTGGTATGTGTTATACAAGCATAAGAGAATATATCCCCAAAGTATAAGCTGATGGTAGAAATTCAGATGGATTTTTAAAAAATAAAAACTGGTATAAGTCACCAATGGGAAGAATGTATGAGGAATTTCAACAATGAGAAAGACATGGTAACAATACACTGTGAATGGTTCCTGGAATTGGAAGTCTTAGCAGATGCCAATTCCAAACACCAAATGACACTTCCAGGATTGCAATGCGTGGAGAACTGGCAAAAGCAAGACTGGTCCTGGGTCTTCATATAGTTGATAGGAATGAGATGTATAATATATAAAAAAAAAAAAACATAAAAAAGAAACCTAAAAATCTAAGGATGGAGCCCAAGGCACATAGAAGAGAGTTAAGACTTGGCAGTTCACACTTCAGATGAAAATGGACTTGTCATCTTTAGAAGTGAGTTTCCAGACAGAAAAACTAGAAAAGAAAATTGGCTTTTGAAAGGTTGTTACTAGGATCGACATGTCGGGGAATTTTAAATACCAAACAGTATGAGAAGTAAATAGTCAGCACTGAGATCCTGTCCTCAGGAATCACAAAGGCTCATTGGGCCTGACTGCAGGGTGATGGTCTAGAGACAGTAGCTCCCCAAAGGAGCTCTGGGCCCTCTGCGGCTCTCACTGGCCCCAGAGCGGGCTCCACAGGAAAGAATACTTCAGCCTCCAAGCCACGTATTTGGGCAATGCTTCTAGGCAATAACTTTCTAACTTCTTTCTCTCTCTGTTTTTTAATATTTTGATTTTTGATCTTGGTTTAGTTAACTATCATACCTTTGGTCTGACTTTTTAATTGTTTTGTTCCCTTTCCTAAGCTCACCAAGTCCCAGAGATACAGCCCACCCCTCTCATTTGTAATTCATGCTACTTTCTCCCTACCACACCACAAACGTCTACTGATCCAAGCCTGACCCACTCCCAGGCCTGCCCTGCTCCTCTAAAGAACTTTTCTGCCATGTAAGGAAACATGAACTTGGGATTTAAATGGAACCTCATCAATAAAAGTAAAGCATCAGCCAAAAGGGAAGTTCAGCAATGGCAACTTGGTCAGGGGAACAGTGCTGGTCTTCTAGCCTGATCAATCAATCATTCTGTGAGGTACTGTCACACGCCATTATTCTTTTCACAGATGTTTAAAATGGACAGTCAGTACCAACCAATAAAGGTCAGATTTCAAAGCCCAATCGACCACTCCTATTTGTGCTGCACGCTCACCCCTGCACAAGCAGGTACAAGCCAAACCAAATGCAAATGGTTTCTTTGTTGAACATTGCATTGGTCACAATAGAAGTATTTTATCCTAAGAGTAGAAAACATAAAATTTCTCAATTTTAGTACTTTGGTAATAAAGAAATAGAAAAAAACCTTATATTGATTTTAGAGTAAGTCACTTCTTTTGAAATTTTCAAATGTATTTGCTGCTAACAATGTGGGGAAAATAGGCCTTTAGTAATTAGAAGCTCTTTAGATACTAGACATACAAATCAGTTAGTAACTATTAATAGCCATTGGCTTCCCTTTATTCATCTTCATTAAAGTCTTCAAAGAATAAAGGCAAAATTATATTTCATGGCTAAAACATAATTAAAACATTTATTTCATATCATAGTTTCCTGGTGGTGTTACAATTTTACTTCTTCATACATGGACCTCCAAATTGCCTGGTGACAGACGCTCATCACCCACCACAGGGTACATTCCTTTATTATAGCAATTTGTTTCTCCTACCAAAATTAGTAAGAGCATAATCTTTTTTGAGGGAATATCAAACAATAATTCTACAAGTGCCAATATGAGTATTAACTTTTACAACTGGCCAAATTTTAAAGTATGGGTTTTAATTACCATACCTGACTTACATATGGATCGACTGTTTCTTTTTCTTTTTTTGGTTTGAGTGAAACTGTTTGTTTTTATTCTATTTTATTTTATTTTAATTGTTGTTCAAGTACAGTTTTCTGTCTTTTACTCCCATCCTACCCACTCCCCCAGTCCTCCCCACCTCCTTTCTGTTTCCACCTGCCCTAGTTTCTGTCCATGTGTCCTTTTTACTTGTTCCTGCAAACCCTTTCCATTTTCCCCTGAAATTCCCTCCCCTCTCCCCTCTGATCACTGTCAGCCTGTTCTCAATTTCAGTGTCATTGGTTATATTTTGCTTTTTTGTTTTGTTGATTAGGTTCATATTAAAGGTGAAATCATATGGTATTTGTCTTTCACCTCCTGGCTTATTTCACTTAGCATAATGCTTTCCAGTTGCATCCATGCTGTTGCAAAGGGTAGGAGCTCCTTCTTTCTTTCTGCTGCATAGAATTCCATTGTGTAAATGTACCATAGTTTTTGATCCATTCATTTACTGATGGGCACCTAGGTTGCTTCTAGCACTTGGCTATTGTAAATTGTGCTGCTATGAAGACTAGGGTGAACAGGTTCCTTTGGATTGGTGTTTCAGGATTCTTAGGATATAATCCTAGCAGTGGAATTGCTGGGTCAAAAGGTGGGTCCATTTTTAGTTTTCTGATAAAATTCCATTCTGCTTTCCATAGTGGTTGTACCAGTCTGCAATCCTACCAACAATGCGAATGTTTCTGATTTGTATACATATTACATTCTTATTTATGTTTCACAAGAACATTATTTTTGGTAAATTTTATAATCATGACTTTTGTTTCTTCCAAATGAGCATGCTACTGGTTCATGTATTGTTGAACCTACCAAAGAGTCAATCAGCAATTTTGACAGATATCTGTGGCCAATTGGAAAGTTAGCATAAGTCCCTATTTTTGAACTGAATATTTAGCATCACTAAAATTGGACTCATTTTAGTGTGATTTAGACTGATGTGACATGAATAATTTTCAATTAAATTTCACAAGAAATATTTTATAATATCATCTAAGTTATAACTAATTTCTCAAAGGTTCTTATGATATCATCCAATTTACAACTTAATAAGTGCTTCAACAGTACTTTAAAATAAGGCTCTGAGTAGTCACAAAATCACTTTAGCTATGTAATAATAATCTATTGTTTTCAAAATTGCACAAAATCAAGGAATGTCTCTAAAGAAAATAGTTATAAATCTCATTTTACAATTATACACTAATATAGTTCTGAATATGAAATTATGATATCATAACTCCTTACGAAAGCATCTTACTATATTCATATGCTCTCAAATAGGAAGAAAATTGATTATTTTCTATTATTGATCAATCCCATGGAGTGTCCATGGAAGATATTGAAAAGGAACACATATTGCAGAAGAGGGTCAGTATACTCAATTTTTAATCTTCAGTGTTCATACTTTTCAAATATCAACCCAAAATATAGTGCACAAAATTTGAGCACATCAGCAAATTATCATTAAACTATTTAAAAAGTTGGCATATTCAATGGACTTCTTCCTGTAGTGAATCCAGCAAGTGCTTTAGTAATGCATAATTATGAAATGAAATAAATTCTCATTCACCCAGCTGGAAAACTTCTGATGTGGGTAACATCCTAATGGAAATATAACATGGAAGAAATAAAAAGGACAGAAAAAAGAGAACAACTGGAGAATGAGGTAGTTTGGAAGAAAGAAAAAATGGTTAAAATTTGGCCCATTCTTCTGTTAAAGATGCCATAAGAACAAGCACATTATTAAAATACATATGGAGAACCTTTGTTGCCATTATCCTTCAGGGCCAATGCCGGAAAGGGCAGACTTTTTGCATGACTCTTCTATGGGGTCCAGACCAGATCCAGCTACTTAACTAAACCTTGAATTTCAAAGGAGCTGATAGTTTTTAGGCTACAGGTCACTTTCTGAAAATTACTCTTTTCTTAAATAAATTATGTAAAGAAAGCTCAAGGAAAATCAAAGAGAGGCATAAGTTTCATAACCTGATTTGTGGCCTCTTCAACATAGGCTAAATAAATGAAAATTAGATTATAAGATTCTCTAAAGCAAAGATTTTTTACTCATTCATTGAATGAGCTCATTCCTTGAATAAGTTCATTCATTGAAAAAAATAAAAACACTCTCACATCATTTAAAAATTTGATTCTAATAGTAGCCTTGCATAAGTTACTTCATTATAAATATTCAGCTTAGCCTATATAAGTTCTTATATTTGTTCACACTTCCCTTTTATATCCTCTAGAAATTCAAGATGCCTTTATCGGTGATTATGAGAATTAGTTTGTATTTTATTGCAGCATATAGTACACATTAAAAACAAACTATAATCTAAATAGTTTATAAGAAAATAGAAGTATTAAAAAAAGGAACACCTGGCTGACGAGGCTCATTGGATTGAGTGCAGGCCTGTGAACCAAAGGGTCACCGGTTCGATTCCCAGTCAGGGCCCGTGCCTGGGTCTCGGTCCAGGTCCCCAGTAGGGGGCCATGTGAGAGGCAGCCACACGCTGATATTTCTCTCTGTGTCTTTCTCCTTCCCTTCCCCTCTCTCTAAAAATAAATAAATAAAGTATTTTTTTTAAAGGAACTAAAACACATATTTACTAAACTTTTGACTTTCGTGATAGGTATCACAAAAATCAAGCATAAGTAAGATGTGTCAAAATACCTTAAAAAAGAGTGTCAAAGTTGAAATGAATAAAACACAGTAAGGTTTTGTGGGGTGCTAGAACTGGCAATAGAATCTGCTTCAGCCTTGATTCAGCAGTGCTTTTGACCAACTACTTGTCATTCCCATGAAAGCTTGGGATGATAAATCCTCAGTTGAGGAGTTGTTAGCAATGGCAATTTGTGCTCAATCTAACTGTTTCATTAACTTATAATGAGGAAGGCCCACATACTGAATGTTTCAGTTCTATTAAAGTTTGATATTATGCAGGTGGTGGAAGACCTCCAAGTATCTTAAGGTCAGTTTTATCTTAGACCTGACTTCTTTCCCAAACCCATGGGGAGCCATTTATAACAACTGTTGAGAAAGCAAGGGGACTCTTATTTCTTCATTGTAAGAAGCACTCACCCTTAGAAAGATATTTGAACCTGCAACTTCACCAAGTAAGCTTTGCTAATAAGCCTGTAGAATACCACAGAGTTTATGAAAACATAGATCAATGCCAACTACTTTATTACATGACATTGCCAATAGCAGGCACCTGCAGTGAAGTTTCTGTTTTTAGAACACTTTTTTTTCTTCACATATTTGTATCTTTGGATGAGAGGTTTTATACTAAGTAATCTCCCACAGTTATTGCTTCATATCTGGGCTCATAATTCATATTGTAACCACATAGTTATAATTGGCTATATTGAAGACCTCTTTAACTCACTAGAGGAAAATATAAGCCAACATTTATTTTAAGAACTAAAAGAAAAGTGATATTTATTCTTGATATTTTTATTTTCTTAAAATAAACCAGTGAACTGTTTTTGCATTTTCTGGTGCACTTAACATCACACTCCTGCAATGAACAGCCAGAAGATATTTGAGTATATGTACTTCTACTGATATAATAATTGTGTGTTTTTTAAATAAAATACTGATAAGTTAATTTTAAGAGACTGTAACAAATAGTCACATCTTAATTATGTCATTATATGAAATCAAATGCTTCCTTGTTTCTTATAACCCTGGAGGTTTGTCTTTAAACGCCCAAGTCTCATCAACACTAAAGAAGCAACATCCTCAGAGATGCTCATGTAAATGTATTGAATGGTTCTAGGCACACTAACGAAATTCAATTCCTTATTATTAACATTCTTGCCAAGAAAATTTCAGTCACAAATGATTTTAACAGTGAATTCTATTGAGAACTAGAAAAGAAATAAAAACCAGTTTTAATTTTGGAAAAGAGAGGATTTAAAGCAAACAGTTTCTGATGGGTTCTACAAGAACAGCATTATTCTGACCTTAAAACTGACACAAGAAAAATAAAACAAAACTAAACTACAGACCAATGTTTTTCGTGAACACAAAGACAAAAATACTTTAAAATTCTAGGAAATCAATCCAGCAATAGACAAAAATGATTATACTTCACTACTGAGTATAGTTTATTTATCCCAGGGATGCAAAATTGATTTGGCACTTGAAATTCAATCAATAGTCACAATATTAACATGATAAAGTAGAAGGAAACATGTGATGCATTCAGAAGATGCAGAAAATTAGTAGACACCATTCACTAACCATTTTTAATTAAAAACTGTAAGCAGGCAAAAATAAGAGGGCGATTTCCTCATCTGACTGAATTCAACAACAAAACATCTGCAGATAACATGGCACTTCATGGCACAAATTAAAAGCTTTTCTGCTAAGATAAGAAACACACCATGGATCATACTCTAACAATATTTGATTTTCAGCTTAGTTGAAATAAAATTGACAAATAGAATTATAAGATATTTAAAGTGAGTAATTTTCATAGTAATTTTATAGGCATGATGGGAAAGGTTTCCCCTATCTAATTAACACACCCATCACTCACATATTGATCTTTATTGTGTATGTGAGACCATTTAAGTTCTACTCTTAACAAATTCTGCTTACACAATACAATATTACCACCTATGGTCACCACATCAGATCCTCAGGCATTTATCACATAGCTGAAAGTTTTTACTCTTCTACATATTATTTTCTCCACACTCCACTTCTTAGAGACCACTTTTCTACTCTTTGTTTCTATGAGTATAGCTTTTATTTAGATTGCACATGTAAGTGATAGCATACACTATTTTTCTTCCTCTGTCTGGCTTATTTCACTTAGCATATTGCCTTGAAGGTCCATCCATGTTGTCACAAGTGGCAGAGATTTCTTCTTTCTTATGCCTGAATAATATTATTCCAGTGCATGCCTGTGTGTATATAACATCATATAATAAAATACACACACACACACACACACACACACACACACACTCTTATCTATTGACAAACCTTTAGGTTTTTCCAAACCTTGGAAAATGCTGAAAAATGCAGACATAAACATGGAAGTGCTGATAGCTCTTTGATACCTTGTTTTCACTTCCTTTAAATACAAAAGGTATGTCCACAAAAAGTCCAGCCATTGTCACTATAACGAGAATGGTTTGTGTGACTTGGGTTAACCTGGCAGCCAAGGAGAGTGAACGGGAATGCAAATGTGTGAATGGTGATGACTTCACTGTACTAGTTAGTGGGGGCAGTAGACTGATTTGAGTATGCCTGTGTACTGTGTGTCCAGTGCATTCAAAATATCTGAGTGAGTAGAACAATGAATCTGCGTTAAATTTTGCATTAAGCTTGAACAGTCCTCTGCAGAAACTCTGGATGATTCAGAAGGCCTCAGCTATGGGCAACTGGTGATTGGCAGTTTAATCATAACAGTGTGTCTGCTCATGTATCACATCTCTCAGGAGTGTTTTTTTGGCAAAATAACAAATTACCCAGGTAACTCAGCTGCACTACAGAACAGATTGGGCACCCTGAAACTTCTGGCTTTTCCCAAAACTAAAATCACCTTTCAAAGGGAAGAGATTTTAGACCATTGATGAGATTCAGGGAAATATGACAGGGCAGCTGATGTTGATTGGGAGAACTGTGTGAGGTCCCAAGGTGCCTACACTGAAGGGGACTGAGGCATCATTAACCACTGTGAAATGTTTCTTGCATCCTGTATCTTCCTCAATAAAGGTTTCTACTTTTCATATTGCATGGCTGGATACTTTCTGGATAGACCTCGTATGCTCAGAAGTAGGATTGCTGGATCACCTGATAGTTGTATTTTTAATTTGGAAGGGTGGGGACAACCTCCATACTGTTTTCCATGGTGGCTGCATCAGCTGATACCCCCACCAACAGTATACAGAAGTTCCCTTTTATTCACACCCTCCCAACACTTGTTACCTCTTTTCCTGGTAAGATTAGCAATTTGTAAATCTTGTAAAGAGGTTGAAGTGTATTAAGTATTCTCTCTTCCTTTGTAATTTATTTTAAAATCTATAGTTGTGTGTATTAAGAAATGGTCACAATTATAGATTCATAATTCTGTTGTTTGTATCAATTGCTATAATTAAACACTAATTTTCTAAGACTACATTTTATAGATATCAAGTGATTCACCATACATTGGCATATGTTATGTGTTAATATTTCCAAAGTAAAAACAAAACAAAATCTCAGCAAATGCTATATTCTCTCATTTCAAACGCATTTAAGTTGTTCCTTTCCAATGGACTATTTTTACGAGATCAAAATGTACAGTCTCTTTTATTTTTGTGTTCAATTCTTGCAAATTATTGCTGTAAAATGTTATTTGTCACCTCTTGTTTTGTAACCAGTAGCTGAATTTTCATGAGAATTTTCCATGTTCAAACAAGAAAGTACAGGTCAAACATTTTTAAATATCAAGGGTCACTTGAACAGATTCTTTTTCCTTCATTTTATTTAATTTTACTGACTTCCAAGTTTTCAACAGATTCTACTTTTTAGTAACTAATTTTGGTTCTTATGATGTTGAGATGTCAACCATCCACCCACTGTGAAAGTTTACAAATCTAAGAAAAGCGAAGGTGCATACATTGGCATATAAAGAGAAATAGTGAAGACTGCCAATCAAATAAATTGTTTCAAAAATACCAGTGATTATATGGGGCCAGATATTATTATTAATTACTCACTCAATGTTTTTCCTTTCTCTCACTTGTTAGTAAAATATCACAGTCTTGTTGAGGATGGCAATATGTCCAACCCTAAACAAAAATGGGTGATTGTTGAGGCATCAGAAATCATTTTGCTCCATGTGGGAAAAGTCCAATAAATCCCAGAATCACTGACCAAAAGTCATAAATCCCCAAACTTTTGCTTTTTAAAAAAAAATAAAACCCTCTTTATTCCATTTTTAAATAATTATTTATGTTATTTGTAGCCAAATGCAACCTTAATATATAAATAACTAGTATTTTTATAGCTGTACTGTTTGCATAAGTCTTTCATAATAATTGTCTCATTACTATGCACAGTGCTAAGAAACAAAATATAATTTTTTTTCACCTAAGCTGTGTTCACACACAGTGATTCTTTTCTGCAGTGCTACCTCTGCAGACAATCGGAAGCGATGCCTTGGCTTATCCAGTTAGATTTAGAATCATTTTAGGTGAAAAAGTGAGAAAAAAATGAAGATTTTTTTTCTAGACAAAAAAAAATATAGAGGAAAGTACAGCGACTTCATAATACAAATATGGCTTATTTAGTTCTGTAATTATTATAAGAATTTTGTTGTTGTTTTGTTTTTAAGTATTACCGACAAAAAAATTAAGTAACCTGAGTTCTAATGATAACATTTATATGAGGCATATGAAATCCTCTAGAAGAATAAATGTTGCCAATGTTTCAACCTCAGCTTATGATACAAAGTTCAGGACAACGATGAGTTAGTATTCTTCAATATAAAGATCATAACACAAAAGAACAATTACATGATTATAAACAGTTGCCAGACTTATGGAAATATGGTTAGAGATACGATTTAGTAGAATCCCTTGTCATTAAAAATGTATTGGACTGTGGGGAAAATAATAATAAACAAGCAAATAAACAGACAATACTGAAACAAAAAATGAAATATCTGAACACCCGAAATGAATAGTAAGTTATTCAAGGATGCCAAAAACTGTTTCCTTTCAAGAGGTTTTGGAAGCAGATATACTCCTAGAATCAAGAGGCTCATACTAAATAAAATATAGAACCTCTAGGTACTCACACTCTTCATGGATTAGAAAAATTCTGTTTGGTGTCAGTGAGAGACTTTATCATCTGTTTGGGTGAGGAAAATAGCCATCCATGAGTAACAGGGTCCTGGAACTATACCAGACGTGATTACAGGCAAGGCCACTGCATAATTACAGCTGAAACAGTACAACATAAAAGTGTAAGGTCTTCTATTTACAAAGCAAGAAAAAAAAGCACTATCAAAGTTACTGAAATATAAAACTTTTACTTTCCTTTCATATTTTCTATCTTGACTTGTTATGGTATATATATGTCTTTTGCTACTTAATGTCTAATTAAAAAAAACAACATTTTAAATTACTTGCAGGAATTTTACACTTCATATTTACAGTGTGCTCTAATAATTTTAAATGCAAATTGAGTATTTACTTAGTATGAAGAATCACAGAAATCACACAGTTCATGTTTCGTAACTCACATATGCACATATATTTCATTCCATCAGAAGAGTGGGAATGCTGTGCAAAACTCAAGTGTTTTTATTTCACTTCTTGGTTACACATACATTCTACTAACATTCAACCCAAGTCTACTGACAACTAAATAGCAACAAAAGTAAAAAGAAATACGGATTCCCTATATTTTCCCTTCCTTCTGCACTATCATCTTCTGAGTGAGTGGTTGCCTTAAACAGGGAATTTACATAGTTAAGAAAAGATATGATAAGGTTCCTTGGGCATAAGAATTTCTTAGATTCCATTGTGTTTTTTCTATGTGGTGTAAATTCTGGTTTGAATAGAATGGATAGCCTCTTTGGGCTGTCAGTGCTTCTGATTATTCAGAAGTAGATGTAACATGCTTTTCTTGTCTTGACTTTTGTTGAACTTCCATGCACTGTGGGTGTACAGGGAATCTGCGTTTAAGGGGCATCACAAACACTATCTGTGAACAGGGCATCAAGGATAGGTGAATATATATACTGAACATATCTCCTCTGCACCATCGTTCCATTAGGCCTCACTTATGAGATGCAACTTCAAAGATAAAAATGATCAAGAGTTTCAAGAAAATGACTAAACACAGAGCTCTTCTGACTATGGGGTCCTGTGAGAATAAACAGATCTCATAACTGCATGACAAACTGGTACTGTCACGATTCTAAAAAGAAAAGTATATACAGGCACTGAAATTAAGGAGCAGTATTCGTGGATTTGGGGACTAGTCACAGCTTTCTGTTCATAACATTTTTAAAGTGACAGACATGTAACAGAAAGTCATTAAAAAATTTGGAAACTCTAAGAATCCAGTGTGGTAAGCAGAACTCTAGGGTTATACCCATGGCCTTTGTCTGGATATAATACCCCCCACCCTTTGGGCTTGGGTGGAACTTGGGAATATGATGGGAGATAGGACTCCCTCAAATATGTTCCATTATTCAGCAAAAGAGATTACCCTGGGTGGGCCTGACTTAATCAGGTGAACCCTTTATAAGTAGAGAGTTTTCCTGATGGTAGCAGAAAAGAAAGTCCAAAAAACATGCTCCAGCTGGCCAGGATGAAAGCAAACACCCACGTTGTAAATTGTCTGTGGGGGCCATGTGGCAAGTCACTGTGGGCAGCTTTTAGGAGCTGGCAGGAAAACAAGGACTTCAGTCATACAACCATAAGGAAACGAATTTTGCCAACAAGCAGCGAGCTTGGAAGTAGACCCTGAGCCTCACACGAAAACCACGGCCCTGGCTGACACCTTTGCTTTCAACCTGGAGACTGAGTGGAGAATCTACCTAAGCTGTGCCTGGACTTCTGACCTACAGAAACTGCGCAGTAATAACTGAGTGTTGTTTTAAGCCACCAAGTTTGTAGCAGTTTGTTATGCAGTAATAGAAAATGGCTATATCCAGGAATAGTATTTTCTCGTCTATCTTTATAGTTATATCTTTTACAGCTTTCTTTCTACGTGCATAGATACTTTTTCTGTGCAATGGAATTATACTTTTTCTTTAATTCTATTTAACTTACTGTAATGGTGAACATTTTTCACCCCATTAAACAATTTTACCACACCTTTAAAAATTTTTAAAAATCTAAAAAATTAAAAAAACAGATCTCCAGCCCACGAGACCAGCTTTGGATACAGGATCGAAATATTTACTACCTGTTGGGTGTTGGAAATAAAAACCAATAAATGGACCTAAAAATAGTCCAGCATTATTGAAACCACTGGAGGAAGCAAACTCGAAACTTCCACAGTGAGTGTTAGTGGAAAAATAATCAAGGTGTTTATTTTTAGTAGACGCAAGCATTGTTTAGACAGTGATGTATCAAGAAGGATCCAAAAACCAGTTAGAACATGGTAGCATGAGTTTCTATTTTTAAAACAAATTATGATATCAATTTATAACATAATACAATATTAAAGTATGTAATTCATAAGTACATCCTGATGAGCACTTACACAGTGAGCACATTTGGGTGACCACCAAACGGGTCTGACTGTAAAACACTGCCAGCAGCCCAGAAGGTCTTGCCCACCCATCTCCACAGTACTGCATCCTCTGTCCCAAAGGTAGCCACTACCTTAATTTCCAACACCATGGAATTTGCTCTTGTTAAAACTTATGTTAAATGGACTCATATGATTTGTACCTGGCTTCTCTGAACATTTTGTTTGCGAGATTTATCAACGTCATTGCATGCAGCAATAACTGATTTGTTTTTATTTCTGTAAAGCAGCATGGTTTGATATCTTTCCTGTTCTATCATTCATGCATATTTCCAGTTGAGGGCCATTATGGAAATGCTGCTATAAGTATTCTAAGATAGCACATATGTACATAGTTCTGTCACTCAGGAATGACGCTGCTGGGTCAGAGACTGTGTGCATCCTAAACTTCCTGGTTACAAAGAGTTTCAAAGTATAAATGACAATTTACACCCTAATCAGTAATGTTTGAGTAATTGACTCACTCCAACAATACTTTGTATTGCCAAATTGTTGTTTTCTGGGGGCGAGGGGGCTCCGCCCACAGCCTCCCCCCCCCCCCCCCCGCCCTGCCCTCCTGGCTGCCACGGATGAGAATAAGTCTACCAAGACATGAGGATCAAATAACAAGGAACTCTGAGGGCCTATTTTGAGTCTGGGTCAGATAGCTAAAGAGCTGTAAAAAACTTTAAGGAACAAACTTACTTCTTGTTTGGACCCTTATCATTCAATTGAGAGCATTCTAAACAAAACAGATTTCACAGGATTTTACATATTCTTTCTTAGTCCTGATCACCCAGGGAACCCGCCCTTTCCAGCACAGGGCTACACCATCCTGTCATTGTTTCAGGCTTAGGTGGAACAAGGGAAGTAAGGCAGCCAAGAGATTAGGAGATTTTCTCACAGACAATGAGGACTCAGGCTATGTCAAAGTCGATGAGTGAGGGTCCATCACCCCCTTTTGCTGTAGCCCCCAAAGTCCTTTCTTGGGGTCCTCCCACATGATCATGCCTGTCTTAGATTGTTACCCCCCTTGGGGAATCTTACCCATCATTGGTTAACCGACCAAGCATTGGGGTCCAGGCAGGGTGAGGTATGAAGGAGCAGAAGCGGTGCTCCTGCCAGGGAGATAAGCTTGTCTCCTTGGTGGTTTATGGTTCCAAGGTCATTCCCTCAGCCTTAGCCTTGGCAGGGGTTACAGCTTCTGATACCAGGCAGGGCAGTTCCCAACACTTTCCTATTTTGGGAATGTAGTTCTCACTTGCATTTCTATAATACTTATGATTTTAGGCAACCTTTTGTAAGTCTGTTATATATAAATGTGTGACCTGCTTATTCAAGTCTCTTGCCATTTTTAAAAGATTTTTCTTATTTATTTTTAATAGTTTCTATCTATTCTGGATTTAAGTTCTTTGTTAACTATATGGATTGCCAAGACATTCTCTATTAGTTTGCTTGGGCTATCACAACAAAATACCTCAGATTGGATGGTTTGAACAACAGAAATTTCTTTTATCAAAATTCTTGAGGCTAGAAGTCCAAAACCAATGTGTCAGCAGGGTTGGTTTCTTCTGAGGCCACTGTCTTAGTCTTGCAGATGGCTGCCTTCTCACTGCGCCCTCAGATGGTCTTCCTTCTTTGTGTCCAAATTTCCCCGTCTTATAAAGTCATCAGACAGATTGGACTTGAGCCCAGCCTAACAGCCTCATTCAACCTGAATCACCTTTTTAAAGGTCCTATTCTCAAATACAGTCACATTCTGAAGTATTGTGTATTAGGATTTCAACATATGCATTTTGAATAGGACACAATTCAGCCCATAGCATTCCCCTATTCTGTGTGATTTTAAAATCTTTATAATCAGTTGAAATTTCATCTGTTTTTCAACTTTGCTCAATTCTAGAAAATGTTTTATATGAATCTGGAAAAAATATGTATTCTTCAGCAGTTGAGTGAAAGTTATTATATATGTAAATTAGGTCAAGTTTATTAATTGCACTTTTCATTTGTATTCTTAATTTTTGGCTACTCTTTCAGTCTTTACTGAGATGTTTATTTGAAACTCCCACTGTGATTTTGGTTTGTATATTTTTTTCTTTAGCTTTGTCAATATCTGATTTTAGTTTTTTTGTGGCTATGCTATTAGATTCATATAATAGTAAAACTATCATATCTTTCTAATGAGCTGAAACATTTTCATTATGGAATATCAGTTTTTTCACTTTTTTTGAGATAGTTTTAAAACTACAGAAAACTCACCAAAATGATATCAATAAGTCTCATATTCTTTTTCCGCAAACCCTTCAGGTTTGCCCAGTGCAGTTCCTGCCCACCTTCCACCAAGTCACAATGATGTCCTTTATAGACAATGATTCAACACAGCTACGCACTGCCCTCAGCTCTTGCCCCCACCCTGGTCCTCCTCAGCCTGCAACTGTTTATCGGTCCTTCCTTCTTCACAATTCCAGATCTCATAAGCTACTATTTATGCTCCAAGGAGAGCCCTTGGAGTTTAATGAAAATATTTACTATCGTATTTATACATGATTTGTTCAGCATAAAGTGGAAGCAGGTCATTTTTATGCTATAAAATGAAGACTAGATACTCATAAACTTTTGGAAGAAAAGTGTGTGTTATGTTATATAGCTGAGAGGAAAATAGCTTCTTGAATGGTGGAAGTGGGGTAATTCTGTATTCAATTACATGTAATTTATTCTGGGTTGCAGCTACTTCAGAATGTCAATTCAGAGGAGGAATGACACCATACTATATAACTACACACAGAATTGTAGTTTACAAAGTACTTTCATGATACATGATATTTGAATTTAATACAATCCTGTAAACTATGTTATCTTAAAAATACAAGGCCAAAGTGATTTGAGATCAAAGCAATTCTGGGAGGCACTGAGTCAGTCAGAAACCCAAATAGTGTTTTGATTATGAGGTGAGACAAGGGTATTTATGAGAAGAGGAAGGGAAAAAAAGTACAATAGAAGAAAGGTATTTCTATTGGTGCTAATAAGCAAAGGAAAGAATGTCTGTAGGTACAAATAAGCTATATTATTCCCTAGCTATACGTGGTGGTGGTACTAGTTCTAATTTTCAGTCCTCTTAGTCAAGATACTTTCCTTCCTGTTAGATTTACAAAAAGTTGTTTCTACATCAATGTTGGTTTGGCCCAGTCCAGAGGTTATTTTGCCCAGTAAAAACATTCTGAAGGGCCATGGAGCAAGATGTGCAAGGCAGTTCCTCTGGGATGGCACCTCTGACTCCAGTTTGAAATGGCTCTGTTGATACCATTTTTCTCAATAAAATTATGTGAAAAAAGAAAATACTGACCATATACTCTCTGCCAGCTCCATAGAAACATGAATCACACAGAGGGTTTCTATTCTGGAGGAAATAGCAACCAAGCACAGGAAATACAGTGTCAACTCATGGTAAACCATGAAGCATACAAGGAAAAGCAAACGCTTGCCATAGAGAGTACAGATATGTGAGAGCTATTGCCTCTCCCTGACAGTGTTAGCATCAGGACTGCAGTGCGGGATTTAGGGAGGAGTTCAGAAAGTGGGCTGCCAAAGCAGGATTCTGAACCATTAACTAGTGTTTTCTAATGATGAAAAGTGGGGAGAGGGCAGAGAGAAGAATCTATGTGACAATGTACAGTCTAGGTAGATGATGTTTTGTGTATTTCTATACATATGACAAAAGGTCTAGTCTTTATACATGAAAAATATTTATGCTTCTATAAATATGATTACTTAAAAATATCCAATTATAAACATGCTTTGTTTTTCTGCTGCCATAGGACCTTAAAAGTGTACCTGTTTTTGTGCTAGCTCGATCAAACTAAATTGTATGTGTACCTTCTTGTCTCCTTCATCAGATAACAAATTAGAATGAAGGGACATTTTTAATCATTAAGCCTGTAGATGGTTTCTATCAATTTTCTTTTTGTGTCTATTGGTATATCCCAGACCCATGCCCCCACTTAACTGCAAGTGAGGCTGAGAAAAATAGAGAAACCCAAGGATGATGGTGAGTTCTGACAGTCTCTGCCACGTAGGGCTGGCAGTCTCTCAGTATTATTACTCTCTCCCCATTTTCTGGATGCAGAACCCAAGACAATGAACTGTTTTGCCCATAGTTAAAACAGAGGGTCGGTCAAAGCAGGGGTTTGAATGCAGGTTTGTCTTACTCCAAACTCTGCATTATTCTCACCTCACTTAATTGTAAGGAAAAAAAAACATGACTGTGCAGAATAAAAACCAACAGTAGGTAAATGTCTCCCAGCAGATTGTGTAGTATGAGGGTAGAGATAGATGGAGAATGTTTGCTCCTTATTTAAGGGCAGTGGATTTTTTAATTTCAAAGATGTTTAAGGATTTCACTAGGGAACCAATTCTGTTTTGTGCTTAGGCAAAAATAGAAAGAAATAAAGAAGGCAAACCTAAAACATAATTACTGTGCCAATACAGAGATGCCCAGGGAAATACCTTTTGCCAGCACACCAATGGCCGTCTGTGCTTCAGATTTTCCAAATGAATTTTGGTATTTACTTGCTTTCATGGCACAGCCTCTCGGAACACTTCTTGGTCATTTGAAAATCCATGTTGACACAAGCTTTGCTCGAGTTCCTTGTAATTCCATAGTAACCAAGAGCCTCTCCTAGCTGTTTTCTTGGCTTTATTCATCTGTTTGCCTTCGTTTGAGAAATCTGTAACAATGCCGGGTTTGTATAATCTCAGTGCTTTCCTTATGCCCAGAGGCCAAAAGGCAGAAAAGCTGGTGGAGAATTGGGGACTACTCAGACAAATTGAAGGAGAAAATTGAGGCAATTATCTGAAAAATACATGTGAAAGCCTGTTATCACTTGGAATGAAAGGTAAAGGACTTCACATTTGTTTCATTTGGACTAAGAAGCTTTAGACAGATTACAATCTTTTCCCTCTCATGCATAAAGCATTGAGTTACACATTTGCAAGGATGAAGGTGTCACTGAAGTACTTGTTTAAAAATAAATACTTCTGTTCACAGAAAGACTAAGTTCATTCTCCAGGGAGCTGTAGTCATGGTAATGACACTTCAAAACTAAAATCAACTGTTATTTTCTTTAAGAAGCTAGTTATTGTATGGTTTACATAAATAGACACATTTTGCCTATTTGAGTATTTAAACCTTGAAATTAGTCATCTTGATCATCATTGTCCATGATTCTTAAAAATATTCTCTGCAGAATGTTTTCTTTTTACCTGATCATAAAGGTTGTAATTATATTATTAATAGATCAATTACTGAGCCCAAGACTCATCAGTTTTCTGACAAAAAAAGTGATCATCTATGTCAGTAATGTACTTTTTTCTTCATATTAGTAGGTAGATTGTGATGGTTTATTCAACACATTATTTACATAGTGAGGCTCTCAGTTTTTTGCTCATACATGAATTTTCTCAGTTTTTAATATATTTTTTCTGTTTATACAGGTTTATCATGGAAAATTTGGAGAATGTTACAAAAATGAAGGAGAATATAAATACCTCTTCACAACTTACAGTGAGTACAATTTGTATGCATTGTATTCACATATACTTCATAGAGTTCATAAAGGATATGCATCTGTATGTTGTGTTTTTTTATATTTTAAGTACTTATTTTGTCAATGATATTATGTAAAAACCTCATTTAAAATAACTGAATACTATTTCATATTCTAGGTGTTTTATATGCATTTAATTATTTACTTTTTATATAGATATTTGAGTTTTACATATGTAATAATACCTAGGAGTTATTATTTCCATTTATGCATTTTTTAAAAGATTTCATTTATTTATTTTTAGAGAGGGAAGGGAGGGAGAAAGAGAGAGAGAGAGAGAAACATCAATGTGCGGTTGCTGGGGACCATGGCCTGCAACCCAGGCATGTGCCCTGACTGGGAATCGAACCTGCGATGCTTTGGTTCACAGCCTGCGTTCAATCCACTGAGCTATGCCAGCCAGGGCTCCATTTATGCATTTTTAAAAATGTTTTTTAAAGAAAGATGAGGACAAATTCTTAGTTTCAAAGTTTTTTTTTAATGTCTTGATCATGTTTTAGAAAATACAGCAGAAAATAGCAGCAATGTGTTTTTTGCACTTTCTTCTGCAAATTTATTTTATCTGTCTTGTCATTAATAAAAGGTAATTTGAGTTTTACCTAATGAAGAAAACTATAAGGGCCCAAGACATCAAGTAATGCCTTTATTTAAAAATCTTAAAAAGTAAATAAGATAATGATGTTTGTATATTTCCTATACAATAGATTTCCTACACTCCACAACATAATTCATAACACTCATACATTTTGATTCTTTTGTTTAGTTCTCTCCTCTAAGATTTTATTAGAAATATTACTTCTTGAGAATTGAGAGAGAAAGCGCTTTCATTCACTCTTACCTGTTTTCTGGTTTTGTGATTTTGGGTTCAAAAGAATGTTCTGAAAACACTGCTGGATGTCTCCCAAATAGAAAAGGAAGTGGTGAGCCTGCCCTGAGCCTGCCTCTGTTCCAGTCCCTCATTTAAACTTTAGCAAGCCCTGAGCTGCAGAACGAACAGGAGGAAAATCAATGTCTACATATGGGCTCTGTACCTATAATGGCCTCTTTTTGTTTTCAGCACCTGTGGTTTTGATCCTCAATAATATATAACAAACAGTTCTTAAGATAAATAAACTTTGATACCTGAGATCTTTAAGACCTTAAGATCACTAATGGCTATTGCTTGGAATGTTTTAACAACTACTTAACTGTCGGGATTGGGCTGATCAAATACTCATAATTTTATTGCTTTTGAAGCCTTGTCAATATTTATAAGTGCTTATGAAGAAGAAGGGGGTTGAGGAGCAGGGAAGAGGGAGAATTCCTTCTCTCCCTGTACCCCCACATTCTACATAGAGTCTGGGTACAAGAGATAAGAAAGATGTAGGTAATAGATAATCAAAGCAGAAGGCTGAAAGTCTCACTTTCACATGGGTTACACATTTGACTCTCCTTAGGGATTCCTCTGAGGAGTCACTGGTACATGTGATGATTATTCATTGATTTTCCCTGACTGTTCTTTGATGAACCTGAGAAGAGGCTGCTTTGGATGGGTAAAATCCATGGGGAAGTTACAGAGCAGGTAATTCAGGGAGATGAGAGATGAGACAGGAGGACACAGGTAGGAGTGAGAGTAGGGTCCAACGATAATCTCCTATTGAACAGGAGAAAGTTGAAGAAAACAGATCAGGGACAGGACGTAACAATATGTCAGAAAATATTGGATGGAAAACTGCATGACAATTTTGCTTGAGAGCTTGTCTTAAACTGTTCTCTTTGGCTTCTGCCCTGTTTACCATTAGAATTCAATGGAACATAACTGATGAGAAAAGTTGTGAACAAACCACGCTGTTTAATTAATCCCCTGCTGGCTTTGTTGAAGATCTATTTCCCATCACATGTTCTCTTCAACAAGGTTGGGCAGAATACAGAATAATGAATTCAGTATAGCATCTGTTAACCTGCCAACTATTTACCATATTTTTCCCCTTAATTGTCATCTTTTAAAAAAAAATGAAGATTAACAAGGCATTGGGAATTTATAGGATGGCTTTATCTATGATTTTAAATGTTAATTTGCATTGACTAAAATAAGACTGGGATCATCATTTTTCCTTTGATTACTCTTTCCTTTAATAGTTACTTGCATTAAAACATGTAGAGTGAATGTGTTTTTAGTTTTCTGACAGTGAGCTTATTTGAAATATATCTTGAGATCCTTGGCTTCATTGAAGTATTTGGAGGGATCTCTTATCGCTATGTATTTTATGTCCTGGTGGACATCTCAGAAACATATGTTAGAAAGGATGAACACAGAAAATTTATACATTCAGAACATTATCTAAGCATATACAAGATGTATTATGCTCTTATCTGTCAGTCTAGTTGGTTATAGTTAAAGGTGTAGTTAAAGGTGTCACAAAATTCAAATACTCTATTATTCCATATGTGCTCTTTTGAGATTACCCTTGGCTTCTATTTTATTTCAGTTTAATTTATCTTATTTTTGGCTAGTACAGCAGTTGCCATATGTATATGTAGACATAATTTTACTTTTACTGTATAAAAAACATGCCAATGCAAGAAGATACTTATGTTTTGGGTGATATTTAATGTTTGTCTAAATAAGCTTAAACAGTAAATTTAAAATACATTTTAGGGGTGTTTACCAGATGACTACTCAATTGATGAATACATCAATTGATGTTGGAGAATGAGATAGAAACATGTTAAAGAGTTAATATTTTTCTGTTACTCAACAGACCACATAGATTATTCTGCTGTATGACCAGCACTGACTATAGTGTATTCAAAATTGTGTTTCAGAATGAATTAAGCTAACAAAAATACATCTTCTTACACTCTTGGTGGGATTGCAGATTGGTGTATCCCTATGAGAAACAGTATGGAATTTCCTCAAAAACTTAAAAATAAAAATAACATATGATTTAGCAATTCCACTTGTAGGTATATATTTGAAGAAAAGTTGAAAGGAGCTCATTGAACATAGGAGCACCCCTATGTTCAGTGTTCACTGTATCTTTATTTACATTAATCAAGATGTATAAATATGGAAGCAGACTAATGTCCATTGATTGATGTGTAGATAAAGATGTAAGGTCTTTCTATATACTTCTATGTAGCTAGCTATCTAGTTATCTAGTGGGATATTACTCAGCCATAAAAAAATACATGAAACCTTGCCATTTGTGATGACATGATGGACTTAGCAGGTATTACGCTAAGTGCAAAAGTCATACAGAGAAGGACAAATGCTGTATGAGTTGACCTGTATGTGAAATCTAAAAAACAAAACAAATAAATAATTAAAAACAGAAACAATATCATAGACATAGCAAAAAAAACAAAACAAAACTGATGGTTGCCAGACGGGAATAGATAGGGAGGAATGACAAAAATGGCGAAGGGGGATAAGTGGTACAAATTTCCAGTTAAAAAATAGATGTTTTAACTTATAAATTAAAAAGAAATATAATACACAACATAGCAAATATAGTCAATAATATCATAGGAACATCATACAATGACAGATGGTCACTAGACAGCTTGGTGACCACTTCATTGATGATATTAATGTTGGTGACTATGCCATAATTATATTACATATAATATTGTTTATTAGCTATAGTTTAATAAAGCATGATGTTACAAATTAATTAATATAGAACATATAATATTATTGGGTGAAAAGAGTAAATATTAAACATAATTTTAAAAATACATTGCATGTAAGTCCTAATGCATGTAAGTCCATGAATAATTTTGAGTATAAATTTTTTAAAAATTATTGAACTGCCAATAAGCCTCTTGAAAATCACTAGCTAAATACCAGTGGACTAAAAAACAAAAACAAAAACTCAAGAATGGAAGGATTTACAAAGTCATATAATCTAATCTTTTCATACTGAGTAAGAGAAACTCAACTCACTTTCTAAAGTTCATCTGGCTGTGAAATAGTAGAATCAGATATTTTGTAACCATGCAGACTGTCCCCAAAAAAATCACATATAAATAAAACATAAATATTTTAAAGCATATTTTAATTTGCAATATTAAACCTGTTATTTAATATTTTTAAGGGATTCTTGCTCTGTTCTTGCATTTTTATGATTTTCTTTATTTGCATAACTATACCTTCTGAATGTTAACATAATGAGAACTAACATTTTTGTTTGTCACTTACGATGTGTTTGGAACTCGAGGAACATATGTAAAAATAGCTCAGAATATGCTACAATAAACTTGATAAACTTGATATTCTTAACCAGTTAACATAATTAACATAAATCATTTCTGCTACATATGCCATATATGTTCCTAACAAACTTTTATTAGAATTATGTAAATGGATCATACATTCCATAAATATCATTTTTATTTTATATAAAGAACTTGCTATACTATTTAATTTTGTGTAAGTTTGCTAGTGGTGGATTCTTTCAGCTTTTTTAAGGTGAAAAAGTCTTTATTTTCTTTTGTTTATGAGAGGTATTTGTGTAGCATATAGAATAACAGTTCGACAATTATAGTAGGCCAAATAACCCCCTTTCAAAGATGTCCATGTTGGGAATGTGTGGATACCTTAACTTACCCAGTAAAGAAAATTTGTGGATGTGATTGAGTTAAGGATTTTGTAATGGGGATGTTCATCCTGGATTATCTGGATGACCCTAATGCAATTACAGATGTTCTGATGAAAGACAGAATATGTAAGGACAGAAACAGATAGAGGAAAGGGAAGATGCAATGTACAGAGTTGGTATATGGAGGACAGGATGAGAATTAAGGAATGCAGGTGGCGTAGAAGCAGGAAAAGGTAAAGGAATGGATTCTTTCCTAGAGCTTCCAGAAGGAATATAACCATGCAGGCTTCTTGATTTTAGTCCATGAACTGATTTCAGATTTCTTATCTCCAGAAATTGAAGATAAAAAGTTCATATTGTTTAAATTTATTGCATTTGTGGTGATTTGTTGTAGTAATAACAGCAAATTAGAATTTTTTACTACTCTAAAGAAGTTGCACCACTATTGTATCACTTGCATTAGAAATCTGCTGTCATCCTTACTTTTGTTTCTTTGTCTGTAATATGTCTTTTTTCCTTGGCTATTATTAAAGAGTATTTTTATCATTGTTTTTAAGCAGTTACATTATGATTTGCCATAGTGTAGCTTTCTTCACGTTCCTTGTGCTTAGAGTTATCGAGTTTCTTGGATCTGTAGGCTTTTCATTTTAAATACTTGGTCATTATTCCTTCATTTTGTTTGTTTGTTTGTCTCCAGCCTCTTTTTATCCTGTCCTCCAGTTGACTTAATCAAATATATTTTAGACTACTAGATTTGTCCCACAGGACAGTGATATGCTTTTCTTATTTTTTATTATTCTTTTTCCTGTGTTTCATTTTGGAAAGGTTCAATTCCATGTCTTCAAGATCATTGATCTTTTCTGCTGCACTGTTAAATTGGTCATTAATTACATCCAATATCATCTTTTTTTTAGATTTTTATATTTATTTATTTATTTATTTTTAAAGAGAGGAAAAGGGAGAGAGAGAGAGGGAGGTAAACATTAATGTGTGGTTGCCTCTCACCCACCTCCCTCTGGGGATCCAGCCCACAACTCAGGCATGTGCTCTGACTGGGAATTAAACCAGGGACACTTTGGTTTGCTGTCTGGCACTGAATCCACTGAGCCATACCAGCCAGGGCCATCCAATATAATTTTTAATTGTCTTTTTTTTTTGTTTTCTTAATAATCATTTTATTTAAAAACAGTTTAGAGTTACATAAAAAGCTGTGGTGATTATATAGAGAATTTCCATAAATTTCCACACCCACTTCCCCATTATTAATATCTTATATAATTATGATATATTTGTTACAATTTATTCATCCATATCTATATATTAGTATTACCAAAGTATTCATTTACTCAGATTTCTTTAATTTTTCTACTGTATTCTTTTTCCTGTTCAGGATGTCATTCAGAGTGTCATGTTATATTTATTGAGTTCCTCTTTAGGCTTCTCCTGACTATGACAGTTTTTCATATTTTTCTTGTTTTTGATGACTTTTACATTTTAAGGAGTATGGATCCTTTGTAGAATGTTCATCAATTTGAAATTATTTCATGATTTTCTCATGATTAAGCTGGGGTTTTTGAATTTTTTGAGAGAAAAGAAAGGTTTAGTGCCATTTTCATCACACCATATTAAGGATACTACATACTATTAACACAATTTATTATTGTTAATGTAAACTCTAATCACCTGGCAAAGGTAGTGTGGCTTTTTTTAGGTTTCTGCAGCATAAAGTTACTTTTCCCTCCCCCATCTTTTCTGTATTGTACTCTTTGGAAGAAAGTCACTATGTGCAGCTTATACTTAGTGAGAAATTGTGGTCCACCTCCTTAAAAATAGAGCATATACATAAATCATTTAGAATTTTTCTGCATGCTGCATGAAATTTGTCCTTTTTTCTTTATTTATTCATTTGTTTTTATCAGTATGTGCTCATGACTACTTCATACTTTGAATTATAATTTAATACTACTTTATTTATTTTGTTACTCAAATGGTTCCTGCTTTTAACATTGGGAGTTTTGCTTCCTAACTTTTCCATTCTTTACATAAGATTTTCCCAAAAGGGTTTTTGTTTTTTAAAGCACTTTTTACTTTATTGGCCTAAGCATTAGCCATTTCTCCAATGGGCCCTGATTTCTTTTACTGAAGAAGGGTATGAGACACCAAAGATCTGGACACTAGGTAGGCTCATTGCTACCCAGGTATCAATTCCTTTAGGCCATCTCATATTACAGGAAGAAAACATGTGTATATACTTGCCTGTGGGTATCTACATATTTAAAATATTTTTGTAGATAATGATCGTTAGCTATATCAAATTAAACCTGACTTCATGCTGATGTCATCTATCTAGTGTTTATTTTTGTTGTTTTTTTATCTCAAACATTATAGTCTTCTCTAGAAGTTTGATTTGAATTTTTCCCATATATTCTATGCTTTTACTTAATTTATTAAACACATAGACCAGAGTTATATTGATTATTTTAATACATTTTTTCCTTAACTTTAACATTTGTGTCAGTCTGGATTTTTTCAATTGATTTTTCTTCTTCTTATAGGTCATGTTTCTGCCGTTTGCCTGCCTAGTAATCTGATTAGATGGCAGAAATTATGAATTTCACCTCTTTAGATACTGAATATTTTTGTAATCCTATAACCATTCTTGAGATTTACTCTGGGATGCAGTTGAGTTTTTTGTGAATAATTTAATCCTTTAAGTTCTTATTTTAATGATTTTTTGGGTTGGTCTAGATTAGTAATCAGTCAAGAGCTATTATTTCTCACTAGTAAAGCAAGAACTTCCTGAGTACTCTATCCAATGCCCTGTAAATTATAAGTTTCTCCTCCACTGTGGGTTCGAATAGGCACAGTTCAGTCTGATCAGTGGGCATTTATGCCTTTTATGTACTTTCCCCAGTTTTGGGTAGCTTCTTTACATAAGTGCCCTCATGACTCTGCTAAATACACAAGTGGGACTCTCTGCAGATCTCCAGGGTTTTCACTTCGTGAAGTTCTCTCCTCTTCAGTGCTCTATCCTGTCAGCTCTAGCTATCTTGGTCTTCCTGCACTCCCAGATATAGCTCATCAACTCAGGGAGTCTTTCAGGTTCTGATTGGGTTTTTTCCCTGCATTGTGACCTGAAATTCTCTTAAGGAAATATGTTCATCCAATCATAGAACTCATTTCATTTGTTTCTCGTCTTTTAGGAAACATTGCTTTTGTGATATTTAGTGTCTTAAAAATTATTGTTCCATATATTTTATAATAGTTATTGGCTTACTTGTTCAGGTAGCAAAGAAAATTCAGCCCTGTTATTCTACTCAATCTTGGTCATCAGCAGAAGTCCTATACCATGTTTTGCTTTGTGTGTGTGTGTGTGTGTATCTCACACCAATAAAAATCTTTATTTCTTTACTAAATTCAATTTATCCTTATTTCTTATAATTTTTCCATTTATGCTCTAAATATACTAGTCATTATTTTCATGATTTTTTTTACTTCTAGGTTTGACCTTCTAGCTACCATCTGATTTTTGTCATTCATATTTCAGATGTGTATCTTGAAAGAGTAGTTTATCCAATGCTCCTTCATATTCTTATCTCTTTCTTCAGAGATAAGAGCAATTAGGCTACTTTCTTCAAAATGAGCTGGCTGCTAAGTGATCCATATAAATAAATATTTTTTAGTCAATGCCATTAATGATATGAATGTAGAAAAGTCTTTTTAACAGACTTTTCAGTCTTTATCAGGTTTCTCTAATATATTTGACATTGTTGATCACTCACACTTCTTGATTGACCAAAATTTTACTAACGATTTGTTCATGAAGTTTAGATATTCTCTAAGGTGATTTATATTTCCTTTGGGGACTGGTGACTCCCTTTTGCCTTTTATTTTCTTCATTTGAACTGAATGAATAATACAGTTATCCTAAGCCTGTCTCACGATTGTATTTTGGAAACTGATAAATTGTTTTCTAGCTTCATAGTTTTGCAGAGAGTAAGGAATAACGCCCTAGGAATTATTCTACCCAGACCCTCATTTGTACCTAATTTAAGTGATTTAGATACTATGTTTAGGATTGTTGATCAGTTGAGAATTAAATAGATTTTTTTTTAAACTTTGAGTTGATACTGTAATGAGAGAAGATCTTTGGGATGCTAGGATAGATGGAGCTTGGAATTTTGCTTGTGAATTGTGCATAAGAAGAATATGACCTTTCAAAGATGTTCAAATCCTGATTCCCAGAATATATGAATATGTTATGTTATGGCAGAAGAGAATTAAGTTTGCAGATGGAATTAAGGATGCTGATCAGTTTATTATTAAGACAAGGAGATTGCCCTGGTTGTCCTGGTAAATCCAAGACAACTACATGAGTTTGTAAAAGCTGAATATCTTTTCAGGCTGGGCCAGAGATGTTGTAAAAGGAGAAAGAGGAGGAGAATTGAAGTGTTAGAGGTATTTGACTGGTCATTGCTGACCTTGAAGATGGAGCAAAGATGTTCCTAACTTTGAAGATGACCCAAGCCATAGAATATGGATGATCTCTAAAAGCTGGGAATGACCTTCCACTGACAACCATCGAGAATAGAGTATCTCAGTTTTAAACCACAGGGCACTGAATTCTGCCATTAACTAAGTTATCAATGCTTTCTAGACCCTCCAGAAAGGAACGCAGTCCTGCTCCTACCTTTAGTCCACGGAGGTCCATGAGGTACTTTCAATTTAAAGAATTATAAAGTAATAGATATGTTTAATTCAAATCACCAATTTTGGGGTAATTTGCATAGTAGAATGGAAAACCATGCTAATCTTTAATGTTATTGTAATTATTCTACTACCTTGCTTGAAATGAATCTTCAAAAGATCAAATTTCCATGCTTAGAATAACATATGACCCTTCACAAATTTATCTCTGCTAACTACATCAACTACATTTCCCACTATTTCTGAAATTATATCTTGCAAAAATATAATTACATATTCAGTTTTGCTCTTTAATAATAGTTCAATAGTTTTCTCTGTTATTTCTTCTGTTTGGAAAATCCTTCCAGTCTTTTTATACACTTTGAATCTTCAAACAAGGTTTATATCATAATATGCTGTCTTCTGTCGACATCTAACTATTAATTTTCCTGTGGGCATTCTTATTGGTACTTCCTCTCAGGCCCCAGTGAAATCTGTAGGAACCCACATGCTAGCAGATATCCCAGTATAATGCCTATAATTTATTTCCTTCAATAGATTGATTTCCATGGGGAGAGGTGGTTTCAGGGAAACTAAAATAAGGAAAATATGGACCATCTACCCTCTGACATGAGACTCAGAATTGACTATTTGCTAAAGATCATCAGGATTTAAGGACTCAGTAAGGACTTACTTCCCTGACAGAAGATTTAATGAAAAAATAGTTTTCATCAAAAAAGATATTCCACTTTTTAGATGAGGCTAATTATTAAGTATCATATTTTCAGCTTTCAAACACACACACATATCTGCGGTGATTTAGAAGTGCATTGCCAGATCTTGTTTTATAGGTGGCCTCTACTTCCAAATAACTAATCCATAAGACTGAAAAGTAGAATTTTTGGATGAGCCTGAATACTTAAAATCTATAGTTATATCTCACCATGGATGTAAATGCCTAAGAAATTTAGATTATGATATAATGGTCTTTCTTACCCATGGAGGGTAGATACATTCCACAACCCCTAGAAGATGCCTGAAACAGCAGAATATATGTGTATATATATATATATATATATATATATATATATATATATATATATTCAGTTTTATATAATTACATATTCAGTTTTGCTCTTTAATAATAGTTTACATATAATTTATATATATATATACTGAACCCTTTATAAACTGTTTTCTCCTATGCATACACACCTATGATAAAGTTTAATTTATTAATTAGGCACAATAAGAAATTATCAACATTAACTAATAATCAAATAGAGCACTATAATACAAATTATGTAAATGTTCTCTCTATGTCTATTTATTTCTTTTTCTGTGATAACCAATCTGATGACCTAGACATCTATTAAGTGCCTGAGGTGGGCAGCACTTGCAATGTTGATACACTGGAGACAGGGATGATTCGCACCCTGGGTGAAAGGGAACAGAACTTCATGGGATGGAGTGACATTTCATTATGCATCTTAGAAAGGTATACAATTTAAAATTTATGAATTTCTTTCCTGGGATTTTCCATTTAATATTTTAATATTGTGGTTTTCTACAGGTAACTGAAACCATGGAAAGCATAAACATGAAACAGGGGAGACTACTATATTGTCTTGTCACATGTTGACGAGGCTTAAACATGAAAAAGGAAGTAATTCCCCCCATTGGTGATTATTATTGACAAAATGCTTTTGACATCTCTCCCCAAAGGTTTAATGTTGGTTTTTGCATAATAATAAGTTTGAGGTGTTAATATGACTACTCAAGAAAATTGGACTTTAAGATTTCTCTTCTCTGTATAATGTATGATTTGATTTACAAGTCCAATAACTGGCAAAAGTAACCCATGGTGATAGAAATTAGAATATAGTTGCTTAAGTGGGAATTGTAAAATTGATTAAAAAGGTACAAGCAGAAACTATCTGTCTGGGGTGATGGAAAAACTTAGTAACCCCAAAGCAACCAAAGACATTATTTTAGTCATTTTATTGTTTTTATTTCTTCTCTTTTTTTAATATTATCTGCTCTGGGTTGATGTTAACTTTAGAGCAGAATGTCAATTAGAGGAGTTTTACTAATAGGCTGCTCTTATCTAGGCATTTTATATCCTTTCATTTTTCTTAATTTTGAGAACATTACTCACATAAACCTAGGAACATTTGTACACAAAAAAAATGGAGTATAAATAGTAAGTTAGTGCTATTACAAATATAAAAATATAAGTAAATATATCCATCCATTATTTTTATCATTAACAATATTCAATAAAAAATCTCTGTCAATGATCCTTTAGGTTAATACCATTTGAAGTAAAACAATGGCACATAACTCATTTTAAACAAAACCATTTGAACTAGCTCCCAATATTCTAAAAACATGCTTTTGAAAATTGAAATATGAAACTAGATACCATGCAAATTGATATAATTAAATCAAAAAATTTAAAGTAAAGTTGAAGAAGGCGATAAAGAGTTTGCCCATAGTAATAAAAGCTAATCATGTTGAAGAAGGAATGTGCAGAAACCGAAACGATTCAATGGCTCTAATTAAGGCAGCAGTGAGAAATGCAATTACAAGCAGAATGCCGAATGACCTAATTTTTTCTTGCTTTTCCACTTTTGAAGTAGCTTCACCAAATGAGTTTCCCTCTTCAGTGTTCTATGTTTATTTTGTTAAACTCTCATGATTAATACTTAAAATGCAAGTAAAGAAACATCACAACAAACAAGCCATTTAAAACACCAATGTCTGATTACCCAAGTGTGCTTCAAATTGAATTAAATAATACATTCCTATGTCATCAAGGAGAATATTAATTGTAATTTTGAAATTTCGAGTATACTGTATTCTGCCTCTTGGGTCCTAAAGTAAATTCAGTGTGATTGTTTTAGGGAGTTCTTTTTTGTTTTGGCCAACAGCTAATTTACCCTTACATTATGACATGAAACTGTATCATACTCAAAACTACATATATATTATCAAAGAAGAAATATTAATTAGCAGAAAATGGATAAGTAATCATTTGTTTTTGTACATGGCTTCATTATTGTTTAAAAGATGTTGTTGTCTATTTTGACTACTGTAGACCCAGGTTTTGTAAATAGTTCCAAATGACTTACAAACCAAACAGAAGGAGGAAACAGAATGTGAGATAAAATAAAGATCAAGAATTATCTAATCATTGGCTCCTGGAAGCAAAAAGATGAAAGTGTCTTTTGTCTTTTCAAAGTCGGGTAGTCCAACTCCATGCAAAGAGCTAACTTGAAAACAACCTGACAGTAACCAGAGGGGAGGAGAGAGGGGAGGAAAGGGGGAAGGGTTTTCAGGAACAACTATAAAGGACACATGAACAAAACCAAGGGGGAATGGAATCAGGGGAGGGAGGTGGGAATGGCTGGGATGGGGTGCAGTGGTGGGGGTAAATGCAGACATCTGCAATTGAACAACAATAAAATATATTTTTTTAAAGAGCTAACTTGGCTACACAGTATTGGAAGGGCTTGTTTGACTTTCTATCATGAAATAGGCAGATTTAAGATCCCTGAGGGCAGGACCAAGTCTTTTCAGGTTTCTTTGTTTCAAAGTTCTTTTTTTGTTTGTTTGTTTTTGTTTTTTTCTTGAGTGAGTGCTGTCCTGGTATAAACTGGTATTAAAAAATTATGGATAAAGGATGTTCTTCTCTCCACGAGTAATTTTTCTTAAATGGCACATGATAAATAAACTTTGGATTACAATGTGATTAAGCATATCAGAGCTGAATAAAAATATAGCCAGGAATAATTTCTTCTTGTTTACATTTCTTAGCTTGATTTATTAGCTTATTTACCTTCTCTTGAGTGTTTTTCAAGAAAGATTTTTAGGGGGAACAGGCTAGATAGCTTTCACTGGAAGCCAAAGAAATGTGGGCATTTGTTCTGCAGCCTATTTGGAGGCAAATAAACTCAGAGAATAACTCAGAGTGTGAGTAACTAACTTGTCTTTCTTCTTCGGAGCCCTCATTTATTCCAAGCACACATTTATTCAACCTTGTAGCACAGCTAGAAGCACAGTTTTTAGTAGAGTGTGAAAGAAATAATTGTGTTTACAGAGTTCCATCCTTTCATTGCCAGGAAACTATTGTTGGAGTGTCCAAAGATGTTCCTAAAACAAACCCCTGTTTCTTTTTTTTTACACATACAAATATAGTAAACATACCTATTTTTTCTTCTAAAAACATGACATTCAACTTAAAAGCAAGAAATAAGGGCATCCCAGAAGTAGGCTTTTGTATCTTCTTTGACATAGTAGAAAACCATTCAGCATTCAGAGACTGATTTACCACCCTTCTATCAATTGCTCAATTAGACTTAGTCAGCAGGAAATGAAAAGCACTGTAGTTCCTTTTGTTTTTATGGCACTCCTCCACTATTGTTAAATTTAAAAACTTACCATTGACAATACAATGAAGTACAAAAGAGATAATAAAAGTTTTCCAAAGTTAAGCAGCCCAGAAATAACTGCTATTTACAAAGTCTACTTCTCATACATACACACAGTACAGCTTCATGTATATGGAAACAGCTCCTAACATTAAGGAACACAGTAAATATTAACTATCATTAAGTATTGCATATGGAATCTCTTTTAAGTGTTTACTTACTGTGACCATACACACATAGTTCTATCAACTAAACTTTTCAGACAAAATATTTGGATTCTAACTAAAAATATTTGTATGTCTAGCTTGGAAAAAAATCATGATAACTTTAAAGAAAACTTTTACTTGGTATGTTCGATTGGATTTTGCATGTGAATCACTGGTAGGCAGAATAGTAATTATTGGAATTTAAAGTCTCTTAGATAGGTTCCTTCATAAATTCCCCCAACAACAAAATCCTTTTATTATTTTAGACAAAACTCATGTGAAGAACACCAGGATGAACAGATATTACTTTATTTTTTCCTTAATATACTGTGTTCTACACTATAATGTAAAACTTTCAAATTTAATGAAATAGTGCTAAATCAACTCTATCTTTGAAAAACATCTTGAAGTTTCTCTCTCACACAAACATTTTATATTTTCAGTTTTTAAAGGACTGAAAAAATTTGATTAAATTCTTAGCTAACATTCTTTGAAAACAAATTCTATTGTGTTTGTTATAAAAACATAGGTTCCAATGACTGTTATTTTCTGATTTTGTTATAATTATTTTTAAATGTAAAGATATATATTATATGCCCTGGCTGGTGTAGCTCAATGGATTGAGTATGGGCTGCAAACCAAATGGTTGCCTATTTGATTCCCAGTCAAGTCACATGCTTGGGTTGTGGGCCAGTTCCCCAATGAGGGGTGTGTTAGAGAGCAACCACGCATTGATGTTTCTCTACTTCTCTTTCTCCTTCCTTTCCCCTCTCTCTAAAGATAAATAAAATCTTTAAATCTGTATATATCTATAAAGTACTGTTAGAAAGTTCAATAAAATTAATTAGTTTTTGTTAACAATAGATTCCACTGTTGTCAGTACTTGCTTGGTTACAAGTAAATGGATATACTAAACCCTGAAATGGTTGTGAGATAACTTAATGAATTGATAAAACCCACAGTTCCCAAACTGTACCCTGAGTACGCTGGGGTGACATAGTAAACTCACAGAAACACCATGGGACATTTTCAATTTTCAAAGGAAACACAGAAACACTCAATATCTCTTGGACATCCTCCTATCTGCTAGGTCAAGGTGGTTCACAGTTTCGATGTCAGATCTTGAGACATCCTCTCAATGATATTATATCTTTATTAATCCACTTTTTTTGCTTTTCTTAAATAATAAAAGCTTAATATATTTAGAAGTGTGGAACAGGAAATGAGTGTGGCAACATCCAATCAGGTTTGAAGGGTTGAGAAGTTGTATGGTACCCAACAGGGCACACATAACTGAGTTTGTAGTTATTTAAGAATAAAATAAAATATTATTTTTGCTTAATTTATATGGTATTCTTTTGCACACAACTACTAAGTTCTTGAATTATTAAAACTAGAGTCATCATGGTCATTACCTCCCTGATATATATTTATCTTTTAAGTGTAAGTTTGTACCTTTTGACCACCTTCCTCTAGTTTTAATTTTTACAGCTCTAAGAAACATTACTTATGGAAATATGGTGTGATGAAACTCTTAATGCTGTAAAACTTATTGATGAAAATGAATTTGTGGACCTGACCTTTTCCTAACCACTTTCCATTTGTTTATCACCAACAGAACTTGGAAAAATATTCAATTTTGATTTGTAACAAAAGATGATCAAAAATAGTAAGGTTTCAGTTTCAAAAAAATTTTAAACATTATTTTGAAACATCATAGAATTCAATTCAAAATCCAATTGAAATCTGCCAAGGCACCTTTTTTCCCCCCTGATTTTTTAGGTTCTTGTGTATTTGTGAAGAAATTGAATCCTTACGTTACTGATTCATTTACATTTAACTCATCAAAATGTTTGTTAAATGCTACAGCATTTGATATCCAAAGCACTTTATGAGAAATTACATCTGGGAATTCTAAAGCTTTATATATCATTCTTAAACATCTTTTCTTTAAACCACAATGTCACATTTTTCCAAAGCATGTAGAACTAGGACCTCAAATTTAACTTTAATTTGGTATACTTCAGAAACCAAGTGGAAACAAACCAGTAAAAACCTGTTTGAGTATTCCTCTTGTAAGCTATTTCAGTGTGGTAAATTTGGGTTGTCCTTAATGGCATATTATTTCAATAATTAAAAACCTGAGCAATAGTCAAATATTTTCTATGCATTATCTTTTAATGGAAATGTTTCCACTCTAAGAATGAAAAATTGCATTTTAATCATTTTGTAAACTCTCTTAGTGGATGAATTTAACATAAGCCATTTTGGCTGATCGGTTATCTAATTTTTCATTGGTAAAACTTTCAAAATGAACATAAGATCCTCTGTCACAGTATATTAAGTGTACTAAGTGTTGTTTATGTCCTTAAGAATGTGTCCCACAGCAACCACAGTTAACAAGTTGAAAAACAAAAACTTTTAAAAATGCATGAGCTCATGTCTGCAAAAGACAAGTGTTTGTTAATCACACTGTGTTATTTGGCCTGACTTTTTAATGTCTTCAACATAAGGCATTAATGAAATAAAATTAAACTCTAAGCAAAAACTAAATGTGAGTAATCTTATATCTATTCAGCAACTAGCTCATTTAAACACACAGCAGATTTACCCTAGATACACAAAGACAGTGTAACATCATCAGGACATTTATTAGGTGAAACCACATGAAGTTGCCATTTTTAGGCTAAAAATGGTCAAATGTGGGCAATTTCACATGGCAGAACCTGTATCTTGCCATAAACATATCAATATGGAAAGTATTGTCTCTAGACAGATTGCCTTAACAGGAAAATCTAGTTTAGACATTTTTAAAAAAAACTATTTAGATTATTATCATATTTTTCTAATCTAGATATTTTCTGAGAAATTAATCTAGAAGTGACTTCAAACCTTAGTAGTTCTTCAAGTCTATGAGTCGGGATAGCAAGGTTCTTTAGTTATAATCTCTAAATCTCAGTGCATTAAAAAATAATAAACTTCATTTTCACTCAAGCTACCTGTCTGCTCTGCATCTGTTGGCGCCAGGCTGATGGGACACTGATCATCCTAGAGGCAGATGAAAAAGAGAACATGTTGAAAAAGAAACAGACTCATAACACTTCCACTGGGAAGTCAGTTCACTTCTGCTCATATTTCATTGGCCAAAGCAAATTGCATGGTAAACAACATCTATGGAAGTAAAACAACACAATCCTGCCAGGTGCCCCCAAAGCGAGCTGGAATAATTGGAGTTCTTAACTTATGTAGATTCACTTCAGAATGCAGACCTTCAGTGATGTCTGATGTTATTCCAAGTACAATGAAAGAAGGATCTGTAACTCTTGATAAGAAATGAATGCTGAAGTTATAAAAATTCATTATGTATAAAATCTAGCAAAGACAATAATAAAAACTGTTATGTAGACAGAGAAAGAATTTGGATGAACTGACTTTTCTAGGCTTAGATTAGGTTAACAGGTATGCAACAAGACAGGATCATATAAACCAGTGGACATGATCTGAACCAAAGAAAGAGGCAAGCAGGCTGATGGCTGTGATTTGCCATTGTGTCTACATCAAACAGCCACTGGCTGGCATTCATTCAATCAACACTGAGGGAGAAAAATGATCCAGCCCATTATTTGGTTTTTGGCTTTTGGGGACTTATTGTATATTTACACACACACTCTCACACATACTTTCCATTCCCTTATTTTTTCTTATCTTTTATTTGTAGTTATCCAATCTCAGCATGTTGCATAGGCAGGGCTAGAAATAACAGACTCCACCAAAAAAATTATCATTTTTGTTTTGTTAGGAAGCAAATTGTAAACACAAGGTGGTCACACAATTCATATGCTAGTAGGAGTAAATTCCTCAAAGAAATATTTTTTTACATGAGACAAAAATTTTCAAGAGAAAATTTATAATACAAAGAAAATTTAATTTAGACAAATTGGACCATGCTTAAGAATAAAGATTCAAAGAAAATATTTTAGGGGTATAACATTACATTTATTTAAATTGACCAATTAAACATCTTGAAAAAAAATTGAAGTTAACTATTGGCACATTTCAGAATCTTATGAGCATCAACATTGTGATACTTGAGCTTTCTAGATAAGTGATTTGAAAATTAATTTTAATTTCTTGATTTAGAATGGTAGACCAAAACAGTGTGCAGATACTACACAGTGGTAGTATCACTAACTGCTCCTAGTGTAGTTATAAAAGAACAAAAGACTAAATCAATGGGAAACCCAAGATATTACAGGCCATTTTCTCTAGCATATAGTTTCATTTTGTTTGATCTAAAAAGACATCTGATACTCTTATAGGCTGGAAAGTTGACTCACTAGAAAGGAATGTTAACCTCTTACTAAGAGACCACCTTGCTGCCGTGACAGATTATAAGATTAGTTCAGCAAGTAAGAAGGGAACACATTGCTATAGGGAACCGGTCTGTAAATGGTCTAGGTAGTTTTATTCATTCGTATCTATGTTCACTTTTCTTTTTAAATATAACTCTTTCACAATGAAGGAAGAGAAAACTTTATGACAACATCATACATTAAGAAGTAATTCAAGTACAAGCTATTAAATTTAAAATATTATAGTAAATATGTTATTTATGTAAATATAATGTCAAATGTATAATATGAAACAGCAAATGAGATTTTTCATAGAAGCACTTCTGTCTTTAATAATTTATAATTTATTAATGGCTGTACCTTTAACAGTTTTCTCCTATAGTTGAACTTCTTGCCAAAGAAGTTTTAATCATTTTTAAATAACCTGTTATTTTCCATGATTCAGTATTTGCCTGCTGGGTAGGCCCAGAAATATTTTTATATTCTCCATTTCTTTTCAACTTTTTTTCTTGGCATCTACTTTTTTATCATTCTGTTCTCCAGATGGTAAGTACTTGCCTATGAGCCATGGCTCAAATATTCCAATATTAACTTTTCTAGTCCCTTCTCATAATAGATACCTTTATCCACAGTGTTTTATTGAGCCCACTCTAGGCTTTGTGGCTTTCATGGCACAAATATCTGGAGATATTCTTTTCACTCTAAAAGCCTGAATCAACCCCTTTTTCATCTGTTGCCTCCCATATTGAATTTTTACATGCCCACTGAGCAAGAGATCAAATTAATGACTTTACCATCTTTTTTCTGTTGTTATTGTTTTTACATGAATGTTTCCTTCAATATGTTTTTAATGTGCCTGAAGTGCCAACAGGATTGCGGCCAACTTTTCTTCATTTACCTGTCTCCTGTAATCCCATCTATTGTTCAGGGCCCCACAGGTCATTCTTTTCGTATTTTGTAATTTGTGGTTTTTATACATTGCATAACTTAGTAAAGTTGAAAGTTAAAATTAGTAAGCTATTTGATAAGATACGTTCAATATAATTTTAAAAATTCTTTTCTATATGGTGTTTACAAAAGTAAACAAAAACTTCATATTTTGTGGATTCATGACTTCTTTCCATAAGTATATTTTAACATTAAGAAAAAATGTTAACTTTATTATTAAGAAGGATGAAAAAAGTAAATTTCATGTACCTAATTCAGTGGGCACCTTTCAATGCAAATTATTTACCCCTTTTAACATAGAGCCTTCAGCTTTAAGGTAGACTTTTTGGCATGATTTCATATTGTCTATTAATTCCTTATGTCAAATTATTTAATAGGCGGAGTCTTAAGTAGTCCTATCCACAAAATATCATGGAGCCATTTCTCTTGCATTTGTACCTAAATACCTAAGGATTTTCTGTAGTTTTCTTAACAACCCTCAACTCCCAAATCTGACCACATTCTGGGTAGTGACCCTTCACCGCAGAGAGAAGTCTATTATTTTCATGAGCTTCAGTTGAAAGAAATGTACAGCTTATAATGGGAGAGACTCTTTTCTATTCTCATTCTTGGAATGAGCTGCAGCCGAGGTAAGCATTGTGTTCCTAAAAGAAATTTCATTTAAAAGGTGAAATTAAGTCAAAGAAATAAATATTTGTGAAATGTTATGGTTTTCAGACTTTCTAATGGATGCAAACATATTTTGCCTTTTTTTCTTCTTTTCAATTCTACAGGATGGTGTTTCTTTGGTTTAATTCAAATTCTTAAATAAATGCATGCCAAGTTTAAACAATAAGTCATAAAGCTATTTGCCAACATTATTTTCAGATTGCATTTGAAATTCCTCTATCTTTATGTTAAACCTCCGACTAATACACAGGCAGGTTAAGAAGACTGATGTAACTATTTAAAGAGAAACAAAGAGGGTTCTGTCCATAGTTGCAAATAATGTTGACTCCAACCACTACCCTGGCACTGAGTGATGAGTGCTGTACAGATAAGAGGTTGTAAGCAGCAAAAAGCATCATTTAGAAAATAATCTCAGGGAACTATATTAGAGCAGCACTTCAGATGCTCAGGCATTCTTTAAGGGAAGATAGACTGATAGTCACACACTCAAGTAATTCATTACTAAAGGCAAATAGAATATTTTGGGGATGTTTTATATTTCTTTTTGAAGGAGAAAATATCATATTTATTAACAATAGGGGGAATTATAGTAAGAATCAAAAATGGAAAGGGAAGAGATAGGCAGCCCACAGGATAAAAGTAAGAGTTTATGCAATAATTTGGTTTCTAATTAACTGTCTGAATGAATAAAAAGACCTTAACATAGTTAAAGTTTACTTAGCTGGTTTTCCAACTAATAGCAGTTTTAAACTTATGAACAAAAAGCAGGAAGTGAAGATGATACTGTTTAGATATTGAGAGTTAGATGACAGGCTTGAATCTTTACTCTGATGCTCTGACAGCTTCCCACCTAATGAAGGAATTCTAACAAATTCATGACCATTTTAGACTACTCTCTTTTAGCAAGTAGGAAATAATGTTACTATCTGATTTTTTTGAGATGTGGTAGGATAAAGTCAAATAATGTATGTGAAATTTCTGTGCTAATTATAAAGTAATGTAAGTTCTGCTAAATTTAAATGAGCTTTCTATCGATATCTCTTGATCTCTTGAAATTAATTTCTGCATCCTTACCTTGCTTACTTGATGCTTAATTTCAAATGGCTTAATTTAAATATCCTTGAGATAGCCTTAAATATATTTTGAGTATTCTGTTTCTCATTTAATTATACAATCAGCATATGAAAGCAGTTCTTAAGAGGCAGGTATATCACAGTATATTAACATATTAACTTCCATATTTACATAATTTTTAATATATTGACTTTATAATAATTTCAACGTATTTCATTTTACAAAGTAACAAACTTCTAACATTTAAGAATACAGTTGCATGTTACTGGATACAATAGATTTCTCTGAGTTTGTGTCCTGGGACAATACACTCATGTCAAAATAAATATCACTGGTATCTACAAAGCTAATATATATATTAAAAATGATATTTCCATCTAAAAACACAAATTAAGTTACATGGGCTAAATTGTGTAGACCCCCACATTTTTATTGTAAAAACCCTGAACCCCAATGTGATTATATTTGAAGATAGAATCCATAGGAGATAACAAGGTTAAATGAGGTCAAAGGGTGGCACCCCAATCTGATAGAAAGTCCTTATAAGAGGAGATACCAGAGAATTCTCTTTCTCTATATATCCTCCATGGGAAGAAACAACCAGAAGGAGGCCATCTGCAAGCCAAGGGCAGCTCTACCAGGAACCAAATTTGCTGTCACCTTGATCTTGGACTTCCCAGCCTCCAAAGCTGGGAGTAATTCACTGTTGTTTAAGCTATTCAGTCTATGATATTTCATTATGGTAGCCTAAGCAGTGTGTGACATTGGGATTGAAGCATTTAGTGGAATGTTAAGGACAAAGGAATTTGTAAGAATTAAAAGTCAAGATGTTTTTACTTCTTTACTGCACAGTAATAATTGTTAACTCTTGCTCTCCCTGGAAGAATACAAATTATCCTTTGGATTTTCAACAATTCTAAAATAATGAGGTATATATGTTTTGAAAATTTCAAATTTTAAGGTAAACACTAACTTTATCATGCCACATTTTTCTTAATTAGCAGCCTTTAAACTTTATTCTAGCTATTTACATTCAGTAAAACAATTGGCACTAAATTCCGAGTCTAAACCATCAGAATAGGCTTGTCACCTTACTATTTTTGTTAATCAATTGTATTAATGTAGTGGGGTTATAAGAGGAAATCAATCCACTCTACTTGAAGTTGGTCATGGTTCAAGTTGGCAAATGTTAAACAGGAACTTTGATGGTGGTGTAGGTAGGGTAAAAGTACCAGAAACCAATTAAATATGCAAGCATTTGTTTATATATATATATATTTCATGTATAAATATATATTTATATATATTATATGTATAAATAGATATTTTTATATATTTTATATATTTATAAATATGAATATATATATATAAAATCAAGCACTATTAGCAGCATGTTTGCCAAAGAAATAGAATAAAACAACATTGCTGATAAATGTCACTGAGTTAAGAGTCCATTAATGAGTTTCACTTGGAAACTGGCTTCTTTCAGCTGGTTTGGCCTTGCCTGTTCAGATGATCTAAACAGGGTTCCTTTAACCTTAAAATCCAAACGAGGAGGTATAGTATAAATTACTGAAATGCAAGTTCTTTTAAATTGCTTATTAATGGTTAAAGAAAGGACATGATTATTCCTTCTGCATTAGAGAATACAAGAGCCCCTTCAATTTCCTTTTAGATTCAGTTTCTTCCTTTGGCTTATGTTCAGTTAGGCAATTGGCCTATATGAATTATTTTGTGTGGTCAAAGAATTCTTCCAGAGTGGAAAGAGGTAAAAACAGGGATGATGTCATAGACTAGAACTGTTTTAGGAAAAGAGAAAGGGGTGTTTTCCTTTGCTTTAACTGTCATTGGACCTAAGTATTGTACACATATTTGTGGTACAGCAGCGACAGTGACTCCCACACACCAACAAGGGCTGAGTACCCAGCACGGAGATGAGTTCTTTACATGCATCCTTTTCTTATTTTTCACAAATTGTATTAGGTGGTTAGTAGTATTGCTACAATCTTAAAGGTAAGAATCTGAGACTTACAATTATGTAATTTTTTCTCAGTAACACTGTTTGTTAATGGTGGTGCCAGAGCTAAATTTTAAGTCTCTCTGGTTGAAAAGTCAGTAAGAACTTGCTTTTTTACCTGAATTGTATAAAACCTGACTCTTCATTAATATTAGCCTAGCATTAGCTTGCATTCTGTGAGGATATAGACAGGTCTCTGTAAATGTGGCAAAATACAAATGGAAAAATGTACTTTAAATAAAATGTACAGAAAGCAAAAACAAATGCACCTTCTCATTTACACTATCATTTTCATTTCAACGACCTCTAGTATTCTTTTACCTGGTTGCTTGCAGCATGATTACACAACTTAGATGTGGGAGCAGACCTACCTACCAGCTTGGGTAGGTCTGACTCTGGGACGTCCAATGTGTAGCTGTAGGTGATAACATCCACTAAGTCTACTGAGCAGAATAGCTTCAAACAAGTTATCAGCAAGGATCTGAGACAAAGTCATGGTTTCCCAGTAGATGGCAGCAAAAGCAAAACACGGGCAGGCAGTATGGCAGAATCCAGGCTATTGGGCAGAATCAAAATCACAGAGATTCATCAGAGGTAGCAAATCCACAGGCAAAAACACACGGATTCATGACACCAGTCTCCAGGCAACTTGACTATTCTGAGTAGACTAGAAAACAAGAACTCTTAGGAAAAATGGGGCAATAACTCTTCCTCATCACAGAGACTATGTTGACCTAACTTGGGCAGCGAAAGGAGACCTACAGTTACAAAAGTTCAACATTTAGAGGCAAGTAAGTAGCACATTTGACTAGAAATAAGGCCAAAGAATAAAGATTAGAGCTGATTAAATGAATCTTGCTATTGCAAAAACCAGACAGTAAGTGGATACCATAGTGAGCTTTACATCATTACACACAAAAAAAATCCATAAGTATCTTTCTTTCTTTAATTTCCAGTTGGTCAATCTCTGTTTCCTCCCACCACTCTAATCAAGAGCATTTGTACATATATACCATAACACATGAATAACCTTGGTTTCTGTGGGTGTTTACTTTCATGAGAGTGTCCCGTCCACTCCTCATGTCTTCCCTTCCTTTGTATTACTCTGAGTCCCTCTTTTACTACTCCTTCTCCTTTTGTACTGGTTTCTCACTATATTCTTGCTGTCGTCTTCCATCACAGCATCAATTAGCATAGCAACAGGCAATCTCGGCAGTAGACGGACGGGTCAGAGATCCTATCATAGGTGCCCACTGGTAGGGAAAAGATGGATGCAATCCACTCTTCCAGTTCTTCAAGTATTGTTTTCTGATTCCTTGGCAATGGGACTGGTCTATTGCTAAGTGATTACCATTTCTCTTAAATTACAGGATTTGTTTCTAGATCATCAAGAGCTGAAATATTAACCTATGTTATATTGTTAAAGAATAAAAACTACCTGTGTTAAGGAAGTCCTTAGCCAGATTAAACTCTATATAATGGCACTTTGGTATTTAGGGTATTGGGTAGAAACCATTGATAATAAGGAAGAAACAAAAATAATAAACATTTCTTTCTCCTCTGACTTAACATTTTTTGATGTTTCCATTTTAATGATTATGCTGCCTGAGTGTGTACCTACAGTCGTGACAGTGAGTTTCGTCAGTGCAAGTGATATTGAGGAACTCAGGACACAGAAATCCAGAACTCCACATTTTCCTCAAATATAGTGTATGAGTTTTTTCCTAAGACAAGCTCCAAATATTAGCATAAGATCCTCCAAATAGGTACTCCATTTGGAATGCAGTAACCTCGATGTTTCCAAACAGTTTTTAAATATTTAGCTATAAATATGAGAGAACCTAAAGATAACAGTTAATCCATTTTGAAAAATCAATGACAAACACAAACCAGTCCTCTTCAATCAAATTCACCCTTAATTTCCTATTGATTATTTGCTCAGTTGAAAAAAACAATAGAGTATCTAGAACACTGGATTCTAAAATTTAATATTTATAATTGTTTTCTTTCAATAATATTTACATAGTCTGGTCAAGGTAACTGATTTCAAGTCTAAATAAACAGTGATGTTTCCCATGCATTACAACAGGGATCACTAAACTTTTCTGTAAAGGCCAAATAGTAAACATTTTAGCTTTTGGGGACATATGGCCTCTATTACAATTACTTAACTCTGCCATTGTAGCAGGATAGCAGCCACAGACAATATCTAAACAAATGGGTATGCCACATTCCAGTAAACTTCTATTTACAAAATTAGGTAGTAGGCTGGACTGAGTCCACAGTCTATGGTGTCTGACTTCTGCAGTAGAATAGTAGAATTTCTCTTTCTTATTGCTTCTGACCTTAAATCATTTCCTAAGACATGATAGGATGCCACATATGTGTGTGTATATGATATATATACACATATAAGATATGTGTGTATATATACACATGTGACACACACATATCTGTATAACATATACACATATGTATATGTGTATATAACATATATAAAAGTTATATATATATATAACTTTTGTTATCATTTCAGATAGTTGAATGTTTGTACTTCCTACATCTTCCCAGTGTATTGTAGGTGTTTGTGGTCATCTGACCTACTCTCTTCCATTTTACAAATAGAAATGTTGACCTAATGGCAGAGTTAAAATAATTTTTTTTAAAACCTATCTTCTATAATCATTTCTTCTACTTCAGTTTTCTGTATAAAACTGTCTATTAGAAGACCAAAGCCATGTATGGGATCATGGAACATTCAATGAGGAGGGACTTAGCAGGCATTTAGTCTAAGTTCCTGTTTTGCAAATAAAGATATTAGGATAAAGAAAGTACGTGATTGTCCAAATCAATCTAGATAGAGAAAGCAAACCATAAATAAACAACATTCTCAAGTGGAAGTCAAGTCATTATATATTTAGTAAGTGTAAGAAGCATATCCCCTCCCCCATTTTAGCAATAGAGGCTGCACACTCACATCTTTAAAAAGTACACCTCTAACAAACTCTCCAGAGCAGGGAATCTTTAGGTGACCTTTTCAGAGTACATAACAAATGAACTCTGATCCACGTGAGGTTGTGAACAATGGGGTCATGTGTTTTAGAAAAGTGAAGGTCAATCTAGTTCTGGTGTGTGTGTGTGTGTGTGTGTTTCCCCCATGAGCTTGTGGAGATGAGCAGAATGTGTGTGGAATGTAATCTCCAGAAGGGTACCCGATGCTGGATGTGAGGTTGCTAGGCAATTTTCCCTATTGTTTTAAACAAACTGCACAGGGCTGGCAGCAGCTGTCAGAGTTCTTGGCTCTTAAGAATAACAGAGCTGAAAAACATAGAGAACAAAGGTCTTCCACAATAAATGGCAATAAATAACAGGAACTTTCTATGCCAGTAAATGCAGGCACTTGGATGTTAAAGCAATTAATAAGGTTAACAAATACTAGAGGTCACTTTAATTCTATTTGTTGTCAAATACATTTTGCCCGCAGAAACTTTAATTTAAATGGTAAGATAATCCAAAAAGAGAATGGTAGGCCATGATTTTAATAAATTCTTCTTTTAAAATCAACATTCTCGCTTATTTATTTTTATTTTATTCATGGGGAATTTTATCTCAAGGACAATGGTATATACCTTACTCAAAATAAATTTTAAGGACCTTAATAAAAAACACATTCTATGATTGATGTTAAAAACAACTTAGACAACCATATTATCACCACATGACTCTTTCTTTTCACCCTTGCATTATGTCATCCTCATGTCCCTCATCCCTTCCCTCTTCGTCATTAAGGTGGCTCATCATCCAAGGTTATTATATACATGTAATGAAATTCAGTAGACCCCCCCCATGCACACACATAGACACACAAAATCATATATAGCTGTTGAAATCTGAATTACCTCTATGGGTTGTGCCATTATCAATTGCTCAGCTGTAACGCTGTGATACAGCTGTGGAGCTGACTGACATTGGAAAGGCCTTGGTGCATGAAACTTGTTAGTACATTATTTTGCACCCTTCTAGGAATCTAGAATTATTTCAAAATAAGAATATTTTAAGAACCAAACAGGTCCTTAATTTTTAATATTTAGAGAATAGGGATTTAGTTCTGAAACAATGAGTTATAGGACTGTTGGTTTCAGTCCTATCAGTGTGTAAATGGTTCTGTCCTGCAGTTGATTTGTGCTTGAGCATTCATTTCAAAATAATTGGAAAGGTGTAGCTCAGACATTTCCTGCTAATCAATTTCTTTGACATATTGCTAGGCTAAAAGGTCAGTTGCATAATTATTTTTAAAAAAACTTGATGGAATCAACCCTTGGCAAATCCAAAATCAGGATCATTCTGAATAGAACAAAAGCACAAGTGTTTGTGCACATACACAAGTCTTTTCCGAACAGCATTCTTGGTTTTCTGAAGTGTGCATGTGTGCGTGTGTGCAATTTAGCTTTTACTGTTGATATAAATACAAATTTATGGTAAGTTGTAATGGTAGTACATAGAGTTTCCATGTACCCTTTACTCATTTCCCCACCAGTAGTTATATCTTGTATAACTATAGCCAAAATCAGAAACAGGAATTTATATGGATGCAATGTGTGTGTATAGTTACATGTCACTTTAACACACATGGGGTGGGATAAAAAATAGGTTTACAGTTGTATATATGGAAAATAATACAATAATTAATAAATAATAATGTGAGAATTAACTGTTTCACATACAACTGTAAACCTACTTTTGCCCCACATTTTATATATAGATTCTTGTAATCAGCCCCTCAATCAAGATTGAGAACTATTCCATCACCACAAGGAACTGCTGGTGTCCACATTTTAGCAGTTCACATGAAGTGAAGAAGTTTCCCACCCTTTTAAGTCCCTTAATCCTCCAGTCTTAAATATTCCATTGTATATATTGATATCTACATCAGATGACATTACACTTTTGATTTTATCAAATGCTATTTAAAGTACTCAAGAAGAGAAGGAAAATAATTGTATTTACAATTGTATTTGTATTTACAATTATTTTTTCCATTATTCTTCCTGATAGTATTTCTGCTGTATATAAAATTCAGGGCTGATCATTCCTTCCTGGATTTGAACAATCCTGTGCCACTTCTTCTTTTGTGTCCATGGTTTTCTGATAAAAAAATACTCTCTCATTTGCATTATTTTTTCTCCTACAGGCAAGTTATAGTTTCTTACTTGCTTTGTTTAAGGTTACTTTTTCTTTACTTTTCAACAGATTTATCATGATGTATTTTGGTGTAACTGTACTATTATTTATGATAATAACATCTAATTTACAATTATTCACAAAATCCAAACATATAGCAAGTAAAAGTCATTAAAACTGCTAAATTCAAAAAGCACATGACATGTTACAGAACTCAGATTTTATCTGTTTCTTCTATTCTTAACCCTTTTGCTCCAATTTGTTTATAGGCATTCAGAAATGTAAGATAAAAGAAAGGTTGAAAAGAAAACTATTAGTTCTTTGTTACTAATAACACTAATACATAATAGGTTTTCTGATAGTTCCAGTGTGCAGTTATTTTAATTTTTTATTTCAAAGCAATCAACCTGTCAGGTCAGATCATTGACTTCTTTGTTATCCTCGGTGGTGTCTTTGTATCACCACAGAAGAGCAGACAATTAATTCTGAAACATAATATTTATAAGCAGGAGCAACATTTTTTTTAATTAAGCCTTATTCCACTGTCTCTTGGAGCTTAAATTTAAAGATCAAGTAAGCTTCTGAATCTGAGATTTGTTTTTCCCTACAATATAAAGAACCGTCATGCAAATTATAACAGGAAAACTTGGTTTTAAAGTCTATTTGAATAACTCATGCTTGAATGGTTGAAGGATAATCTGAAAAGGTGGGAGTGAACTGCATTGTTTGGATAAAAAATGCAAGTTATATGAAGGGGGAAACCCCCCAGAATGGAATTATCTTCTGGAGGGCGGGCCCCTTGTAGTGCAGGCTTCCCCAGTTAGGTGAGTGTTCTAGCAACCCATCTGTGTCAGTGTACCAGTTAGCGTTGTGAGAGGCTGCATTCAGCTTTAGAGAATTTTTTTTGAAGACTCTTTCACGTTTGCCCATTTAAGGATGGGTGATTTACGAATGCACCTGCCCACACTGCACTGAGTGCTGTGCAGTTTTTGACCAAAGACAGCATGACCCCCCATGCCCCACCCTCCCTATTCACCTGATATGGTCCCAAGAGACTCTCTTTCGTCTTTCTGGATGAAAAAAGTTCTGAAAGGGAAACACTTTGCCAATGTGGATGAGGTGAAACAGAAAATGGCAGAAGCACTAAAAGACATCAAAATCAACAATTCAAAAACAGTTTTGAGCAGTGGCAAAAACATCTTGATGGGTGTATTGCATCAAATGGAGAATACTTTGAGGTGATGGAAGTTTAAACATGTAAGAATAAATACACAATTTTTAATAAATAAATTCTGCTTTTTCTTCTTGTAGAAAAAGCCTTACTATAAACTTAGAAGGTATCTAAAACTGCTGGTTGTGTTATGAAGCCCATATTTAAAGCAGTAAATGGCCAGCCCACACTGTTAAGCAGTCTGTAAGCAATACCTTAATCATCGCATATTAGAAGGGTACTTCCATTGATGATAAAGATGAGTACATTCTGGTACATTCTGGAATTTGGCAACAGAAGAAAATTTCAATAGAAGTAAATATAATTTCATATATATCACTAGACTTTTACATAATATCTGAATGTGTCACATGCTCTTCCAGGAATAATAGATTGTCTATCATCCTCATATCAAATCATGTATCTGAGTGTTAAGATAAAACTTTGAAGAGCTTTCCAGAAATTTTATGGTCCAAGCACTTGAGTTCTGAGGAAGTACTGTATACTAAATTTAAGGAACATATTTTTCTTTTAAAACTTATGTGTCATATTTTACTAAATATTTTATTTCAGATGAATGTATTAGAACCTTGTTTGTTTGTTTTTTATATCTCCATCACATTTGCCTCAAGGTGAGGCTTGACAGGAAAGCATAATGAGAGATAAATGCTCTGGGCTAAGCATTGTCTTAAGTATGTTATGAGCAATAAATCATTTAATCCTCTAAATTGACTTGTGAGTTATTTTATCATACTCAGTAAAAAGATGAGGAAATTGATATAAAAGATTCTAACAGCTAATGGGGCAATTTTAAACCCACATTTCTGAATCTAGAGCCTGTGTTTTTAGCCACCAAATTAAAGAAAAACAAAGGAATACAAGCATTGTAATTAGGAAGAACTGGTGAAAAACTCTACCACTTACCAGTTGTACAAACTTAGCAGCTGAACCAGTTAATGTCCATATCTTTAAAATGGGAATGAACATTTTTACTTTGAAAATTTTTGTAAAGATTAAAGACAAGTAAAAACTTCCAGCACTCCCTAAGAGGACAAAAATAGTAACTGTTATTATTATGTGATATTGTTTTCTTTGTAAATACACAAAACTGAATTTTGTTTGAGTATTTTCCTCCTTCTATGGATTGATTAGTATTTTTTAATGCAGTGAGACGTACTCTTTCTCTCCAATATAAGTTAATGCATCTTCTCTCTCTTTATCTGTTTCTTTCTAGTTCCACGGTTATTTTGAAAAGTCTTATATTTTCTCTCCAAGAGCCTGATAGTTGACATTTGTAGGTCATACTTGATCAAAATCTCTCCAAAACAAACCCTCTGTTCTTATCATCCTAAATGACCTGAAACGCGTGATGCTCATTCATCACTGTATAACTTTGTCCTTGTTTTTTCCCTCTGTTTGTAATGCGTTTATCTAGTGTCTTCTCCACCTATTCAAGTATCCAAACCTAAACGTTTAGTTGAAATCCTGCCCATTCAACAAAGACTTCCTATCTATTTTATTTGACAATACAACACTATCCTCTTGTAAAGACCAACAGAAGGTCTCTTAAGCCCCATTACGAAGAACAATTGTGTTTCCTCTGAGTATCTGGTTTGCTTTTAATTTATTTATACTGTCAATTATGTAAGAGTATTTTGTGTCTGTGTTTACCTGCTTCTCAGAAACACTGGCCCCAAATGTGTGGTCCATTTTAGCAGCTAGAAAACATTTCAAAGCATGCTGATTAATCCTCGAAATTTATATATCAGTTAATTTCCTTGTATTTTCCCCTCCGGCCATCACATAAATGTAACCTTAATTTTTGCAAGTGTTGAAATCTAAAGAGTCAATAGAATTTTATCTCACCAAAAAAGTAACCCTACAAAGGAAATGCTTGGAAAATCATTGAAAAATACAGAAAATAATGTAAAACAAATTTAAAATTACCTGTAAATAATCATCCAAAATAACTACTTTAATTCTTGGACCTATTTACATTACAGTTTTCTATAATATAAACAATGAATCTTGTGGTGGTGACTATTTTCACAGGTTTCAAATATGCTAAAATATAATTTTATTTCACATTAAAAATTAATATTATATGAGTATGTTTGCGTCACTAAATATATTTGAAAACATGATATTTAAATATCTCATCATTTAACTGAAGGATTTCCATATAGTGGGATATTTATGTTGTGTTTAATGTTAAACACATCACTGCTATAACAAACAGTTTTGTGTTGAGTCTCTTGATTGCTAAATCTTTAACTTTACACTATTAATGTAAATTAAAGGAAGTAAATGTCTCAATTTATAAGCTGTACATATTTCTAAAATTATTAATACTTGTCAAATTTCTCTTCACACAATTCCTCTATTCATTTGACGATTGTGGGAATTGTGATTCTTTCTAAATTTATATTATATACATTTCTTTTATTTTTTAAATTAATTTAATCTTTATTATGTTTTTTTCCATTACCATTTAGTCCCATTATACCTCCCCTCTCCCCAGCAGTGGCACCACTGTTGTCTATGACCATGAGCCATTTTTTTTTCTTTTTGCTCAATATACATTTCTATAAATCACTATAACACCTTTGGGACAAGATGTATGAGTAAATAAATGAATTAATAAATAAATGGATATATTTCTAACCAAAATTCATCTTTTCATAAAAATTATATATAAATGATATAACTATTACAATACTACAAAGCTTCTTGTTGTGTTCCCTTTTATTCTTCTCTTAGCATTAATATTTTATATTTTGAAATAGGTTGAAGAAATTGCTTTTAGAAGACACTGTGTATGATATTTCTTCTAAATCTCTATGTTTTTATATTTGTGGAAATACATTTACAAGTCATAGTATATTTATTGCTTGACAATTAAGCCAAAAAAACAAATATAAAAAAAACCCCAAGAACCTTAAACAAGAAGTAGTTTTAAGTATTGTGGTGAAAATAAAAATAACCACAATCTCTCTGGTCCTTTCAGGGTATCTTTAAGACAGCTAAAAATAATATTTTCCCACCTTGTTCTTATACAAAAATGTTAGTGAGTGACAGCATCACATATATTCTTTCCCAAATTTTGTTTATAACACCTGATGCATCACACTTCAAGACATTGAATCCTTAGTGTTTGTAAACAACATGACAATTAGATTACTCAGTTGTCAGAACTCACAAGTCTGGGGCACACAGATGTATATTCTGAGAGCATTTTACTCAACCAAGAAAAATGCATAGAACATGAGAATGATTGAAGAGTCAAACAGCACGACTGTTTGGAACAGAATGAACCTGACATTGTGTCATGCCAAACCAACAGTATTGATAGGATTACTTTGTGGTAAAGTGAACAAGCTTACTAGACTTGATCACACTGAGAGCCCTGATTATGATCTCTAAATATTTCTTTTCCACTCTTAAGAGCTAGGACCCCTCAGAACGAAGACCTGAATGAGCTTCACATACCAGAGAACAAAAGAAGCTTTCAAAGCTACTAAGATCATGTCTAAAATACACAACAGCCAACTGGAAGAGGATACTTCTGGCCACAGAGGGTATTTTGGTGCATCGACAAGATTAAAAACTGTGATAGAGAGAAATACATCAAAACAGAATTAAGATACAGCTCCCTGTAGTTTCCTAAATATATTATTATCCCACACCCATCCACTCTGCATTTTCTAAAATTGATTGTTCTTCTCTGATGTCATTACCCTAACTATTCTATATGCTCTAGATGTTTTTGTACATGTTCACTACAATTTGGAGGGTTTGAAGAATCAGTAAAGACAGCACATGTGTTCAATCTCCCACATTTAACTATATGAAGCCTCAGAATTACTTTAAACTTTAAAAAAAATGCACAAATACACCCAAAATCTGCTTTGCCAGACCAAAATGGTGTCAAAATTAGGTTTGGCTTTCTTTGCAAAAAGGTGATCTTTCTGTCATGTACCAGCCTCATTCTTTTCTTTCTCATGTACTTATTTTAAATTTCTAACGTGAATAGAAAGAATTTGACTACATTCTAGGGAATAGTTTTCTGACTGATTTTTATCTGCAAGGAGAGTTATGTCACCGTAAGCGTTTTCTCTTCTTATGGAAGAAGCTGAGCAGTAGTTTCTCTTAGAACTTCTCAGGTGCTATACCATGCAGAGAAAATTAGACTGCATGTCCATCACATTCTTCAAAACGTTTTAATTATGTATCATCTGAAGGCATATTCATCCACATTAATAATACAAATTATAACCTCAGTAGAAGGTATTCACCATGTGGGGCAAAAATAAAAGGAAACATTCTGTAGTGTAGAAGAAAGGCATTGGAGAATAGTAAAGAAAAGACTGAACCTGGGTTCTAGTACTGGCTCTGTTTTAACTGCAATTTTATTGAAGTATTTAACTTTGTAAATATATCTCTTTATGTGTGAAATTGCATTATTGGAAAAGACAATGTAACAACTTTCTGATTTTCTGTGATTTCTTATGGCTAAAACAAACTATTCTACATACTGATTGTATGTCAAAATTTTATATCCTTGGAATGGAAGAATGTTACTTGGAAAAGAAAAAACTGTAAAGCATTTGCAAGTTTTAGTGTGGATTTTTAACACAAAACTTGTGTTGTAAAATGTCAAGTTTAATGGTGCAAAAGTAGAGCATTATCTTTTGCAAAAGGAATTCTATTTATTATAAAGTTTACTCCGTAAGACCAAATATACTTGTAATAGTAGATTATTCAAATATCTAGCACTTACATAAATCTCCTAACTCTGCAAGTATTTCTTAAAATTTATTCTGCTTACCTCTCACCTGGAAATTTATAGAAATGCAAATTTCTACACCCCAGCCAGAGATTATGAGTCAGTAGGCTGGGTTAAGGGTATGTTATCTAAACTGATATTGAACAAACAGAAAATTCTTAATGTAAGTCTCAGGAATTACCCTTTGAGAATAATAGCTAAATGCCTTCTTTGGAATTCTTTCCATAATAATATTTTCTGATAACTAAAATTATCCTGAATGTATACATGTAAAGAGAGAATGCAATCTCTTATATAATCTAATCCCAAACCTCTTACTTGTATTTAAAAAATAAGTTCACATTACATTGATGCGAAGAGAAAATTCAAGTTTAAAATATATTTAAATAGCCTGATCATACAACATTTACTCTAGTTTGCCTATCAGCCAATGGTAGGAAAACCTGGCTTTGTCACATAATTCAAAATACCCATAGGAGAAAAAATAAACCAACTTCAGGAACAAATACAAGGATTCTTGGTACAAACATCAGAAAGCAATAGCAAAAAGAAATAACAAAAGCATAAACTCTACTTTTGCATGACTGAATGATTCAGAATTTAAGACATCTGAATTTAAACAAATATATATATTTGTTTTGATCCTGGATATATGTTTACATATGTTTACATTAATATATATCAGATGCTTTTACAGTGGAAATGTAATCCCACACCATATTATAGATAAAGATCTACATTAAAATTTTATTCTACTATTACTATTATTACTGAAATGTAACATATAAAGCGTAATTGCTTTTCCTTTTGGATTCCTCAAAGGCAGACAATTTTTTAAGGGAAATTCTAATGCTAAATAGAAAAAGCATGCTACCAAAACAAGATGTTTTAGAAGTAGAAACTATTTGGCTTTCTTAGCTAAAATAATGTTCAAAAAATGGGAATTAGTTCGAGATTTTCATAGCTTTCTTATAATTGTTAGAAAAAACTGATCTTACTATGAGCCACAAAGTAAATATCAACAAGTTACAAAAATTTTAAATCATCCAGTTTATATTCGAAGACAGTAGAATAAATTACCAATGACTAACAGAACAAGAATACAAAGCACAAAGATAAAAGTTACAACTATAAAATACCCAACTTCCTGAAAATTGAATACATTCTTAAATAACTCACTAAATATTAGACAAAAAATAAATTGGAAAAAGTTTAAACTGTATTATAAGACAATAAAACATGTAACTAGTCTCAAAATCAATGAACTAAAAGCTTCCAACTAAATAAGATAGAAAGAGAAAATAAAATTAAACCCAAATAAAAGAAAGAAATAGTAGAGAGAACAAACATACAGTAGATCATCAAAAAGGATAAAATTTTTTTCTTTGACAAATTTATCAAATTAACAGACCCTTGGTTAATTAAGGAGGAAAGAGGGAAAACACAAATTTCCTGTAGCAAGAACAGGAAAGAGGACATTATTATGATCTTACTAACATAAAGTAAGATAGTAAGTGGGTATTCTGAACAAATTATGTCCAATCAATCTGTCAATTTGGATGAAATAAATAAATTTATTTAAAAATATAATTTACCAAAACTGACAGAAAAAGAAATAGAAAATTTGATTCATTCAGTATCTTTAGTATCTATCAAAACATTAAATGCATTACAGAAAACATGCTGGAACAATGCTGTTCTGCATACTGTACATCTGCACCTTCCCATAGGATCCAAGGACTGTATACGTTTTGTCACACTGGTGATGAGCTATTTTATCTTCTACCTATAATCTAGGTATAATTACTTTTATTCCAATGTAATTAGAAAAGTAGCTAAAATTGAAACTGACCGAGCTAGAGCAGACAATCTAAGCTATTTTTAAGAGCATTTTCTCGTAAACTGAAGAACATCAGGCTTGTTATCCATTTACTAGCATTCAAGTACATTCTTGTTACATGTGACAGGAATTTCTCTGGCTCTGTGTTTTGGGGGTTTCTGTGGTCCCCAAATTGCATGTTGCAGTAACTCATAAGTGGCAGTGGTATTGTCAGGAAAGTACTAACAGAACGTTTTGAAACACTGAAATGTTGAGATGTTCACCTGTGTAAACTATTTTTGTTGCCAATTATTGTTTTTTATGCTTACCATCCTAAGAATGGTCATGACTAATTTGGCCCCGCATTTCTGTCCTCTAAAAACAGAGCTTTAGCTCAGTTAGGCCAAATCATACTTTCACTGTATGTACGAGGATATGGACTCTCAGTAATCAGCGTAGCAAATGTCATCTCGAGAATCCCTGGCATAGCCATATCCCGTACACTTAAATTTACATTTCTGAACAATCCACCCATAGGACATGGATATTCCAGTTTATCATCCATGTCACAAGTGGTTTCAAACCCAGTTTTAGTCATCACTAGGTTCAGATATTAGCCCAGAACTTTACTAACTGTAGGAATTTGTGCAATCTGTTTAACCTCTCCAATCCCCAGTCCCCTTGTTGGTAACTGAAAACTGATAATGTTGTAGAAATATATAAACAAGTTTATATATGTAATGTGCTTAGTTTATGTGCACGGTACTTTTGTTTCAGATAAATTTATTTATATTTTACTATAAACTTTGTTTTGATTGTACATGAGTTTGGAGATATCTAGGATTAAGGATTAGATCAACTAAGAAGTAACAATTTGCAAATGAACATTCTCATAGAATATATGCATATATAATTAGTGTTATAACTTTTCAAGATACTACTCATTCCTCATTTTGTTCAAGAGAAATGACCCTAACCAATACTGAACAGAGTTAGTTCCTTATAATTCTTCTGTTAAATAAATAAGCATTGGAATGATTATATATGATGACTAAGTCAACAAAAAACAAAAACACCATATAATGTAAATTGGATCCCTAGAGCAATGCAATTGCTATGCAGTATTATGAGTAATACTTTGGGTTAAGGTAACAGGTTTTTATTTCCTTTTCAAACTATAAGTGCATTGGAGTGAGTAAATCTTTTAAATTAAAAATTGTTTTGGCCAATTCCACATTCACTTTAGACTCACCAAGTGAATATTTAGACAATACTTTATAATGTCTGCATTTTTCTTGGTTAATATTACATACTAACAAAACATTTTCATATTTAGAGTTAACTCATTAAGAGTGAAAATCTAACCAAAATTAAAATTGAGAGATTACTGAATAAGAGAATAAAACAGAACATGCAGTTTCTTTGTTCTCGATCAGCAGCCAAACTTTGGGAGGGTGTGCTCTTGCTACAGTCTTTGAAAAAACACGCCAGAATGCCAAGATCAATTGCCAAAAAAGAAAGCAAATAATAATACCAAACATCAAAAGCTACTTTTCACAGTTCTACTCCGAAATAGAGGATTATAAAAACATCGCTTGTTATAGTCATAACAAAACCCAGGAGTTTTGTGTCAAGGCAGGAATCATTCGGAGCCTTTTTAAATTCCAGCTCAAATGGGACCCCTGATTAAAACATTAAAAAGAAAAAAGGAATATGTTTGAGATGCCAGGATTAAGGATAATTGCAGGTGAAAATCCCACATTTGAACCATAATTCAACAAACACATTTATTATACTAGCTTCAAGGTGTTATTCTTGTGTGGTTTTTAGATAGTATAACATTTAGCTTAGTCTTACTTAAGTACGCATCTCTGAATTTAGAATATGAGTAAAAGCATTGTTTTCAATATTCACTAACTTCCATTTTCTGCTCAGAGTGGTCCAGAGAAAAGGTGTGGGTTTCATTAGCAGCTCCACAGATTATCTGTTAGATTTCTAAACCAAAATAATTCATTCATTTGAGAAATAGGCTTTTAAAAATTATAATTTAGAATTAAAAACACTAGCCCTTGCCATTATGTATGTTGTGAGAATTAGGTTAGAAATAGAGTGTGGGCCCCAGTGTCTCGTCAAAAGTACATTTTCATGAAATGTATGGTATTGTGTTATTAATGGTATAGTAATTGTAAAATTTGGCCCTAGAAGTAAGGTCCATATGTTACAAATAGTTTCTCTTCTGTGATTTTCGAAACTAATGAATGAAAACAATTCTCTCAGAAGGCCATAGTTTTCTTCAGGAAAAGCCCATTAGATCATTTGCCAATTAATACTTTGGATTGTGATGAGATTATTTATAATTTTTTACTTTCAATAAGGAACATGGTACAACACAGTAATTTCAGGATGAAAATTCCTTTTTAGAATGTTTAGTTTTAGTTTTAAGTAGCAATTCATCTATATGTTTTCCTATGTCACTCAAGGCAAACTGAAGAAAATTCAAATAAAGTATATTGTTTTCTTACTTGACACAATCATAACTCATATTTTCATGAGATAAAGTTTTACATTTTTATCAATATCTGAGATGTTTAAAACTCAGTTATAACTATATATTAAACATGAATTTTTGCTTATTGGTTTTATCCAAGTCCAATTAGTAGGTATTTCTGATGTCATTTATAATTCATCAGCTTAATCCTGATAAGTTAGGAGCTATTTCTAATTAGAGATCTATTATTTAGTTGTCATATGATATATTTTATTAAGTACCCATTATTTGATGGGCATAGTGTTAGCTGTGCAGAATATGTAAGTGAATACAACCTGCTTTGTGCCTGACACGAGGGCCCGGTCTCCCAGAGGAGAGCAGTCAGTCAGCATTTGTGTCTTACATTGTGCTGTGCTGCCTGTGCGTGCGTGGCACCATGAGAAACCGAAGGGGACACGGCTAGCTCAGGCTTGGAAAAAAAAAAAAAGAGAAGGCTTTGAGAAGTAATTTCTGTGCTGTTTTAAGTAGGACGGAAGGCATTTAGCCAGTACGAACTAGAAAGAAATGTTAACATAGTTTTTGTGAGGCAGCTATTTTGATACATCGTTTAAGCATAGTGATTTTTATATACTCTGAAGTCCAGACTCTAAACTTGTACCCATTTTTATTACCAAGAAATTTTCCAAAAACAGACGCTCACCCGAACCCTCACTACATACGCCATACTTTAACTCATCCCATCTGTGACCCTGAAGTCTGGGTTAGAAACAGTGGATGAAGGGAGGCCTGTACCAGACCGAGGTCAATGTCAGAGGGAGGCGCGGGAACGGGCTGGGGGCAGATGGTGTGCTACCCCCTTGTGACCAACTGTGAATGACCCCGGCTTACGTGGGGGGGGGGGGGGCTCTTGCGGCACAAATAACGCCCCTGTCTATCACAAAATATTTTATTGCAAAACCATAAGCATGTAATTCTGTAATATAACACTAACACACTCTTGCATGCCATATGACATTTTAGGTGAAATGTTCCAGTAAAAACTAGAAATTATTGCACCCATAGTATTACCCTCCCAGTCACACTCAAGTGGGCCTTACTTCTGCCACACTCTGTTTACTTCTTATTTATGGAAAAGGCCATTCGTCTTCCTAAGCAAAGTCTGCTCATCTTTGAAAATTCACTTACATTTTAATATGATTCTGAAATTCTCTGTTTCGTTCTTTATTCACAATGATCAATACTTCCAACTAGTAAATAGATTTGACTACATCATAAGCAGCCTTGAATTTCTACATTTTTCTAGAAGTGATTACCAGTATTTGTCATGGTCCCTGATCGTTTCTCTCATATGCACTCTTCACTACTAAGGCTGCTAAGGGAGGTCAGTGTTGAATGCAGGACTTAAAAAAACAGAAAAAGAGATTTGTACATTCAAATGTTTCTTATGAAATTTCAAAATATGAATCTCATTGAATGCCTTGATGATTTTTAAAATTATTGATTTTTCACTATTAGCCACAGGATATAGAATATACAAAAGATAATGTAAGAAAAGCCCTTTCCACATAAGATAAAGTACTCCCTGGGAGATTTCATTTTATGTTGTTCTAAAGTTTTTATTGTTTATGCTATTCCAGTTGTCCCAATTTCCACCCTTATGCCCCACCCCACTCAGCCCACCTCCATTTCCATAGTCAGCCCCCACACTGTTGCCCACGTCCATGCATGCTTTGATAATCTCTTTACCTTCTTTCAATCAGTCCCTACCTCCCCCAACCCCTTCCACAGGGGGAGATTTTAATAAAATAAAACAAGGTTTAAGGTGCTGCTTCATTCCCCAACATAAGCCTCAGAATCTCCAGTACCTAGGCTTTGGCCAAAAGAAGAGCAATAGTAACTGGAGACTGAGGGGAAATACAAAAGCAGAGGGACCTGTGTACCTCTCCTCTTTTGGGGCTTTGAGAAGAGGTCACCATGTGGTATGCTTCATGACCATATGGGGTGGCCCTATTAAAGTAGAAGCAGTGACATTGTGTCATAGGCAGAGAAAGAACCTGGATTCTTGCTTGCCATCCCCACTTCTTGGTCATGGCATACAGGAGACTTAGTCATTTCTGGAATTCCAATGATCAGTACAGCCATGTGAGAGCTGGTGCCTAGGATAAACCTGTGGTCTGGAGGAAGGGGATGTGGAGTGTGAGTACTGTAACCATTGCATGACTATAGATTTTGTGTGAATGCTAGGCCATGCCCAAAGGCCAAGAGGGATTAAGTACAAAGACTAGCTAAGACCTAGAGGACAGTATTCAGGTAAGAGAAATTATTTCTTTCTCCGTCCTGTTGTTGGATGTTTCTAGCTATGCCAAGATGCCACCAAAGTAAAACAGAAGGAAAAGAGGGAAAGACAGAGTATTGAATTGACTGGAATTTATATCTACTTCTAAGTAGATACACAGGTCACATCATTCATGATCAATTATATTTCATAATAAGAAAGTAAAGAGATGTATTTCTGTTCCTCAAAATATAAAAATAGTCACAGAATACATTTATGCTTGTTAGTCACTGATTCTAACCACTTTCAATGCAAAAACCCATATTTTTCTCTAAACAACTCTTTGAGGTATGTACTATTTTTATCACCAATTTAAGAATGAGCAAGCTTAAAGAGAGCTCATACACGTAATTGCCATGTGTACTGCACTTCACAATGGGATTATTTTCCATCTGCTTAATTTTCCACACATTTTTCATTTCTTATTCTCTGTTTCCACTCTTTATAGCATATACCTCTGTTGATAATAACAATTATATTTCTTGCATGTTTTATTTTTAGCTTAGCCACTTGGAATCTTTCGGCTTTTATGTTCCTTCCCTTAGCAACACTGTTCTCTCATGCTCCATATATTTCTTACTTGGAATTCTGTGTTATCAGGAAGGCTGAGCTAATAAAAGTTTTCATGCCACAGATCTCATATTCAAATAGTGAATTTGTGCTGCTAGACTTTCACAGGATATTCATAACAATTCACAAAATTTGATAAAGTGGATCAAAGTGGGATAAATGATTCTTGATTTCAAGGGCCAGAATGACAGAGTGTACACACATAATATGGATTGGTTGAAGGATATGACTTACTGAATTACAGTATATGCAATATATGAACCACAGAAAATAAACTCATTCCCTTTACTGGTTATGGATCAAAGCAAGTATAAAATTAACTTACCCAAATTATAATTTCAGGGGTGATATCCTGGCAAAGGATGAGAACATAGACTTGAAGTCTGACAGATCTAAATTCAATAGCCCCTGGCCCACTAGTTTATCAGCTGTATAACTTAGGACAAGTTCCTTAACTCCTCAAGTCACAAATTTTGTATTGGAAAGTGAGAATCAAAATATCAATGTACCATGTAGTTAGGGCAAGGTTTAGGTCAATGATAAAAGTAATCACTTAGCCCAGAGAAGAAAACAGAGTAATCATTATCACTATCATCCTCATCACCATCATCATCTTTACCACAATTACCTAATTATGCTGTTTTTCTTTTTAAAAAAATATTTATTGAGTACTTAGTGTGAACTAATTATTGTCTTAGATGACTGGGACACATTAATGAACAAAACGGTAACTGTCTTACTTGGTTCAGGCTGCTATAATAAAGTAACAAACAGGATGGCTTATAAGTAACAAAACTTTATTTCTTACAGTTCTGGAGGCTGGAATTATGAAATCTGGATGCCAGCATTGTTAGGTTAGGCAGCGTCCCAGCTGCCGATTGCCCACCTCTCTCTGCGTCTTCACAGGGAGAAGGGCATTTCCTAGGTCTTATTTCATGATGGCGTTCATCCCATCTGTGAGGGCTCCACTATAATAATCTAATCACCTTTCAAAGGCTCCACCTACTAATATCGCCACATTGGGTGTTAGGATTGCAACATATGAACTCTGGTGGGGGGCACAAATATTCAGACAATAACAACAACTATGCTTTTGGCTCTCTACACTCTACTGTATGAGGATATAGAAAAAAATCACACAATTAAATATGTAAGTCATATGGTGCTCTACAAGCCATTACATGTCATAGAAAGCAGCAAAAAAATAGTATATTTTGATTACTGATTTCACAGAACTATGATATGTAATAGGTTACAATTAAAAATATAGTCCTCAATAGAAAGGTAAGATTTGAGCAACTACTTAAGGGACATGAGACAACCAGTGGAAGTCATTTCAGGCAGAGGAAATGACCAGTGCAAATGCCCTGGGACAGGAGCACATGCAAAGTTGGAGGGACGACAAGGAGACCAGTGTGGATAGAATTGGAGTGAGTTGCCCGGGAGCAAAGTGAATGAATTTAGAAAGCTAACTTGGAGAAAAACATGTGTTGATACACGGAGGCTGTATAAGTGCTTTGGCTTTATTTTAAGGTGAGGGACCTCCTAAGATTCAGTGATTCAGCACTTAAAACACTGTCAGCATATGAAAAACTGATCTCTGTATCTCCTAGTAGTTATAAGATCTATATTTTTAACCCTGTAAGTTTCAGTTTTAACTGGGTGTCTTTGTTTCCCACATTTTTCAGTAAAAGACATTTTAAAAGGAATATTTCAGAATGAAGACTGACACAGAAGAAAAAATAAAAATTTCATGGAGGATTGACAAAAAAAGAATTAATGTGATAATAGAGTTAAAATTTTGTAGGTCACTTAATCCGTGCCCATGAATCTACTTCCAAATACACTTCTGTAGCCATCAATATTTTTATTTCATTATTTAGTATACCTATACATCTGAGAGATTTTAAAAACATGTTCAAAAATATACTAGATGAGGTATAATATGTTAAACTACTTGAACACAAATAAGTTAAAAATATAAATATATAGCTTTACCTTTTAAACATAGGTGGATAGTGACTTGAAATGTTCAATATGCAAGTAATCTTTTTTTCTCCTATTAAAAATTTATTTGATTTAGAACCATGTTGTCATAGACAGCCTGGATTTATGTCCGAGTAACAGGACTTCAGCTTGGAGCCACTCAATTATTTGTCTGGATTCCATGGAAACTGGGACTTGAACAATACCAAAATGTGGTTGTGCAAAATATAAATTGGGGGAAAGGGTCAGAATCCAGAGAATCTTCCAGAAGTATAGTGCAGAAACCACTTTAGCACATTTTCTACATTAATTCTCTCATATACTTTAAACTGTTTATTATAACCCAATAACTATTCAAGAGCTATGTGTAATCTCCATTTACACTATACCCTAGAGTATAGTATTACTGTACTCTATAGTATACTATGGTATTACAGTATAGAGTGGAGTATTTTAAAGTACAAATATTGCATGTTTTCTACTTCACAGACAAAAATTGCTCAACTTCCTTTAGCATTTAATCTAGACTGGGAGAGCTGCTGGAAGTTTGAGAGACCAGCTGGCCCTGCCCTTCACATTTAAAATAGAGATACTTAGAGAAACTAGAGGGCACACCCACAGCCTGGTGGCTAAATAAATGAAATTTTCCCTCAAGCCTTCAGACACACATTACATTCTGAGAAAGATTTCTCTTTGCCCAAGAGTAAGCAATCAATTCTTATTTTAGTTAGAAGTGACCTGCTACAATCTTTGAAAGTATAATGCTGATTTTTATTATAAAACTACAATGGCATGATTGTGAAGAGAAACCTGAAGGATTAGAGAGGGAAGAATAAATATCTAAATGATTCATAGAAGAGTCCATTGGAAGTGGTTAAATCGGGTAACCAAACTGGAAATTCCTTGATGACTCAGGGCTTACTGCTCTTCTGTGCTTGACAAATGAGCAGAGAGCTGAAGGCCGGCCTCAGATAGGAAATCGGAACTTAGTGGGCAGTTTAGTAGGACAGGACAATTTTGTAAGAAAAAGGATAAAATAGTCCTCACGTCAGGAGACTGACGTGAGATTTTTAGTTTCCAAGGAAAAGGCCATCTACTATGGAAACCGTGTTGCCATGGATGTGTCACTGTTGAGATGCAGGCCCAGAAAAGAGGCCAAGGAATTAGGTATAAACAGAGAAATCCCACAGACAAGAATGAAGTATGATTGATTTTAACATGACTCAAATTATATAACAATTAAAATTATACTTCAGCCATGATAAAATTCAAGCATAGTGGTTTTCAAGTGGAGCAGGTGTCTTACATCAAAGATGTATGTGGTTTATTTGGTAGTGAAAATGATGGAGGAGGGTACTGTGGGCTTTTAGTGGACAAAACCCAGGGATGCTAAATAGCCTGCCATATGGCAAACACAAAGAATCATCTCATCCCAAATGCCACTGATAACTCATTAAGAAATAATGAAGCAATTCAAAAGATGTGTTGGAGAAGGCCTGGAATATTTCCTTTACGGGGGACCACAGTTTTCTAATCTGAAATATGAATACAAGAATTTTGCTCATTTCACACAGGTGTAATAGCAAGCCAGAAAACAATGAATTAGTCAACTAGGAGTTGTAGAATGTGGCAATACCATGAGGTGACAAAACAACTTGTGACTGCTGATATCCTACCATTTTTCCCCAAATTAACTTCAAAAGTACAGAGGAATAAGTTTCATAGCATCCTGTTCCAAGTATCCTGTGACGGTGTTTAATAACTACAGTGTTTAAAGGGGGCAGCTTGAGGAGTTGAGCGGAAAGTTGTTACAAGAACAAGTATGCATCCAAAACAATGCCCAGATACCTCCATCTCCCTTCTGGAAACTAACCTGATTAGAGAAGATGCCTTCAACCAGTCAAAGACCCCTTGAACCATGCAGTTTAATTCTGCATTCTTACGGAGTGACTTGACTTGTTCTGTTTGCTTAAAGTATTGCTCTTAAAGTCAGGGTCAAATAATGAGGGCACTAACTGCCACACCACCTTCGGAAATGACACTGAACTGAAGGGGTCCATTTGCCTGCATGCATCAAAGTGCAATAAGATGCAAACAGAAGTTTGCAGCAAAGAAAGTAAAGGTTTATTTAAGGAAATGGTCCGGAAGCACAGACTTCCTGATGTCTCCCAAGCATAGATTCTACACAGGAAAAATCATTAATCCTGGTGACTACCGGAGTCCGTGTCACAAGCTGCACTGGCTGGTTGAGGTCAGGGTAGGAAGTAGTTGATCATTGTATCAGGTTCTGATGTCAGCCATGGTGTCATTTCATCTAATTTCATGAGGGTGTGGTCTGTAGGGGTGCTCCACTTTCACGAGTCTGGAGCTGAAACAGCTGAGGCCTAGATGTTATCTTTAGTCGGACTGAACTCTGTTTCTGTGGTCAACAGACCGGGGGCTTTGTTCCCAAGAGTGTTTGATGTTGACCAGAAGCTAATTGTCCTAAGTGCTTAATAATTAAGGGAGTGGAGTACAAGGAAGGAAGGAGGCAGGTGAGTCAGGTTGCTGCACAATTTCAGTTTGAATCAAAGGAAACAAAGGAGAAAAGGTCACATTAAAGAAATGAGGCTTCTGTGCAGTTACAGAAACTTGTAGAATGACATAGCAAGCTTATTAATTTTTCAGTCTGTAAATTGTCTTAGCACAGTTGCCATCCCAAGATGATAACACAGGCGAGAGAAAGGGCGAGAGTAACATACACATTTTATATATTCAAAAGAGAGGAAGAGTATACTTTGCTTTGGTAATTAAAATCTCTTTATTCCATTCTCATGTCATATGTTTTTAATTTTATGGTCTTTACTATCGTTCTGCACCTTTATTAATAAAAAGTATCAATTCCACAGGAAATATTTAGAGACATTTTATTATCCATAATCTCGCTGTACATGTCAGTTTCTTATGATTCTACTAGGAAATTTTCAGAAAAAAAGTCTCTGCTACTTAAAATGTTATTCGAATGAAGGGAATAAAACTTCTTACTGTAGCAGCATACACTTTCACAATTTAACTTCTATTAAACTTATTGAAGGCCTTGGAATAAACCCAAAATAGATAACTTATAGATTCTATGAATAAATAATGATAACATTGTATAGCAATTTGCCAAGATATTAAGCACCCACAGGTATTATATTAATTGTCCAAGCATATGTCTCCTGCTGGAGTGATCTGTTCATATTAAAGAAGTAATTTCACTTCATGAAGGCAAGAGTATACATAATTTACTATAAATATGTTCTCAAGTATTCAAAGAAGGACAAACTTATTTCACACCATTGGGGTGTGTGTTAAACCACATTCCTAATTCCCCTGGAGCCTGTGATATAGTTGGCAGCTGTCGTGTGCATGGGTATGTGTGTAACTGTGTCCAGGTAATTATTATGATGCAGGCACAAGGTACAGAATGAAGAACCCTGATATAGAATATTTTTAGGTCAGAGCATAATCTACACTAGTTATATCAACAAAGAAAATTTAATAAAAAGAATTATTAGATATGGAAATTATTAGGTATGAAAAACTGTAGGAAAAAAGGGAATACAATTACTAAGTTGTTCAGGGGTCCCCATGACCACCCCTAGATTTGCTGAAAGCACTCACAGGACTCAGCATATAATCATATTCATGGCCATGGTGTTTTACAGACGTGGGATACGAAGCAAACTCAGCAAAATGGGATGTGTAGGTGAAGTCTGCAGGAAACCACATTCGAGATCCTTTTCCAGTGGCATCACACAGAATGCTTTCAATCCCCTCAACAATGATTTGTGGCAACATATGTGAATTATCATTCACCAAGGAATCTCTTTAGACACTCAGTGCCCAAGGGTTTTACTGGGTGTGGTCACATAGGTACTCTCTGCCTATCACCTACCAAAATTCTAAACTCCCAGACAGAAAGCAGGCACTTGATATGCACCAGTGTTTGCACAATTTATCATTCTTATCAGGGTATGGTGGGAACTTTCCCCAAATCAAAGTTCCCAGACACTAGCCGAGGGCCAATCTTGTAAGCAGGACTTTCCAGTGAGAGCAGATGCAATAATGCTACGTCAACTCTTTTCCACAGAATGTGTCAGACATAGGGACTGCAGAAAAAGTCACCATCCCTACAGTTGGGGAAACAATGAAAAGAGGTTGGCATCATGAAAATTTTAAAATTGGAGAGAGTGACCCCATGGAGCAAAACCCAGACCTCTGAATAGGGGCTGGTGTTCTGCTGGCCTCAGTGTCTCTGAGTCAGGGGCAGGGATGTGTGGACCTGGAAGCCAAACGGAGGGCAGAGGCACCAAATGGATGACCTATCCTCTCTAAGGCAGCTTGGTGAACTGGTTCAGCAAGGGATGAAAAAACATCAATGTGGAAAACCCTCTGATTCTGGAACAAACTATCACTGCCAAGGAAAAGACAGAGTGGGACTATGCTAACAGAACAGGAAAGCAATAGTTAAGCAAGAAGAACCAAGTCTTTAGCTTTCTAGTCACCGTCTCTCTAGCGCCCTCTTTAGAAAGAACCTAATGGGAACGCAGGCAAAGGGAAAGGTGGTTTGTGTTTCCAGGCCCAGCATCACTAGTCTGGAGAGGTGGAACTGGAGCTCAGAATCAATAGCTTAGTAGCCAGCACAAGATTTTATAAATTTCTTCAGGGCATTCTACCAAAACCTAACAGATTTATGTAATATAATTTATCCACTCTAGTTTTTATCTTTTGTACAGATTTTTATTTTATTTTATTTTTTGTTGTTGTTGGAGTATACTTGTCTCCATTTTCCCCCTACCATTCTCCCCTATCCTACCCAACCCCACCCTCAATCCTACCCTCCCTTGGCTTTGTCCATGGGTTCTTTATAAATGTTCCTTGACAACCCTTCCCCTTTGCCCTCCATGGCCCCCTTCCCCCTGCCCTCTGGTTACAGTCAGTTTGTCCTTAATTTCCATGTCTCTGGTTCTATTTTGCTTGCTTGTTTGTTTTGTTGACTAGGTTCCAATTAAAGGTGAGATCATGTGGTATTTGCCTTTCACCATCTGGCTTACTTCACTTAGCATAATGCTCTCTAGTTCCATCCATGTTGTTGCAAAGGGTAGGTTTCTTTCTGTTGCATAGTATTCCATTGTGTAAATGTACCATTGTTTTTTTATCCACTCATTTACTGATGGGCACTTAGGCTGTTTCCAGCACTTGGCTATTGTAAATTGTGCTGCTATGAACATTAGGGTGCATAAGTTCTTTTGAATTGGTGTTGTAGGATTTTTAGAGTATAATCCCAGCAGTGGGATTGCTGAGTCAAAAGGCAGTGCCATTTTTAGTTTTCTGAGGAAATTCCATACTGTTTTCCACAGTGACTGGCCCAGTCTGCATTCCCACCAAGAGTGTGTTAGGGTTCTCTTTTCTCCACAACCTCTCCAACACTTGTTGTTTGTTGATTTATTTATGATGGCCATTCTCAAAGGTGTGAAGTGATATCTCATTGTGGTTTTAATTTGCATCTCTCTGATGGCTAGTGATGCTGAGCATCCTCTCATCAGCCTCTGGGCCCTCTGTATGTCTGCCTTGGAGATGTGCCTATTCAGGTCCTTTGCCCATTTTTTAATTGTATTGTTTGTCTTCCTGGAGTAGAGTCATGTGAGTTCTTTATATATTTTGGAGATCAAACTCCTGCCAGGATATCATTGGCAAATATATTTTCCCATATAGTTGGTTCCCTTTTCATTTTGTTGATGTTTCTTTTAGTCTTGCAGAAACTGTTAATTTTGGTGAAGCCTCATCTGTTTTTTCTTTCTTTCATGTCCCTTGCTCCAGGAGACATATCCATTCTAAAATTGAAGCCAGAAATATTTAAAATGATATACTGTAGCAATATGTGCAATGATAACACATACTACAGTGATATGTGAAAAGTAAGTGAACTGTGAAGAGTAAATATCTGTGAACGAAAACAGTGCCTTGTTTGTATCAGGTGACTTCTAGACCACTTCCATGAGAAGTTGGTTGGGAAGGTCAAGAATGAAAATTATGTCACATTTTCCAGGATCGCAGGTACTGTCTCTCCCTCTGTGTGGTCTTCTCTTATATTGCTGGGAGGTAGGTTCAGGAGTCATGCATTGATCATGGCCACGTTCAGTAAAATTTTCTGCCTTTAATTACTTATCTGATATTGTTATGTTACTGAATATTACAGGGTGACTTTCAGAAAAATGCAACCTCTTCTTCTGCCTCTTGGGGTGCTATCATCTAAGTCATTTGACTCCTATTAACTTTATTCTCATTACTGCCACTTCCTATCTGAACCAAAAACAGCAACCTGGGTTGAATTCAGTGCAGGTAGCAGTGTGCAAAAAGACATAAAAATGATAACTATTATATATTGATCTCATATAGCATGAACCAGACATTGTCTCAAGTACTTACACATTATCAGTTACATCTAAAAAAAATCCTAAGGTGAGGGTATTATTTTCCATTTTATAGACAGGAAAATCAAACTCGTCCATCTATGGTCTTTATAGTTGGCTTTTCTGCACCCAAATATTTCCTTTCTTAAACTTTGTACTCTATCTGATATCATAAACAGAATGTTGGTTTAGCAGACCATGTCCTTGCATAGGAGTTGTGATAGCTAATTTCTGCCTTCCTTTTATCTACAACTGGCTAGACAATCATTTGCTTCTCTTGAAATGTTAGCATAGATGACTTTTAAGGAAAATAATGATGTTTAATAGAAATAGTAAGAACCTTGCAATCAGACATATAAAATTTTAAATCCAAATATCACTCTTATTAGCTGAGTGAGTTTAGAAGATTTTTAGCCAATTTTCCCAACTATAAAACTGAAATAACTACTCATTCAAAGAGATTACTCTGATTTAAAATTGTGCACATAAAGAGCTGACTATACTTCAACTAATTTGTAAAACAGATTCAGTTAAATTCTCTGTAAAGTTTTAATCATATGCTCAAAATTTTCTGTCATTTTTAAAATTGATTTTGACTATTTGGTGAATAAATAGTTCTCTCTATTCCAATTTTGAGACAGAATTAGAATTAGAATTATAAATTTAAACACATTTCTAGATTCTTATTTTTCATTTCCTTTCTACCTCCTGCTTCCAATAGTGTGGCCATTAAAAATAAAATATAAATAAAAACAAACCACATCCATCATGTACTGTATTTTTGTTTAGTTTCACTGCTATTTCACCCATCCCATTTTTCATAAGGAGTTGGAATGTTTTATTTTTAAAGCCAACCCTCTAAGTCAAATCTAAAAATAATTCTGTATAGTTGAACTTTCACTCACCTAAATTGCCTCTTTTTTTTCTTTAAAGCAGCAGGGTCTTTTTTCTCCATTGCTACATGCATTGAGGAAAATATGGCTTTACTACTAAATTTCAGAAAGCAATGAAATATATACTGTAGAAACAGGAGAGTATTGTGAAACCCTAGTAAAGTGTGAGTTATTTCATAATTGAAAATTCAAAGGAGTTTTCATTATTAAAGTAAACTACTTAGAGTAATGTATATTTAATTGAATTAAGTAATTTTCCTGGACTAAGTAATCATTTCCTATTATTTACATTTTATTTGTTTTTATGTATGGCGTTAGTTAGGTTTATCATGGATTGCTTCTCCTATTGAGACTCTATTTCCATGATTATGTCCCATAACCTGTTAATAATTATTTATTCATCACATAGTCAACATAATTTTACAAGCAAAGAAAAAATGAGCATACAGTTAACACTTTACAGAATATTTATTGAATCAGATCACAAATTAATTAAACCAAGATGGCTTTTTCCAAAGAATGGATTTATCAAAGATGATTGTATACACTAATAATAAATGAACAATGAAGAGTTAAAAATCTACTGGTGTAGATTCATCATTTTGTATAGAGATAAAATTAACAGGCATAAAATCAGTGTTATGCATCAGTATAATGGAGGCTAATGAAATCAAGTCCAAATATCAGTGACTAAGCAAACTAAAGCTGACACAAAATCCCATGTGTTTGGAGCAACCTCCAGAGAAAGTCTCCTCTATGCAGTGATTCAGAAATATAGGATCTCTTATCTTAAAACAGTACTGCCCAAGCCTGAGGTCCCAGGACGCTGAGAGCTGGAACAGACAATAAGAAGAACACATGTTCTTACATGTCTTGGCCCAGAAGCACTGAGCATCACTTTTGCTCACATTTCATTGCCTATAAGTAGTCAACAGTCTCACCTCCTTGAACATGAGCTGGGAAAGCTTAGATAAAAATTGACATTTTTTTTAATCCTTATATAGCTTACCATTCTGAGAAAGATCACCACCTACCAGTTCTCAAACAATGTAGCTCTCAGCCAATTTGTTGGCCTCACTCTCAAGGCAAGCCAAGGCCAATCAGCTTCATGCTTGGTCTGAGGATGCAAAAACACCCCAGGTCGAACCTGAACTACAAAGTTTCCACCCTCCGCACACTTGCATGGCTATTTCTGGTTTAGGCCAAGTCATAGGCTTACAGAGACTTGATAGGTGGTGTCCAAGTGTGCAGCTGCCGCACCTTGACCCTTCATTATGCAGATGCATGCATGGTGTTTGGTACTTTTGTAAAGTAAGTGGGCTGGGTTCAGCAGGTGTTATATTAAATACTGGTTCCTAATATAAGTAAGTAGAACCAGATATTTTGCCTTAACTCAACATAACAATCATTATCAAAAGACGGAAAAGTATGAAGATGAAAGTTATATGTATATATGGCTTGCCACTGACTCAAGGGTCATTTCTCTATATAGTCTCACAGTGACCCTGGATTGTTTAGTCACACATGAGAAAGTAATTTCCATGAAAGTCAGGTTTCATACCAAAGAGTGCTGTTTATTTGTTTGTTTTGAACATGAGACAATTACACCAGTTTCTGTACAACAAGCCCAAGAGTGTTTGGAAGTAGGATCTTCAGAGGATTTTTCAGAGGATCTTCTCTATACAAAAGCATGGCTGAATGAGAAAATTGAACTTAAAACAATTTAATAGATTTAAATTAATTTAAACATCCTATAAAGGAAATTCAGACACTTCAGGTAAAACTCAAGAAAACCTCAAATAATAATAATTGTAACTATATAAAGAAAGAAAACAGAAACCCAAAAGAAATAAGGCAACAACTGAATAATGTCCAAGATGCTAATGGTATCTGTTAAAAAGTAACATATTAAAACACCGCTATAGAGGTGGTCATAAACAAATTTGACCCAATACAGACAGAGACTACAGAAGGAGGCCTTGATTTAAATTGAATCTTTTCCAAAGACGCTAAATTCCTCAGGTACATAGTGACATTAGTATTTACCCAGAGTCAATGCTGAAATCCATACAATAAAATTTTTGACCCTGTGCATGACATTTCAAAATTACCAAACAAGTTATTTTGAATGATGAAAAATATTCAGTAAATGTAAATGTGCAATAAAATAACAAGTCCAGGATATAAGGCCTAACTACCTACAAGCCATTATACTAATTAGCACCATGCCAAAACTGTCTATTTGATTTAATCACTCACAAGAAATACTGATCATGCAAACAGTTTTTCAATAAATGAAATTTCAAACCATTCTAGTACTTGCAAAGCACTGTTTTTTTGTTTTTGTTTTTGTTTTTTTAATTTTGTTTTACCCCTGGCAGTAAGTCCTCTAAGACATGATTCAATTATACAAAGATATACACACTGTTATTCCAGAATGATAAAGAAGTATTAGAAATGATCCGTCTTTTTTATGGAACCTGTAAACCATAACAAATACATAAAACAAAACAAAATAAAGATCTATCTTAGTCAGTTCAGGATGCTACAACAAAATATCATAGACTGGGTGGCTTAAACAATAGAGATTTATTTTTCATAGTTCTGAAGACTGAGAAGCCCAGGATCAAGGTGCCCATTACCTTGGTTCCACTCTGAGAGCTCTCCTCTTACCTTGTAGGTGGCCACCATCTTGCTGTGTGCTCACCTGCCCTCTTCTGCTCATGCATGTGAGGGGAGATAACACGCTCTCTAGTGCCTTTTCTCATAAGGACAGTAATGTCATGTGTGAGGCCCCACCGTCATGACCTCATGTAAACCTAGTTACCTATGGCTTTGCTTATCGTTAGCCATGATTTAGATTTTATGAAAAATTATATTAACAAACGATTAATTTATTTCTCTTAATGAATATCAGATGGGATATCTATAACATAATTTAGTTGGGATAACTATCTGTATATATCTTATTAATTTGAATTTATACATTATGTGCATAATAAGATGCAACAAGGTACTAAAAGATTTTAAAACATCACTTATGCACATTCTGGCAGGATATGTCTTCTTCCAATACCTTAGAGAAATTTCAAAACAACAATAAAATAGGTGTTTTTGTTTAAATAAAACTATGCATATGAGAAAAGTCTGTAATTCAATTCAGTGTTTAGCTCATTTTGCTCTTAGCTATAAATAAACATTTCTTTTTCCTATAATATTCAAAAATTTCAAGATAATGCAAAAGAAATTGGCTTTTTTTGCCAATAACCTACATTAAATTACTTTTAATAAAGTGAATATGTAAGATTGCTTAGTTGTAGCATTTTTCTTTCTTCACTTTCTGCATCTGTAATCTCTCCTTTTGGGGAAGATCCAGAGCTCACCATTAGCAGTGTATCTTGTAAAATTCCTCCCCATATTACACTATGATTCAAACAGCTATATGATTCAACCTCCTAGAGCACTGCTTAGAAGGTTGTCTTGACAATGAATCAAGTAAGAAAAATACAAGAAAAGAAAAACACCAATTAAATGAAAAGAACAAGTAACTGAAAATTAGTCATGGGTGTGAGTCAGTTTATGACCTTGCATCAGTTTAAAGCCGAACACCATGTTACCTACAAAGTACATGAAATGCTGTCTTAATCTTGGTCACAACGATCTTGATTCGATAATACTCAAAGGACTGAAAAAAGCAAACACAAACTTTTCCTAACAAAAGGTAGTTTTTTTCTCTAGGCTTCCAAAATCTTTAAAAATAATTTTTCAACTGCAAGGAGAGGTATATAATCAGAATTATCTAAATATGCAAAGAAACAAGGAAACATAGGCCACAACCAGCAAAAATAACACAGCAGAAACCGACTCAAAAAATTTAGACATTTGGAATGACCAGATTCAGAGTATCAAATAACCATTTTACAATGCTTAAGAAATTACAAATAAGCCTAAAAATATCCCAGAGAACAAAAAGTATTAAACAGAGCCTCACAGATTTTTTAAAAAAAATTAAAAACAACTTTCAGACATCAAGCATGCAATAACCAAAATCAAAAACTTCAGTGGGCAATGTTATCATCAAATTAGGCTCAGCCAAAGAGACAAATAGTGAGCAATAAACTATGTCTCATTGAATTATTTAGAGTGGAAGCCAGTGTTGTATCCTGAGATTTATTTAGATCTTGGAATTGCACAGGGAGGATAAAGTGAGGTCTAAACCATGCTTATCTAGAATTAAGAAGAAAATTAGGCAGCATTGGTATTTGAAGAGATATTGAATGAAAACTTTTCTGTACTGATAGTAATGCCAAACAAAAATATGTTGCAATGATGACTATGATGTGAATTCACTTTCAAGCCAAAACCATTCTACCAGTAAGCTTCTGGCAGAAAGCAAATAATTTCAGATAGAAGACCTGAGAAGAAACAAAGAATGAAGAATAAATAAAGTGACAAACATTCTGGTAAATCTAAATAAATAATGCCTATACAAAAAAAGTAGTGCAACTTAAAGTTAAAAATACAGAACTAAAACACCCAATAACAACATAAACACCAGAAGATGGCTACCATATTATAAGCCAAGTAATGTTCAGAAGGAGAAGAAAATTATCAATTAATTTTAATTCAAAATGAATGCTGTAATTTGTATTGTACTCATGAAATTAAAAAAGAAAATCATCCTTTCTAAGTAAGTAAATATCCATATCCTATGATCCAGCAGTCCCATTGTTAGGAAAGAATCAGGTACCTGCATATCAGGAAACATGTACAAGAAATGTTATTTTATCATCATTCACAATAGCCAAAAATGGGGTATAATTCAAATTTCCATCAGCACGTATTGATTAAATAATAATGCATTTTGAAATGGAGTTCTATACAGTATTTAAAATAACAAAGTCTACCTACATGAGTGAAGACAACAATACACAGAAATTTTATAAACTTTTATCCTATTTATAAAATGTCCCCAAAATAGGCAAAGAAAATTGTCTATTAGGGATGCATAGATGAATAGCAAATTGTAAATGAAATCAACTGACTGATTATCATAAACATATTATAATAGGTATATCTCAGAAGGATTTATAAATTTGTGTTTGGATTAGGGTACATGATTATATTTCTTCACATAGGTGGTTGTTATATGGGTATTAACATTATAATTACTCATTAAAGCAGGTAGTGATCTGAGTGTATGTTTATATATGACAGAAAAATATTTAAATGGATGTATGTTAAGGATGCTGAAAACAAGTTATTACAACTAGAGTAGCAGATAGAGCCAGGAATTTTGGGTTAAGATGATACTTAACAGATTTTTTTAGTATTAGATAATTCAGATCTTGGTATGCCATGCTTTCAATCTGAATTTACCTTGAATTAGCTAATTACTGTAACTAGTAATTTATGTTTACTAATGCTTTGATTTACATTGTTTTCAGTGGTGTTGATGATATTATGTACTATCTGCATTATGTAGATGAGAAAACTGAAACAATATGAATAGATTGTCTCCAGAAATCAAAATTAATGAATGGCAGCTTTAAATATTTTCTGAGTTTAAACCTATGTCCTTTCAATGAATCAACTTGTGTTGAGTAGGTGCCCAGCTAGTATATTATAAATTTATACTGCTAATAAAAAGAAAATAAAATGAAAACACCAACCTAATTACATAGCAATTCTACATAATATTTGCTTTTTGTTTTTCCCTCCAATATATCCTTTTTGGGACTAACGATAAGGTCTATGGTCTTCTGATGAAATTGGAGAAGAAGATCCTGAAGTACCTGTAAAGGGATCTTTGAGAACCTGGATGGCACATGAGGTTTTATGTATCATCACGATTATCCAGCTGTGAATACAATATCTTTATTTCATGACTATGATTATTTAGTCAAGGTTTCTGATATTGTCTGAGAAAAATCTGAACCAATTATGCCATTTCAGCCAACTTTCAACAGTTGAACTAAACCATAAGTTGACTCTAGAATTAAGGCTTTTTTCATATTTAATTAGAGTTTTAACAGAGTCATTTTTATTAATTAATTATTGACTATACCTTGGCAGAATAACGTCAAATTGTTCTAAATAAAATAAAGATTTCCTTCCTCTTTAGGAAGCTTCAGATTTGAAGATACCATATGCCTAAATGCCTAAATTCAAATGCACCTGTTTATGAGAATGTCTCTGAGTAAATCAAACATGTTTTGACTAGGTAGTTGTAGTTATCATGATCTGATGTACAAAGATTTCCTATAAGACTCCAGTATTATCATTCTTACCTAAACATTCTATGATGTTTCCATTGATCAGGTTATTCCAAAACATAGTGATTTAGTTTTGTTCAATAACTGTATAGTGAATTATCATGTTATTATTGAACATCTTTCACAAATATCTCACTTTACCAGGCTGTTTATCTCTCTTTATCTGGAGATAAAGAGAGAGAGAGAGAGAGAGAGAGAGAGAGAGAGAGAGAGAGAGAGAGAGAGAGAGAGAGAGAGATGGGAGAGTTCCCTATTTTAGGACTGTATCAGTTTTTAATTATGACATTTGATGCTGAATCCTCAACTGAGGTTCAATATTTTAACAAAGTGTTATAAACTGGTACAAACAGAAAATATGCAACATTTTTATTATTTTCCTTTTTCCCCTATTCTCCTATAGAGCCCTGGTATAATTCCAGGGGGAAAAAAAGAGTCAAATCATATATCATTGACATTCTATAAATAACTTGTAAAATGATTGAAGAAACATGAGCCAAATTACATGTGCTTTCCTGCCAAAAACCCAGTTAGCTATGAAAGCAGTGCCTAGAATACATAGAGGTAAAGAAGTGTTCTTGTCAACTTTCAAAGGCAACCATCCATTTAATTACACAAGGGTGACAGACTCCTAGGTGAATCAACAGGCACTCTGCATGAGAACAAACTTCAGTTATTTATCCAAAGCTGTGTTCACATTAAATTGGGATAATTTGAGCCTTGGGAAAACTGTAGACAAGGAAAGGATTTTCGCTTAAACTTCCTCTTTGAGAACAGCAAATGTCATTTGTGTTAGTTCTGGCAAATATAATCAAGTTGTGATGTTTAGAGTTGATGTGCTCAAAAAAAGATACTGTATACCAAAGAATATGTTCTTCATAGCATTAAAAATAGGCACAGGGTGATAATGGTTCCCTTTTTTTGTTCATTTATGATTAAAACATTTCTTCAACTCTGAGTTGCAAGTGATAAGTTTTTGCTTAAGACAGTATTTCACTCAAAATAAAAAGCTATATATTGGTAGATGAGTGGTTTTATCATTACCTTAGTTATAATGCATGCAAAATCTAATAAGAGAAAAAGACACTAGAGAAAATAAAGTTTTTCAGGTATGTGAGAGTTATTACAAATAATTATTTCAAAGGTTTTCTATTTTCTTAAATATTTTCCTTCTTCTAGAGATATAAAACATCACAATTACAGAATATGTTGGATAGACCTTCATTTCTTCATTCCCCAAATCTTCTTGTAGTACAGCTACATCGAAGATAAAACTTCTTAGTGCTAAAGCTGTTAAGACATTTCCTTTGCATTCATTTTACAGTGTAATTTTGCTCCCCTTTGGTAGTTAAGTGTATTTTTTTTTAATTTGGAGAAGAGAAAGAGCAAGAAATTGGAAATCCATTTGAAAAAATAATGAAAGAAAATTTCTCTGATTTGGTGAAGTAAATAGACATGCAAGTCCAGGAAGCACAGCGAATCCCAAGCAAGATGAACACACAGAGTCCCACCCCAAGACACATCATAATTACAATGCCAAAGGTTAAAGATAAATAAATGGAAGGAGAATAAGGGAGAATGGGTGAATAGTTTGAGGGGATTAGGAAGTACAAATAGCCCTGGCTGGTGTAGCTCAGTGGATTGAGCACGGGCCTTCGAACAAAAGGATCACAGTTCGATTCCCAGTCAGGGCACATGCCTGGGTTGCGGGCCAGTTCCCAGCAGAAGAGACAGGAGAGGCAACCATACATTGATATTTCTCTCTCTCTCTCCTTCCCTTCCCCTGTAAAGATAAATAGATAAAATCTTTTTTAAAAAAGGAAGTACAAACAGGTAGGTACAGAATAGCCATGGGGATGTAAAAGTACAGGATAGGAAATGGAGTAGCCAAAGAACTTATAGGAGACCCCTGGACATGAACAAGGGTGGGAGACTGTCTGAGGGAGTGGGGAGACTGGGAGAAGGGGTCAAAGGGGGAAAATCAGGACAACCGTAATAGCATAATCAGTATAACTTCAAAATATAAATAATGCTAAAAATAAATACAATTTTATTTTATTAAAAATAGTAACTCACCTCAGTTTATTATTAAAGTACAGACCAAAGAAAACCCATTATGTAAATAATTATAGATACATTATTCTCTTTTTTCCTTTATAAATTAAAAATGTGTATATTTATCTCCCAAGATCCACATAAGAGACAAGCCCAACTGTGTCTTCTTTCACAGCTGTTCTCCCATATATACATAATTAGGTGACATGACACCACTCAAGTTCCTCACAGTGTCAGTCACCTTCAGACCAAAAATATACTGTGCTTTGGATACTTTCTGTAGTGATTTTTAAAATGTTTTTTTCATTATCATTCAATGAAATTTATTTTCATTATCGTTCACCCAGCACATTCCAGTCAGATACCTAAGTTAGCAAAGAAGAAAAGCACCCCTACACATAATTCAGGTAATTATATTGAATAATACAGGTAGTTTAGGCAAAAGTTCACAAATATTTCTGAAAATTGTTTAATTCTCTGTCTTATTTGGCCTTGGAGACATGAGCCAGGAGCTATTACTTAACTAAAGAAGTGACTATTTTCTTGCAGTACAGGCATACAGAATTTAATGGGAAATAAGAGAGAAAAAATTGTTTTTCTCTTCTGGCAAACATTACAGTAAGATGTGCCACAAGTGCAAAAGAGAGGGTAGTCTAAAGAATGGAAAATTCTGATTTGAAATTATCATAAATTTTTGTGCAGAGAAAGATAAATAAATAAAAATTACAGATCTGAGATAGAAGCATGATTGCCAAGGATGGTACAAACATGAGAACAGTCAAATAAAACAAGAAATAAACTGATTATAAAATGAATGATGATTAAATAACAGACATAACAATCAAAAATCTTGCTTTTGTGTTTTTAAAGATATTTACCAATACAATACAAATACTGAGTATTAAATGTAGATAGCAATGTTTACTAACCAATTACAATATGTTTTTACTAATTCTCAATTCAAAACATTAGCATACATTATCTCAATTACTAATTCTGGATTTTGACATTCTCTACATTATTTGAGGTGAGTAAATCTGACACTGGCTACATAGTCTCAAGTAAGTTATCTTTTTGAAGCCCAGTTGATTCAATAATAAAATAGAAATAATAGCAACTCATAGGTTGTGAGCATAGTGTTTGATAATTTTCTGTACTTAAGGCATACAAAAATGGTAGCCCTGATTAATATATAAGTATAAATCAGAAGTCCCTGACATTAAAAATTAACTTATGTACCAAATAAAGTCCACATTAATATTATCCCAAATCCTAGTCAGATATATATAATAAATTGAATTAGTGAAGTTCTATCTACAGGACAAATCCATCTGAGTATAGAAAGAATTTTTCAGAGAAACTTAATATTCACTGGGAATTCATCAGTGTAACAGAGATCCTCAAAACCTGTATGCAAAAAAAAAAAGGAGATAGTTATTTGAACATCTGACTCATGGGATTCTACATAATATCTGCAGAACAGGGCTAAATTTCTTCCTAGATGTGAACTCACACAAGAATACATATGTTTTATCCTCTTATTTTGTCTTTGGTATCTTTTCATAAAAAATATAGAAAAATAAGCAGTGTATGCCATCATCAGAATGCAGTTTATTAATGACTTAGCATTAAAACTTCATCTATATTGTTAAACTTGACACTAGTGGAAAACCTTTTCAGCTTTCTGTTTGAAAATGAATCCCTATGATAGTTTTACTTTAGTTTTAAAGCGATGTTCATACTGTTTTCCATAATGGCTGCACAAATGCACATTCCTAGCAACAGTATAGAAGAGTTTCCTTTACTTTTCATGGGCGATTTTCAACATTTTCCATCTTATGGCATTAACTAACTACTAAAATTCTGTGGCATACCAAAACATAAGTATTTTATTTTGCCAATCTGCAAAAAAATAAGTATAATGTTTATTCATTCAGACTGGATGGCTATTTTTGTTTTAGCTATTGTCATTTTCTTATTTGACTATCTAAGGAAAAAGAGTTCAGTGTTCCTGACTAAATAATCAGGATTGCATGTTTTAAAAATTCTTGCAGCATTCCAGTTGAAAGTCACTGTTCTATATCCTCAGCAATTCCTTCCTTCCTTCCTCTCCTTTTCTCCTCCCTCCCTCCCTCCCTCCCTCCCTCCTTTCCTTCCTTCCTTTTTCATCTTTTTATTTATTTTATTTTTAAAATTATTTTATTATTGTTCAATTACAGTTGTCTGCATTTACCCCCCACCACTCCTGCCCACCCCAGCCATCACCCCTCCCTCCCTTGCTTCCACCCAACCTTGGTTTAGTCCATATGTCCTTTGTAGTTGTTCCTGAAAACCCTCCCCCTGCCCCCATTATGCCCTCCTACCTCCCTTCTGGTTACTGTCAGATTGTTCTTAATTTCAGTGTCTCTGGTTATATCTTGCTTGCTTGTTTGTTTTGTTGATTAGGTTCCAGTTAAAGATGAGATCATATGGTATTAGTCCCTAACAACCTGGCTTATTTCACTTAGCACAATTTATAATAGCCAAGTGCTAGAAGCAACCTAAGTACCCATTAGTAAATGAATGGATAAAAAAAAAAAAAACTATGGTACATTTACACAATGGAGTACTACACAGAGGAAAGAAAGAGGGAACTCCTACCATTGTGACAGCATGGATGGAACTGGAGAGCATTATGCTAAGTGAATTTCCTTTTTTTTCCTTCCTTCCTTCCTTCCTTCCTTTCCATTTCTTCCCTTCCTTTTTAGATAATGGCCACTCTAACAGCTGTGAGATTATATCTCATTGTGATTTGATTTGCATTTCCCTGATGATGGATGACATTGAACATCTTTTCATGTACCTGTTGGCCATTTGTATGTCTACTTTTGAAATATATCTATTAGTTGTCTTTGTCCATTGTTAAACCTTTTTAGTTGTTTCTTTGCTATTGAGTTGTGGGACTTCCTTATGTATTTTGAATACTAATTAACTGATATGTGGTTTGCAAATAGTATTTTGTCCTATTTCATGGGTTGCTTTTTCATTTTGTTGCTTCATCTGCTGTGAAGAAATTTTTTCATTTGATGTGATCCCACTTGCCTATTTTAGCTTTTATTGCCTGTTCACTCAGTGTCATAGCCAAGGAATCATTGCCAAAGCTAATGCTCAGAAGCTTTCCCTTCATTTTCTTCTATAAATTCTATGATTTTAAGTCATATGCTTAAGTCTTTAATCCATTTTGAGTTGAATTTTACATGTAAAACAAGAGACCAATTTCATTCTTTTGCATGTCAATATCCAGTTTTCCCAACACTGCTTACTGAAGACTTTCCTTTTCCCATTGTGTATTCCTGGCCTTCTTATCAAAGATCAGTTTACCATGCATGTGTGAATTAACTCCCAGCTTCTTTATTCTGTTCCATTGGCCTGTATGTCTGTTTTTATTCCAGTATTATACTAAATATATTCAAAGGTACTGACATCAGTATCTCCAACAGATACTGCACCCCCACATTTATTGCAGCATAATTTACAATAGCTGGATGCAATACAAATGGCCTTCAGGATGGCTGGATAAAGAAAATAAAATATTATTCAGCACTAAAAAGAAGAAATCCTGGCATATACAATAACATGGATGAACCAAAAGGACATGCACTATGTGAAAAAAGCCAGTCACAAAAGACAAATACTGTGCGATTCACTGATGTGATGAATCTAAAATATCCAAATTCATAAAACAGAGAATAGATTTTTAGTTATCAGACAACAGGGACAAGGGGCATTAGGATGTATTAGTCAAAGGTTAAAAATATAATACACATAATTAACAAGTCCTAAAGACTAACTGTATAGCATAGTATTTGTAGTTAATAATGTTGAATTGTATACTTAAAATGTATTAAGAAAATAGATCTTACATTGTTTTTCTTTCACAAAAATCAACAATAATTATATAATAATAAATGAGAGGTATGGAAGAAATTTTCAGAGGTCATGGATAGGTTTGTGGCATATATTGTGGTGACTTTATAGGTGTATACTTATTTCCAAAATCATTAAATTGTATATTTTAAGTATGGACAGCTTTTTAATATATCAAAAATTAATGGGAATAAAGCCGAGGATTGCTGTCACTGTTGGTTATGTCCAGACCATTCTTGTTTTAAACAGATTTTTGATAGCTTTAATGGGATATAATTCACACACTATAAAAATTCACTCATTTAAAGTGTATAGTTAAATGCTTTTTGTATATTTAAATATGCTATTTTTAGGCAATACTTTTTCATGCATTGATTAAATATGAATAAGTATAAAGCATATATCCACTTGGCCTCTGGTTACTAGTGACATTAGTCATTATTTGGAAAATGTAATTTTGTTTATGACTCTTGTGTATGAAATGCATGCTAACGCAATATGCCCAAAATTGCCCAAAGACATGTTAATACTTTTATGAAAAGAGAAGAAAAAGTTATGTAATCAAATTCAAATAAGCAAGCTTATAATCAATTCTTACATGCATAGTCAAGTAAATTAAATAATGATTCAATGCAATGTTGAAATATTCTTTCACTGTTGTTCAAGGTTTTCTTCATAGGGTAAAAATAATGATTAGAATAGTTGGAAGAGAAATAGTTTTTAGTGACACTACATTTATTCCCGTATACTAGATCAAACTGAGAAGTTTATATTGCCAGGTTGTACAAAACTTGTCATAACATTTTGAGGAAATAAGCAACAGAAGAAAAAAAGTGAAGAAATGATCTGTTACTTAAAAGATGTAGTGAATACAACTCAAAGTTACCTAGAATGCATGTAAAAAATTTTGAACCGATGGGATTAAACTATAAAAGTATAAGGTAAAAGACCTACTCTTTACAATGCTATGCAGTGTCCAAAGTTTGTATTTTTCCCTTGGAACTTTTAGGACTAATTTAAAATTTTAAAATGTGTATAATTGGAAAGTGAAGGAGGACAGGAATTGAAAAGGATAAAATATCAATCAGTAGAGAGCTTATCAATGAAAACAGCAAAATTAACAAAATATATAATAAGCATTGAGTTTTGTTCTTTTAAAACTTAATTCTTAAATAAATGAGTAATGATAACATGCAAAGTCCTAGTAATTTTAAAGCTTGAAAATTATTACAAACACAAGAACATTTAACACTGAAAGTGAAGTTTTTACATATAATTAAAAGATAGCTTTAAGGGTTTTTTTTCCTTTCTTAGATGCTCATTTAACTTTTAAAGACAATATAATAATGAGATATCTAAAATGTTTCAGAATTTTAATAGTAATGCAAATATAATAAAATAAACAACTATAATTTCGATGCAAAATTTTCACTCCCAAAAGAACATCTATTCTTTATGGCACTTATACTTTCTGCTTACATAATTATGTGTTTGGAAATGATTTAGTAAAATAGATAGAGGTTGAAATGTTAAATAAATCTATTTTCCCAAAGTATACTTTTAATGATTTTCTGATAGTAGCTTATAATTACTATTAGTACTGCTAGGAGTACTTGATATTTAAAATCAAGTTCTTCTTTTATAAAATATGTTTAAAATACATAAAAACAATAAATAACTTCAATTAGTACAGTGTCCCAGTGCTCTTGGTAAAAGAATCATAGATCTAGGTTATGTAATTAGATTTTCTCATTCACAATATCTAGTCAACATTTATATTTTACTCCTGATTATGAAAAAGCAATGCATCAATAATTGTAGACAAAAATTTAAATATATTATATTAAAATGAATTTAAATTATTTTCTAATTTATAAGTATTAGAGTATTTCAGTCTGCTCTTTATGCATATATCATATAACTAACATAAATTACCACTAGAATTTTTAAATACCAACATTTATTGAAGAAACAAGAATTATAACATTAAATTTCCACTGTAATTCTGTTTACAAGCAAGGCCTCTACTTCATCTTTTTTTAAAAATATTTTATTTATTTATTTTTAGACAGAGGGGAAAAGAAGGAGAAAGAGAGGGAGAGTAAAATCCATGTGTGCTTGCCTCTCACACACCCCCTGCTGGGGACCTGCCTACAACCCAGGCATGCGCACTAAACTGGGGATCAAACCAGCGACTTTTAGGTTCACAGTCATGTGCTCAATCCACAGAGCCACACCAGCCAGGGCTCCACTCTTCATCTTATACATGGACACTTTTCATTGCTTTATATACCTTAAAACAACCTGTCTGTACTCAGAGCCAGAGCCAACACCTCGGCTATTCAAGACCACCTTACTACCAGAAGGTGCAGGCCTGATCTATCTAAAATATATATATTTATATTTATCAATATATATAACTATACTATATTAACAAGACATTAGGGATGATACTAGTTAGATCTTTTGAATCAAGCAATTTCTTTGAAGAAAATAGTGAATCAATTGGGTTAGTTAAAATTCAAACAATGAATGAGACATTTGCACATTTGTCACAATATCATAACAGTATTCATGAGTTGTTTCAAGAACATGTAGGAGCTGAAGAAAATCAGAAAAATCAGCCAGGAGATTTTTACGATAATTCAGCAGAGTTTTAAACCTAGTTATTTCTATTGAGTTTGGAAAGTATACAAGGAGAACTATTGCAAGGATAAAATTGATGGAGCTTGTTCTGTACTTTTATGAGAAAAATGGGTCGTGGATGATAAAGTGCGTCCTCATTTAAAAAGTGTCAAACACCTCCAGAGATTGACTGGTGCACAGATACAAAATAGGTCATTGGATTTGGTGACTCTAAATCATTAGAGTATGATGTAAAAGCTGTTTCAGTGTAATGAGTGATGAAGAGCAAAATATTGAAAGGGAACTAGGTGAAATGAGTTAAAATAGTTTATAAATAATTGAATATGAAATGATGAAACTTTGGTAGGTTGTGTTTGAAGAAGAGTAAAGATGAAGGGAAAATTTCTTGGGCTATGGAATATTTGATCCTAATTTTGCATATCTCTTATTCCCAATAAGCATTTGCTATCAGGGATTCATAGTTGTATTTAAAGCTAATATTGTTATAAGACGATGACTGTAATTTCGAAACATGAAAATAACCAATGTTCACTTTTTATTTTGTTTCCCCCCTTAATGTTATCTCTGTACTTTACCAATTTAGTAGATTTCAGGAAGGGAGAGAAACTCTACCTTGTTACCTAGAAAGCTATTTGACCGGTCATTCAGGCATTTGTCTTCCATTCTGGTATGCAGGCAGAGGGCAGTAACAATGAGAAATAAATTTATGTGGCTTTGGTATTGATCACTCTGATCTCAATTAAAATATTGAGACATGTGAAGTGTTAGAAAAATGATATAGATCTGTTATTTACCTTCACTGCTTGGGTGATGGGCAGGTGAGTTAATTCATAAGTGGAGAGCCTTAATTCTTAAGTGGTTCAGCCAGGATTTGGTCAAATGTGAAGATAACAAAAGGAATGGTTGAGTTTAGGGAAGAGATAAATCATTCTTACACTTTACTTCTAAATATATTCTCAACAAGCAGTTTATTTCTTATAAAGACTTTGTAAAATTAAATTTTTCTGTATACATGCAGGTATTTCATAAAGTGTTATTCGCAAAGAGATGGGATTCAGTTGTAAGTCCAAAATGATTTTCAAACTGTAAGACTAAGTATATTGTAAGTGTAATTGACCAAAATTTTAAACCAGTAGGATTGTTGACCCTAATAATCTTTAATATTTCATTTAAAACATTATCAACAATTTCATATTTTACAGTTTCCCTAGTTTTCATTTACTTTATATAGCTATAAAGAAAAAATGTGAAATATAGCAATTTCTTACTAAAATTTATATTCTGTCTTACTCTAGAAGCGAAAACCATATTTTCACTGTTTCATATCTGGGTTATTTTTTAACATAAAAAAAAATGTAGGACACCCTGAAAGAAGAAAGTGTTTGTAGAGTAAGTTTTGCCTGATCTTTTATTCCATTTTTCTTTAACTTCAAAATGAAGCATTTTCTTTGGGGATATACACACTTTTTTATTTTTATTATAGAGTCAGAAGCCTGTCAACATAATGAAACAAGGCAAGTATTCAGTACATTGGATTTAAGAAGATTTAATATAATTTTATTTTTCATCCATGTAAATTTTATGTCTTAGGTATAGACACATAGGTTTAAATTCTGAGTTCCCTAGAAAATGAAAATGGAACCTAAAAGTTGTCAGTGATAATAAAAACTACTGATGATGAAAAGCTTTCTTTCCCTGAATGTTTGATTTGATTATTTCCCATGAGGAAGTGGTTAATAAAAACAGGCAAACAGATCAATTTTTCACCACAAATATGTCACTACATCCTTATGTCTTTGTTACCTAAAACACCAAAGTGCTGATTCATTTTCCCCTGGAGTTAATGTCACCATTTCCTTTAAACATTTTCTGAAGTGCTTGTACAAGTGTAATTTTCTCCAGCCTGGTATTTGGATTTGGATTTTTCTTGGCATGATTTACCATGAACTTTTTTCTCCTGAACCTCATCTTTATATTTGCTCCCATCTCTAATTTATAGGAAAGAAAAACCCATTTCTATAAATGGGTTATACTAGGCTATATAACTCCTAGAATCTATCCCTGAGATACAGCTGTGCTGGGATTTAGAAATACCCACAGGTTTTATCAAACATCCTCAGGGATAATTTTGGTCAAATGTGAAGATAACAAAAGGAATGGATTTTATAGAAATAAAGGTGGTGTCAATTGAAATTGAATGACAATTTCAAATATGAAAAATATTTCCATGACAGATTGGGTAGTTTCCACTCTAATCATAATAATGCTGATTTTTTTAAATTAAAGATTAAAATTAATGCCCTGGCTGGTGTGGCTCAGTAGACTGAGTGCTGGACTGCAAACCAAAGGTTTGATTCCCACTTAGAGCACATGCCTGGGTTGTGGATTAGGTCCCCAGTAGGGGGTACATAAGAAGCAACCACACATTGATGTTTCTCTCCTTCTCTTTCTCTGTCCCTTCCTTTCCGTCCAAAAATAAATAATTTTTTAAAAATATCATCTGCTAAAATGATTAATAATATTTAAAAAGGATTACAATTAAGCATATTATATATTTTCATTCCTATATTGAAATTTTAATGGAGATAGAATTTCAAAAATTGAAGAAGCAGAAAAGCCAGTAATGTGCAGACACATCTAGAAAACATAGAATGTTATTCATTTTTTCCAAAATATCAAGTGCTTCCCATACTATTTATCAAAAACAAACTGAGCATTTTACAACCAGCATTAAATTATGATCCTAATATATAAACAATACTAAAAGAACTCCTGTCTCTCCATATTTTCACCTTGATGTTAATATGACATTCCTCTGAATGTGTCTGTAATGGCAGGATGTCCCAAGTGCCACAATTCTAATGCATGTGTTATTTTTAGAGCAAAGAAAGGGTCTCCCCAAAAAGCTATAGGTGTCTGCAGGAAGACATGGGGAACGGAGGGAACTCTGCAACAAACGCTAATCTCGTCCACGAAATTACCATTTCCCTTTTAGCAGGATGGTTCTATGGAACACAGCAGAGATAGTCTAAAGATAACACAGAACAATAAATGCCACTGGGTCATGAAGTCACTTTTTGAAAGATCAGAGAGGGCACTTGCTATAATAGACAACAAAACTTGTTACAGAGACATAGTGATACAAATTTAAAAGAGAAACAAAAATATAATATGTAGACCAATAATCTTCAACCTTTTTCATTCATGTCACACACAAACAATTACTAAAATTTGGCAGCACAATCAAAAACATTTTTTTCTGATCTGACAAAAAAGTGTGATTTTGATTAATTCACACATGATGGTTACTGTTGTGTTGGAACTTGTCACTTTTTTATTTGACATCTAAGGGAAAAGAGGTCAGTGTCCCTGACTAAATAGTCAAGTATTGCATGTTTTAAAAATTCTTGTGGCACACAAGTTGAAATTTGCTGTTGTAGACTAATAGGATAGGGGGGTCGGAAACAGGTTGAGTGAGGTACAAATAGAAGCTTGACATATGATAAAACCTAACATCTCTGGGTGGAAAAACTTATAACATTTTAATAGATGGTTTAGAAAATTATGTCACTACATAGAGAAAAATAAATTGCATCCCTATCTTCCTGTGCAAGGGTGACCTCCAGATGGTGGAAAGATGTAGATCAGGGGTGTCAAACTCATTTTCACCAGGGGCCACATTAGCCTCTCAGTTGCCTTCAAAGGGCTAAATGTAATTCCAACTCCTCAACAGTTAAGTAGTAGTTACATTTATATAATCCTAAATTTATTTCAGCCCTTGGAAGGCAACTGCGAGGCTGGTATGGGCCTCGGTGAAAACAAGTTTGACGCCCTTGATAGGGATGATACATATATAACTTGAAATCTAAGAATGTTTAATAAAAAGTATATAGAAAAATATCTGTGATGTTGGGACAGGGAAAAACATTTTATGAAAACAAGTATATATTAAGAACAATTGACCTAGATATTAAAAAAGATCATCTATAAAGTGTTCAGATGGGCAATGAAGAGGCGGGAGGCCATGGATCCACAGCTCCAGGTGGAATACAGCCTCAGTGAGGCCTCTAGCAAATTTTTCTAATATTGAATAAAGCTTAAATTCTACTCGTTCACGTACCATTTCACACAACTGTTGAGGCATAAATGTGCACACATTAATTGTGTGTCTTTTGAACCTAGGTAAATGTTTACCTGCATTTATTCTTTCCTTCTTCGTGACTATAATGGAATGGGATCCCTTCTCTTTTTTTAAAGTTAATTCTCTTAGTTGTGTTGTGGAACTCATCCCTTCATGCTTACTGAAAAATATCAATCCATTGATTATTGATTCCCACATTTAATTTGAGACCTCTCTGACTCTAAATTATCTTCAGAGGAAGTGAGCTCATCACTACATTAATGTAGTTTATTCATTTTCCTGATAAAGTAATGAAATAGTTTTAAATTTCAAAACATTCCATTGACTAATTAATGTAGAACCTTTTATTTCCAAGAAGAGGTCTACAAAAGAAACTTCAAATGCCATTTTAAAACACATCCTCATTTGTTCTTTCCAGTGTGTTTTAAGAATCTCTTACTCAAATTTGGTGTCTAAGAAACAGTAAACATATTTTAAAACTGAAAAGTTTAAAGAAGATTCTAAACAAAATTGTTTTCATGAAGGTATTCTGCAAAACCTTAAGTAATCTATTTTCCCCTCAGAACAGTTTTCCAAAGCCCAAGTCCTGTTCTTGGGGAAAAAAAAAGCTTTTTGAAGTAGCCTTTAAAAGTTATTTGAGCAACTTGTGATGAAGCCACTTGAACACATTTGAAAATAAACAGAAAACTATGTGAAATATCTGTTTGTTTGAACAGTTTGCTACCTAAAATTTTATACAATAATACTTTTTATGGGTCACACGCTTAGTTTCTTTTATAATAATTTGTTCCTTTTCTTTCTCCTAGTTTACTATGGAGAAATGTTTCTTTTCAAAGTTCAGACAGTTTTAGTTCTATTATTTTTCAACAAAAAATTGAGCAAAGGTATTAAAATCAGTCTTTGGCAGTATGATATGCTGCAGATACAACACAAAAACAGCACTTTGGCTGGCTTATCTTCTTCATACTTTGAAAATTCCAACTTAAGTTCAAATGAAATATTTTGTGAGTGCAGAGGAATGGTGTAGCCATTGATGAAGCAAGTATGATGTTTTTTTCCCCTCAGAATCTGAATAAAACGTGAGTTCACTATAAAGTAAACCTAAAGCGTTTAATTGCTTAGAAGTTTTTAGAGGATTCTGACTTGACTTATTGACAAGTTGAACAAAGAAGTAAACAGGGAAGCACAGCTTTTCAGTTAAATATTAAAATTGAATCAAGGATGTTTACTCTGAGGACAAAAGTTTCTGTTTATCTTTTTAGGTGGGGCAAGCAGAGGCACTGGGGGATGGAGAGATGAGCAGAGCAGCCAAGTCATGACCTCCTTTGTCGCCTTTGTTCTTTGAATAGGCTTTGAAAACAAGAATTTACAATGTGCATTTTCCATGTACAAACTCCAGGAGAGAATGAGCACGTGCTAGATGAGGATCTCCTTGCTTTCCAACAGAACAACATGTAAGCCGCACATAAAGAGCACAACAATATTAGTGAAAACCCAGGCTGTGGCTTTTACAAAGGATGCTTGACAGTGCATTGCAGGGATAAATCACAAAGAGGGGCTTTTTAACATTCTCATTATCCCAGAAGTAATTTCTTGGGATCAAATTTAGGACTGTTGATCTGTTTTCTTGCAGCAGAAACTAGGACACTCCTAGCAACACATGAGCAACTGTAGAGATTTAGGGGCATCCGTATCTGATCCCTTATGCCCACACAGTGTAATGAAACAATACATAGCTACTTAGAATTGAAACAGTTTATGTATTTGTGTTTCAGTGAATCAAATCGTTCATCCACTAAGAAAATGTTATTGAGCTTCTGTATACTTCAACCAAGAATTTTCTCTGTATTTTTTATCAACACTGATATAAAGAGATTGTCTTTCATAAAACAGTTTACAATGTGGAATAGTTGATTAAAGAATATTGCATGCAGAAATTGATGATGACAAATATAAGTTATCTGAAAAAATCTGGACTTAAAGACATTGTTAGAACAAAAAGCTAAAATTTATCAATATATTAATAACATGTTAATAATAAAATTATAGCATAGTGAGCCTAGATTTTGTAGAAGAAAATTAGCCAGGGCCCAGTTAGACATAAGTCTTCATTCAGAAGGCTGTGGCATGGGAAAAACCCTGCAAGAGTCAGCTTAACTTCAGTTGCTTTGGGAATTTTTGTTCAAAAATGATCTTTTAAAATACTCAGAAGTCTTAACAACATTGGTTGGCCATTCAAGTTTAGCAAGAAGGGAGGGGAGGAACCCTTGGGAGAGATGAGATCATATAAGAGCCACTGTAGAAATTTTTCAGTTATTTGGGATCTTTTAAATGACTAATCATGTTTTATAAATATACACTTATGCATCTGTATGTCATCTTTATGACAATATTTGTATCAACCTCTTATGCTCTATCTCCATCTTCATGTCTACCTCTACCTTGACCTCAAGCTTCATTCTTTCTCTCCATCTCCTTTTTCCCCACATCCATCCCCACCTCCTTCAACATCTCAAACTCCCTCTAGAATAATGAGGATATCAATCCAACTAATATTTGAAGTCCAGATTGTGTGCTATGTGAGAGGAGAATGGGGTACCACGTAAAAAGCCCCTCAAATAAGAACCTTTCCTTTGTGAATGTGACGCATTGCTTAATTTGAAAAATTTTTTAAAAAGACAGATTTTAATCATTTAAAATACGCAGTCCCTTCCAGTTACAAAGTAAACAAGTCATGGGCATGTAATTTACAATGTGGTGACTATAGTTATTTTTACTGTTTTGTGTGCTTTAAAGGTACTAATCAGGTAGATCTTAAAAGCTCGAGTCATAAGAAAAGAAATGTGTAACTGTTGGACGTGATGGATGCCAACTAGACATCTTGCGGTGATCATTTCACAATACATACAAATATTGAATCATCTTCATACTTATAACTAATATAATGTATGTCAATTATATCTCAATAAAGTATAGACAAGATAAAATATGTAGTTTTTCATGAAGAAATACATTCTGCATAATAAATTTGTTTTCCTTGACATCTCATAAGCTCTAAATGAAATGTTTTGTGTCATGATGGATTCATCACAGATGACTAGAGCATCACTCTCCTTTCTTCACTTAATTTGCTTTTTATTGTTTTAGTTTTTTAAAAAAATTACAAGTGTCAAACTTAAAACCACTTTTTTTTTGGTAAAAATTCTAATGAAACCAGTTATGTGTTAGGTAAGGATGAAAAGATTCACTCAATTTTCCATTTTTCTGGAGGAAGTGACTAAGTCAACCTGTAAATCAGAGAGGTTGTTTAAGATAGCAGTGAATGCGCTTTGCTGCAAATGACAAGTGGCCCAGCTAAGATTGGTGTACAATCCCTCTGACTCCAAAGCTCCAGATCCCTCCTCCCAAATAGTTAACATTTATCTTCCTGTGCCTAATGTGCAATTAGTGTACTTTACACTTGTTTTCACCAGTTTGGTTTGTTTGGTTGATTCAGTTGTTTCCAATGGGAAGAAGTCATATTCTAGCAGGAAGTCTACATTAAAGTAATATAGCTTCAGAGGCTTATTCATCTATTTTTATATCAAGGAAATATGTTATATAAATTCCTGGAGCCTTGTAGAAAACAGATTGAACTTATCAAAGAACCTTCTTAATCATATATCTGTAGCTTTGTACTGCTTTCTCCTGCTCTGCCCTGTCCACAGTCCATTTTAGTGGTCCGTATGAGGAAAGAAAGCAGTGCATGGGGACTTCAGTATTTTTTCCGCCACACCACATGCATGTTAAGTTGCCTAAAATACTTTATACAAGCCTAAACATGTTGACTTATTCTCTTCAGACTCAAGTCTAGATAATACATTTTTAAAGGACAAAAAGAAAAACACATTTTAAATGTTCTATAGTTTTGAGAAAAGAGCTTCGTTTTTTAAAACATAACCATGTTGTGAGTGTCATAGATTTGTTTAGGAGAATAATATGTTTGATATTTGCTTCCTATGGAAAAATTCACTTTCAAAACATTTTACAAAATAAAATTTTGAGCTACTAAATATGAAATTCTGGATCAAACATGTTGTCATTACTTTTAAAATTCCTGTGGTCTTCATGGTTAGGCTTTGGCATCCACAATTATGGAAACTCTGAAGTCCTTCTAATTATGGAAAACATGGGTGGGATATTTTAGTCTAGTTGCGCTAAGCAGGATTCCTGCCTTTATCAAAGATTAAGCCTCAAAATATGTCTCTGCCATTTTGAAAAAAGTGGCAGAGACAGGAACTTAAAACTTAGTTGAAGGAATACATTTTGTTAGATTTTATACCATATATATTAGGGAAGAAACAGTTTACTAACTGGTATTTTATCTACTTACATATTTAAATGGAAAACCATTATTAGGTGCTAACCCCTCTCTATCTAACAGCGTATATAATATCCTTCAGGGAATCTAGGTTAAGAAACTTCTGCAAGCACACATCATATTTGGTCCAGAGTCCAGTTTAAATGATAGTTTGCCTCAAATTCAATGATTACATCTTGCCTTTTAATGAGATACATTGAGACTACAGATTGCATTAAGACCTATTGGGATTAGGGCTGGGATGTGAGGTGGACTGCAAAAATGACCACCAATCATTGCAGTCTTTGTAGGCCCCATAGGATGTAACATTTGTCTTTGCGTCATCAAAAGATAAAGTTCATTTCTTTACCCCTAGAGTCTGGGCTTGACCATGTGATTTGCTTTAGCCAATGAGACAGAAAAAAAATGTCATATAGAGACTTAAAATGTAATTGCATGTGCATCTTCCCCATTTCCTCTTCTTGGGAGGCCGATGTCCTGTGAGTAAACCCAGGCATGCTAATCTGTTGAAGAACAAGAAACTAAGTGAAGGAGAACTGAAGCATACCAGCTGACAGCCAAATCCCCATTCATTTGACAACTTTCTGGTATTCTGCATCTTGAGAAAGAACTGTATCCCTATAAATAGTCTATAAAGTTGAAATTGTCAAATTAACCTAATTAAGCAAATTAGCTTCACCTTACATGTATTAATAAGAAAATCAGAATATATATAAAGTGCAAAGACCTATATGTTGTCATGACCAAACTAAGCTAACCTCATGCATACAGGGGTGGGCGAAAGTAGGTTTACAGTTGCAAGTAGGCAAAACAGCTTATTCTTGGGTTATTATTTATTAATTATTATATTATTTTTACATGAACAACTATAAACCTAATTTTGCCTAACTCTGGAGGTTAGCAGGGTAACTTTTAGCCTGCTCAAATTTATTTTTTAAAAATAAATCTTTTACATATTTAAATATTTTAATTATTAATGATAGCAAACATTTTTATAATGACTTGTGATGTTTTAAGTGAAAATTGCTGATGTGTGGTACATCACTGTCCTCTCTTATAGATGAAGGTGAACTTCAAAAGGTGATCATTCAAAACATCTTTTTATTGCAGAAAGATGTTAAAGCCATCCAAATAAATTCTGCAAATCACAGCACTACACAGATAGATGCATGTCACTGGTCAAAATTGTTCTCTCTCTCTCCTTCCTTCCTTCCTTCCTTCCTTCCTTCCTTCCTTCCTTCCTTCCTTCCCTCCTTCCTTCCTTCCTTCCTTCCTTTCAGATGTTTGGGTTAGAGAAATTTAGGAGTTGTTTGCCTGGCAGAAACAACTGTGGTCTCTGAATTTCTTGAATGAAAGCAGCCAAAAAAATTAAAAATAAAAAAGAGAAAAGCACATGGACACAAACAACAGTGTGGTGACTGCCAGGGTCAGAAGGGTGGGGGGAGTGAAAGACTGCGGGGGTGGGTGTGAATGGTGATGGAAGGAGCCCTGGAGTGGTGAGCACACAATACAGTGTACAGAGGATGTGCTGTGGAACTATGCACCTAAAACCTGTATAATTTCGTTAACCAGTGTCACTCCAATAAATTTAATAGAAAAGGCAGTATAAGAAAGAGCAGAAAGGTTGAGAATAGAACTTTGGTAACACAACCATTATTATATTAAAAGACTGAACAGCAAGTCTATACGCAAAGTGCAAAACGCAAATCAAAAGTTGCACAGTTATCTGATGTTTTAGTTCATTGCTGGGATTCAGTCCAAATGAGTGTATTTCCTCCATCATCAGAAATTCTTTCCAGGAAGAGAAAAAGTGGCTTAAATAATCTTCACATTTATTTTACCTTTGCTGTCTTACAGTTGCATCCCTTAAGTCTTTTGCTTACTTAAGATAATGTAGCTCCACTTTCCTTTAGTAAAGAGAGCTGTAGATTTGTCATCTAGATTATTTAGAAACTCTAAGAAATTCAAGGTTCCCAGAGCTTCCCTGAGGCCAGTAGTTGGGCAGGACTGAGTCAAGGGCAGGACTTGCACTAGGGTGGCTACTAGACATTCCTTCAAGTATCAGTCGGCTGACACCACAGTTGGTGACAAATTTTAGTTGGTCCAAATATATGTTGTTCACATACTTAAGCTACAACTTTTTCTTAAATATCTTTATTTCTCCATAATAATTGCCTAATTCTTATGGCTGTGTTTTGGCCTTGGTTTTCTGATCTGAACTCTTTTCTGAAGCTGAAGCTGGAAACCTGTCCTGAATTCCAGCTCCAAAACAGACCTCTCCAGCAGCCTCCTCCTTATACCACAGCTCCAGGTCCCCAAAGCCTCAAGCTGAGCAGAGCTGTTTATGAAATGATAGGTAATAATGAATTCAAGCTTTCCAAGTGAGTGAGTGAGTGAGTCAGTGAGTGAAAGCACATTAAAGAAAATATTTGGTAAAGTTGTCAGTGATTCTTGACCCAAAACTAAGTCTCTTCTAGATCATAAGAGAACGAGTCAGCTTTCATCATTTTGATCCTTCATGCAAAAATACAGAAATGAAATATTCACAGTGATGCAAGCTGGCTTTGAAATCAGCAAGCATTGGCTCACACCAGTCACCAATTTGGCATATTCATTGGAAATGATGTTCAAAGCTGCTCACAGTAGGAATGGGAAAAGCAGCTTTTGCTTCTCTGAAAGATTATACAAGAGCATTTCTCTTGGAATCAACATTAATGCTTGCCATTCTAAGCACATACATGTGCAGAAAGATGGAGGTGTTCCTAGAGTCAAATTTAATTACTCCATTTTAGGGAACTAAACTGTCTCTAGCAAAAGGAGATGATTAGTCTAACAACAAATCTACCTACCTCATGCTGCAAAATAGCCCATGGATCTAATTTCATTGTGTATAGTGGCTCAAATAAAGTTTAAAATAAAAACCATGCATTTTATGCTTTGGGGGCAGTTTACTGAGAAGATGTTTGCTGACGGATCTGGTAGGCACCCACCGAAGGAGAAGCGGTGGGTCTTTGATGCACGGCCTCCCTCAGACTGTTTCCCCTTCTCCAATTGTCACTGTCCCCGGCTTGTAGAGACTCTTGTAGCACTGGCCCAGAAAAAAAAGCTCTCAAAAATATGTTGGAATTAGAATAGTAAAGTGCAGGAGATGCTCCCTCAGTAGCCACTTATGAAAAATACACATAAATGGTGGGAACTTCAAACTAACTAACAACATGGGGACCAACTTCAGGGAAAAAAATAGAGGAAAATGAGGGCTGTTCAAGTAATAAGACCAACTTGATGCTGGATGATATTAATCATTTCTCATCTGCTGTATTTCAAGGGAAATATTTGATGTATAGGGAACAAATATATATCATGGAACAACTGATTATTTTTCTATTTTCTAGTACTCAATTATGTACACTTTTGGCTTCCCTGTTTTTTCAACTTATCTGTTTATGGTTTTCCACATTCTTTTTAAAAATATATTTTATTGATTATGCTATCACAGTTGTCCCATTTCCCCCTTCATTCCCCTCCACCCTGCACACCCCTCTCCTACCCATATTCCCCCCTTTTAATTCATGTCCATGTGTCATAAGTTCTTTAGCTTCTACAGTTCCCACACTATTCTTACCCTCCCCCTGTCTATTTTCTGATTTTCCACATTCTTTATTTATTCGGTATTCAATGTTGACAAGAAGTGTCACATACTTTATTGTAATCACTGGTCTGTAATTATTAAAACAACTAATTAGCATAGAAACTATGCTTAACATGGAAACATTCATCACATTTCAACTCACATAATTTCATAATTGGACCGCTTTTGATTAAAAATTCATTTCCTTTGGGATGTTACATTTGACATAAATGCCATTTACCAGTTTATCTCTTGCATAGTATTCATTTTTCCCTGAACATTTTTGGTAAATAATTGAGCCATCTTTAAATAGCTATTTGACCCCACATGTCTGTGGGTAGACCATAGGGTTATGACTGCTTGGGCCAAACATTCCTACATGAGTACATAGTAGAAAAGGAATCATTTGTAAACAGGATTGAGTACAAGAAAAATAAATTCAAGATAAATCACATGGAAGAAAAATGTGGGCCACAAATATCAGGTGAGACAAATTTGCCTTTGTACAAGTATTTTTGGACAAATTTAGGCATAGTCACACATGACCACAGAATAAATGTGAATCAGCACAGTGTGGCTACAAGTAATAAAAGCAAATATGATAGAATAACATGTGAATGGAGGAAAAACTGACCTGTTACACTTTTTTTGCTAACCCTCTCTTTTCCAGATGTAATAAATCCCATTGTATTGGGAAAGGAAGCTTAATAGAATCAGTATTTTTAATGTCAGAGTCAACTTCTGCTTTCTAGATAGTGAATATAGTGAGACTACAACTAAGAGATATAGAAATAGATGAATACAAATAAAAATTATACTTAAATCAACTTAAAATCTCTACACCAAATTTTGTCTAGCTACATTTTGAAATGGATTTATGCTTATGAATTGAAATTTGATAAAAGGGAGAGCAGAACTTTTAAGTGTACATGAGTTTAAATAAAAATAACAATAAATTGTTAGATAAACATGATAAGCAAACATTAGCTTCTTTGAGGATGCCACTGTAAATTTTTTCTCAATTTATTCTGAATTTACTCTTTCATTTTTAGTAGAGTTTAATATTTTTCTTCATCAACACTTTGTACATTATGTTCTATAAAGTTCTTGTTACAGAAATGGCATCTTATTTCTATATTTTCTCTAATTACTCCTTTTATGGGGGAATGTAACTAATTTGTATAAATAATTCATATATTTAGGAAGTTGGCCAAAGTTCTTATTGCTCTATTAGCTTGTTTATTGACTCTGCAAATGATACGTCATTTACAAATACACTTCTTTTTATTTCTTACTCCCCCCCACCCCATTTTCTTATCTTATTATGTTTGGCAGGGCCTCTATTACTATGTTTATCAGAAACAGACTTTATACAAAAAGTCTACAGAAAATAGCGTATTTAACTTGCAGAATTAATGACTCATTACCTTTAAATATTTTTCATTTTTATTAATTCAGACTTACTAATTGCACATTCCAATCTTCTATTACTATTTCAAATAATTCAATTAATGGTTACTGGTCTTCTATTTCTTCTGTATGGCTAATAAATTTTGTGTGTTATTTTTGCTTTAATCTATGCTATGTTCTTGGCATATATATGTATACATATATACATTTCTACACAAATATACATTGGAGAAAGAGCAAATAGAAACATAATGAAATTTATATTATAATTGCAAATAATTTAGTCTTCCTCATCTTACTCTATTTCTTGTCAATGTCAGGTTTTGAAGCTGAAACCTAATTTCCCTATTCTTATGTTTTATGTGTTATTTACTTATTCATTTATGTCTCTTTTTACTTTTCTTATTTTTTTCTACTTCATTCCAGTAGAATCACTCAGTTGTTTGTACCAGATGCTCTTTTTGAAAATGTGTATTTCTAGTTCCAAAATTCCCTCCAAATACTGCTCTAGTCGTATGTCTCAAATTTTGATGTGTGATAGTTTTGTCTTCATTCAGGTCTAAAGTGTTTCATAAATTTGTTTTCTTCTTACAAAAATTACATTTCACAATTGTTGATTATGCAGACATAAGACATATTTAAAGTTATTAAACTATCAGTATTTTTAGTTAGTTTTTGCTCCCTCTATATATCATTATACAGGGTGGGACAAAAGTAGGTCAATAGTTGTGAGTATGTGAAACACAGCTTTTATCTTTGTATTATTTATTATTATTATTGTATTATTTTCCATATGGACAACTGTTAACATATTTTTGCCCCATTCTGTATGAGACATATTCTTGAGTCACATATATTTTTCCCACCCTTGTTCTGTAAGATTTGCTTTAATAATTTTGAAATACCATTACAAATATTATTTTTTTCATAGTCATTATATCTTCTGGATCTACTGGCTTTTATTTTTGTTTTTATCTTAACCAGTGTTTCAGTCAATAAAAAACATTGCATTTGGTGTACTTCAAAATAAAATAGTCCTAAGAACCAAATGTTTCCATTTTTTACATAATCATTTACCTTGAAGAATTCTGGTTTTATGTTTCTTACTGAGCTACCTCATCCAAGGTTATTTTCCACTAGAGTCTTTGTGTGAGTTTAAAACTTCTGAGATTCTGTATACTTAAGAGGTTGTTAGTTTGTCTTCACTTTTAAATAATAATTGGGTGGGATTAAAACAATATCTAGATTTGCATTTTTCCTCTCTTTAAAACTCTTACATATTATTTTATTACTCATCCATTGATAATAAGAAAACTGAAATAAACTTATATCTGTTTTCTTTGTGGATGCTTGACTTCTTCTTTTGGGAAGGTTTTATATTAAAGTCTTTAGATTTAATATGAACAGCCTATTTGTGCTGCAGCCAGTGCGGCTCAGTTGGTTGGAGCTTTATGCCATGGACTGAAGTGTTGCAGGTTCAATCCCCATTTGGGGAGTGTATGAGAAGGCAACCAATTAATGTCTCTCTCTCTCTCCCCTCTCCTAACTCTCTATAAAGCAATGAAAAAAAAATGTCCTCAAGTGAGGATAAAAGACAAAATAAATTTAAAAAGAGAGTCTTTATGTAGAAATATTAAAATCTATTTTGTATGACAGTTGAGGAAGCCTTTCAATCTGAATTATATTTTTCTTTAATTAGGAGAAACTTTGAATCACTGAGTCCTTAAATATTTTCTTTCCTGTCACTCTTGTATCTCTCCTGAATTTTCTAATTTGTAAATCATGATACTTGTATTTTATTCCAACACCCAAACTCACTGACTTTCCTTTAATATTCTGTCTGTTGCTTGTTGCTTCTCAATAGCTTCTGAAAGATTTTGGCCCAGTATTCTCATTTTTAAATTAATTTAGGGGGGGGGAATTGGGGGGAAATGGAGATAGCTGCACTTGAACAATAATTTTAAAAAGTGAAAAAAATAATTAATTAATTAATTTTGGTCTATCTATAGACTACTCAAATCCATCCATTGGATTGTATTTCAGCTGCTGTATTTTTTCATAAACATTATTCACATTTCACTCTTTATGACTGCATCTACTTTTTTTTTTTTAATTTACACATATGCTCCCTCATCAAGTTGACAATATTTCTTAGGCTAATTCTAAATTTTGCTCCCTCATTTCAATAATTCTGCCTCATCTACTATCATCTCTTTAGTTTTTTCTTTTTTTATAGTTGTGCAACACTCTCAGTTTGATTATTGTGCTATGAACAAATATTCCCTCAAATATTTCATCTGTAACTTGGCTCTTAGTTTAAATCCTGACAGAGGAAGTGTTGACTAAGAATACTGTGATTACATAATTTATCATCCATTAGGACATATTTGAGTAGGAAAGAGTTTGGTAAGAACATTAAAATCATATGATTTATTAAATATTTATTTATTGATGAGATGTTTTATTTTACTGTGGATCTTCAAATAGAACTTTTCATGAACTATATTCAAAAACATTTTGAAAATAAAAATAAATATAGTTGTATAATAAAATACATCTTCAAAATTTGAAAAAAACACTAATTTCCTTTTATATGTGCACATTAACTTAAAATTGCCATAAAATACCATAATCCCATAATCAGAGTCATTATTCTTGCTATGTATATGTACATGTATATACATATAATATATTACTATATATATACATTCTGTATTTAATACTGTGAAACTAATAGGTACCTGAGGATATATTTTTAAATTTATTTATTTTTGTATATTTATGCAATCCCATGTAGTCTTCTTTAAAGTTGTATTTCATGTTAAATAAATTTAAAAACATTGCCTTTTAAAAACTTTATTTTTATTAAATGTATTGGGGTGACATTGATTAATAGGATCATGTAGGTTGCAGGTGTACACTTCTATACTAGATCTGCATATTACACTGTGTGCCCACCTCCTAAAGTCATACCGCACTCTGTCACCATACATTAGATCCTGCTACCCCCAGCCCTCCCACTCCTTCTCTCTTGACTCTTCTACAAGTGATCACATTTTTAATTGAGTAAAATCTCTTAACATTTTTTAGAATGATCAATGAGCACAGATGAAATAATGCTAAATGGATAATTTTTTAATTCTAATTTTTTCATATTAAAATGTGTCAACATTTCAGCCCATCTTTTTTTTTTTGGTCTTTTTTCTGAGTAAATTTTTTTCAAAAAGTATTTTTATGTAGCAAAACTCATATAACAAGTGTTCAAATTTACAATTATGTTGAAAGTTTTGCCAAACATAGATCCTGAAAATCAGAATGCTATTCAGTTGCATTTTATCTCAATGTGGAATATAAACTTAACCAGTAAAAACAGGAAATCCATCAAAAGATTCTTCCCATAATATGAGGTATTCCAGATCACAGTTATAAAACTTCAAAATTATACTTGTAAACTGTTCAACCTCTCATAGATTAATTTCTTCATCTCTTTTCCTATGGAGTACATTTTTCTAGGAGTACATTTTAATGTCTTTCTTTATGAGTGTTTTGTTTTTAACAATCATTAAGCAAAACCCTTTTCAAAACACAATAAAAATTAGCCACGAGGGAAGACATTTATTGCCATGGCACAGGCATTTTGTATTAATAATAACTTCATCACATAATTGTTGCAGTTTATTTACTATAGCTGTGTATATTTAGAAGTCTTTGTAAATTTTAACAACCTGCTTATATTTATATTGATAAAACAATGCAGAATGTATAGGCAAAATTATGAGTTAGGTGTGTATTGCCACCAACTCCCAGTACATTTCTATTCCAATGTTTTCTTAATTTACCAGAAATATTGTTTTGTTATCATGCTGTACTCCCAAGAAATTGATATCCTTATTAACATTATAAATAGAAATTTAATATTCAATTAAATAGAACATACAACATCAAACAATTGTTTGAATTAACTGTATTTTTCTTTATTTGAAGAAATGTGTGATAATAGCGTAAAATTGGTATCTTTTACATTTAAAAATTTTTCTTTTGCTAGTGGAACCAACTCATTGCCCATTATCTCTTCATTTCTTATAAATGTGTAAAGAAAACTTTAAATAAATTATAAACATAATTTAGAACAGCCAGTTGTTTGAAGTGATAAAATATACTAGACAAAATGATATGTAAAGGCAGATATCTCACCTTCCACCAGGGTATTAGTATAACTACTGAAAATTGGAATAAGTGCTGATGGTTTTTTCAGCAGGTTTTGTCTTTGGTTTTTCATGTGGTCAGTGACTTCACCCTGATGATGGATATTAAATACCAACAAATATTTTTGCAGGCTACATGTTCATCCTCAACTTCCTTGAGAACTGCAAATTCAGTACATAAATTGTTCTTATGCTTGCAGATTTGCTCTTTGAACTCATTACTATGAAACTGCTTATTCTCCTGGACCTGATCTATTGGGCACAGAATGAAAACAGGGTGACGGCGCAAGAAGCATCAAAGAGACCCATTCTAAACGAAGTAAGAAAGGAAGATGAACCAGTCTCCTCATGGTCGTCACATATTTTCACTTTTAAGATTTAAGAGAGGGGGAAATAATCAACCCATCTATTATTCCTCTCAAATGTTGTTTTATTTGGGGCCCTCACTTTTTATACACATGTTTAACAAAGAAAGCAAAAAAAGAATAGAAAACAAAAATCTTCCAAGAAATATGTCCAGGAACTACTGTAAAATCTCAGAGTGAAAGAGAAAACAAAACAATGTCTTTTATTTGTTCTCTATAATCTCAAAACTTGTGTCAAATATCTTCATTTTGAAAACCAAAGATTTTTTTTTCTTATTAAGCCTGAGGCTACCCAGCTTGTATTGCTTAATACGTGCTAATGCCAAGGCTTGGCATTATTCCTATTCCTATTAGTATAACCTACTATATTTTAAAAATGAATTTTGAATCATAGAAATAGTTGAATTAACCCTTTAATTTTTTTAAAGTTTCCTCTACCTCACTTTAATATCTAATGTCCACAATTGTGCATACAGGTAATTTGCATAATAGAAAAACCCTACAGAATTCCCAATATTGTGAATTCCCCCTTGTTATTAAAAAAAGGTAAAAATGTAGAAGATGGCAATTCTTAGAAACTTGGATATTACATATATCCTGCATTTATTTTTTATAACATCCATTTTTCTTTTTATTATAATTAAGCCATATTTCTACCAAAGTTTCTTTTTAAATTGAATAATTTAAAAAGGTATTATTTTTTCTATGAAACTTGCATTTAGAAAGAAATTACAAATGACCTAGTCTATCCAAATCAGTTTTGAACCACTTTCTATTGAACTAAATACTAACTTCTTAGTCAAGTGTAAAAATTTTTAAGAGTAAATTTCTATCGATCAGAATTTTAAATAGAAATATGTTTTATAAACCATTCCTAAAACCAAAAAGTTTTCCAGCTCTCCACTACTTCTCAAAACATATACAGTACAGAAATTAAAGTTTAAGGAAATAAGCCATTTTTTCAGTCTTCAAATTAGAAACAACAACAAATTTAGCTCAATTACTCAAAACCCTAGGCATGATTTTAATTTTTACTCATGTTTAATTTTAACCTGAGCCATTTGGCTCAATGACTGTTTTCAGCTCCCCATTAGTTATAGAACTTATAATGTCCAAAGTAGACTTTTAAGTAATAACATATATATCTTTATAATACTATTTTTATTAATCCATATAATTTGCTTAGACAAGATATAAAAAATTAAAGAATTCAGAAAAAGGATTCACACGTAAGCAATTAATATCAATTGATAGAGGTTGAAATTTCAGGAGAACTAGATCTCAAACTTTGAAATATTTGTTTACTTTAATTCACCTATTTATCAATTGATTCATTGTTAAAGATGAACAAAACCCATATTTGTAGACACTTTGTCTTCTAGAATTCTCATTCAAAATGACTTTTTGACATTGCTACAAAAATTAAAGAAAGATAGAACCTGAAGCATTACCAAGTATGACTAAGCGTTATATACAAAAATTCTTTGAATAGTGAGGTAAATGCTGTTGCTAACATTTTAGCAAAAATATCAATTGACTCTGTGGCTATTGTTTGTTGACTTTTTTTTTTACTTTACTAACAAAGTGTTTACAATTTAACTTTTTCCATAAAATATTTGATGTTTATATTAATTCAAGTAAGATGAACCTCCACTTTAATTCTTGGAAATATATCTTCTCCTTTTGCTTTGTTTATCACAGGAATATTTTTTACATAGGTATTGTCAAGTTATATGCTTCTCAGTGCCCAGCATATGTAAATGAAATAGTTGGGTGTACAAAATTTAAGTATCTTTTAATGGTTGCATGAAATGGCATAGCAGTGCAGAGGCACAGTTTACATGATAGCAAGCATTCTACAAATACTAGTTTTGTTCATTTTTAACAATGGCAATGCTTTTAGAAGAGAAAGTGTCATCATCACATGGAGATTATTGACCTCTCTTTAAAAGGGTACATCTTTGTTTTTCCAAGTGAGTTGGTGAATTTGCAAATATACATCTATACTCTGTAATTTGTTTCTCCTTATGACCAGTGACATACGTGCAAGAGTTAACCAGGAAAGTCAGAAGTGAAATATGCAGCGATGGTGAAGAGCCAACCTAAGCAGCCCACAGAGAGACCAAACCTGTGGTCTGGGCCCCTGAGCACCACCCTCAGAGTAAGTGAGCCAATCAATCATTCACAGACTAAGTGGCTCAGGCCATGTTAGTTAACTTGTTTTTGAGCTTCTCTTAACTTAGCACCATGCATGGATAAGTAGTTAATAAATGCTTTCTTATTATGAGGCATTTAAATGTAATATTTATCACTAAGTATTTGTAATTTTTGTTGTTCCCAAATTTGTATGTTTCCAGTTTTTTAAAATATTCATATCTTGAAATTATTTTATATATTTAAATACAGCTATTTTCATTGCTAGGAAACTCCTGGACATGAAGAGTTTAACAAAGCTAACCACTAGTTCTGTGAAAAGATGGAGGAATAAATGACCACTAGTATAGAAAACTGACGAAAAAGTGCCACCGATGTTCTACCATTTCCCACTGAAAGTAGCATATTTTCAGGGCATGAGTAGACCCCAAACATGGGAAGGTAGCCAACCTACAATGTCACTAGGTAGGTCATCTCAGTGTTGGATAAGAAAAACTAGTAGAATTTATCAGGGAAGAAAGCTCATCTTTAAAAATAGTCTGTATGTATTTATGTATATATGTATGTGTATATGTATGTATGTATGTGTGTATGTATGTATGTATTTTTAGGAAAGTATTAGAAAATTCATGAGGTGAGAATCTTACAGCAGCCAAGGAAAGAATTGGAATAAGGTTCAAAAATTTTAATATATGCACAGGAGTTCTTGTTAGGGATAGGGGACCTAGCAACTTCACAGATTATAGAGTGAGGGCTAGAAAATTTATCTGAGGACTTTTTAACAGCAGTATAGTATAATATTACATTTTATATTTTTTGTTTTCTGGTGTCATAATGTAAACCTCCATGCCATGACCTTAAACTCTGGCAAACACTATTTACAGAGATCGCTTATTGAGGTGCTTGCTTGTGGGAATATTGATGATATTAATAATGATGATGATAGTGATATCTATGTTGGTATGGCATTATGGTTAATACTAATAATAGCAATACCTAGTATTATTAAATGCCAGGCACTGTTTTAAATGCATTTGGTCATTCAACTTTCAGATAGCCCTTCAGGTATGTAGAATTATTTTATCCATGTTACAGATGAGGAAACAAAGATTTTAAAAAGGTTAAATGACATGTATTTTCTTTTTTTTTTTAATTTGGAATATTCACTATACTGTGAGTTTTTGAAAATAAAGCTTGGTACCTCTGAGGAAAACAAATAGGCTCCAACTCCCTAAAGGTTTGGGTACTGAAAAGTGACTGAGGTTCTGCAAAAGAAATGTTCCAGTGCAGGACGTGGAATCCTCAGTGAGCAATGCAAAGACAGTGGACTGGTCAGAGTCCCTTCACACAGCAGGGGTATCTATTCACCAGCAGCTCTGACTTCTGCTACTTTACTTCCTTTCTTGGTTCCTAGATCTCAAGATTATCCATAGATCCACAGATCCTGTAAACTGATAGCCCACCTAGTAAAGTTATTTTATGTTTTTGTTCTTTCCCTAATACAGCTTTAGCATATGCAAATGAAAAAACACAAAGGATTGTAGGAAATAGCACTTGTGCAGAAGCAAACAATAGAAGCTGACTATTGAAAAGTGAGCCTTTGGAAAACGCATAGCCATCTCAAGAGAACCAGGCTTGATGTGCCACCAATACTCTCTGGTGTGGTTTTGTTGGCAATTTGTGGTGAGCGACCACTGTGATTGACTATGTGGCAGGGGTTTCAAACTCATTTTCACCAGGGCCCACATCAGTGTCATGGTAGCCTTCAAATGAGCTGAATGTAATTTTAGGACTATATACATGTAACTGCTTCTCAACTAGGGGCAAGGAGCTTGGGCGTTGCTGCTGGGTAGAAACAAGTTGGAGGGCCGGATTCGGCCCATAGGCCTTGTGTTTGCCACCTGTGCTATATGGCATTGTGATTTTTTTAGTATCTATGTTGTGCCACTTTTGGATTATTTTAAATATCACTCCTGAGTGGACAGATTACCTTAGCAGGTGGTATAGAAATCTTAAATGTCAGAGTGGCTCTGATATATAGATTACATGCATAAGATAAAGGATTTGACTTATTCTCCCAGAGACTATTTATCTGGGAAGAAACTGAATAAATAGCATGTGTAGTTAAAATGAAAATAATGCAACAGTATAGATGAATAACTGTGAGTAACTGTTAATAATAATCACAATACATTTCCTTATATCATCAATTACATGTCGTTCTTTTAAGATCTACCTATTTCTGAAAAACTTTGTATACCTCCGTGATTGTCTGACGTACAGTTGGTTTGGGACAGACTGGAAGGGCAGGAAGCACTCCCTTGCACAATGATCAGAACTATTCTCAAGCATCCTACCCCAGTCCTTGAAAAGAGGAATGTTCTTAAATTACTAAAAAGAACCACAGTTGATTATGGGTAGAAACAATGAGAATGCCAGGCTGGCTGTGGCTGAGAAGAAGCCTCAGAAATGTGAGACAAGTTTTCTTTTTACTCCGTGTTGGTTAGCAAAGGGTCCCCTTTCAGGCAGAAAACTGTACCTAAAACTGGAGTTAATGGTGCTTGTCTTCATTCACCTACTAGTTCTTATGTTCCTTAAGATTGGACACTGCTTTTCCTTGGCACAATTATTTTAGTGACAACTATTTAAAATAATAGGATTTTGCCATAGATATGTCTGCAAGCATTGTATTCTTGTAATCTCAAACAATTCTATAAAATGAAAGCATTTTTGTTTCATTTAAAGAGATCTTTTAATAGCCTTTTTAAAATTTACCTTTACTCTTGAGGATATATTTTGAGGCCATTTGTGGTAGTGAAAAACATTTTTTTCTTCTTTATTTTGAACTAGGCCTTTGTTCTCTGATGGTACTTGCTGGCTCCCAATGGCTAAGGAAAATCACAGGGAATAAAATAGAGCTCTTCCTTTGATGCCTATCCAAGAGCATGGAAAAACTATCACTCTTTCACCTAAAATTCCTTTAATTTAGTCCCTTGACTGCTAAGACATGACAATTAAAGTACTCAAGCTTTAAAATGGAACCAAAAGGTATAATAAAAAGCCAAAGGAAGCATTGTGAGGAGTACTTTTTGAGATTTCACCATGGTTACAAATGTAAGATTAAGTGTATGTCTCAAAAAAAAAATAGTACAATGAAGCAAAGACATAGCTTGTATATTTCAACTTATAGTGATAATTTCTAATCATAGTATTAATTCTGTATCATAAAACTAGGCATAAAGTAACCTCCTTAAATATACAAATTCCATTTCTTTTATAAAGATAGAGCATTCTTAATTTTTCTAAGTTTTGAGTATTTTAATTTAAATAATAATCAAACAGACATGATAATAATGCATATTTTTTCTAAGTGAAGAGAGATTATATGATTTATAATGCAAGAACTAAAGTGTATCAGCTAATAATATCACCCCTTATATATCCCACTTTTCTTCTTTCTCTTGCAAGCAATTTTGATTGTGAATGAAAATAATACCACCAGAATATTATTTATAGTATTCTACTATTTTCTTATTGATCATCAGAGTATTTGAGTTGAGTACAATCATGCTTCCTTTGAAACATAAAGAAATCATATTAAATATGTAAAATACAGAAAAAATTATTAATTTGTTGCATGAAATTATAAAATGTGTTTTCCGATAGCCCCACCAATATTTTAGCTTGCATTTACACATTATGCTATACCTCAGATTCTAGAATGTCTGAATAAAAAATCTGTTCTTTATATCCAAATGGTTATTACAAAGAACAAATAAAACAATGGATGGAAATTTTTGGCTAACATACTTTTCCTATAAATAGTGTTATATTTTTATTAATAAAATATAAATATTATTGAATGTAAATGAATTATAATATTCATATTAAGTAACATATATGTTTGTATGTATGTTTCATTGTCATCACACCTGAACTACTCTAGCATCCACATGATTGTTTCTCAATTTGTGATTCTTAATGAAACATCCCATCTGAAGCATACATTTAGACCTCATGAACCACACACAGTCCAATGACACTTGAAGTGTATGTGGCTGATACTGAAGATTAGAGTAGCTAGCAGGTTCCTACAGGTGAGTCACAGTAAGATATATGAATATCTTCGAATATATTTTGCCATCTTTTATGTAGCTTCAGAGTTGCTACTGAGCTTTAGTGAAGACTGAACACTTGACTTTGAACCACAAAATTACCATGTGACCTTAGTTGTCCACAAAGAACTAAGTAGTATCTGATTATATAGGACCACTTCCCCCAGAGAAGGGATTGCATTTTATTCTCACTGAATAGATGTTTATTCTGGTTATAAAATTCTGTTCTCTGCACACACACTTCTGCCAAAACCAACCTCTAATGATTTACAAGTGATTTACACATACCATGTTATTCTAGACAACATTGCTTTTGACCAAGGAACTCACTATATAGCAAAATGAGTAAGGTTTTTATAAAATTAACGGAAACTACAATCAGGCCCATATTTATACAATTATTATAATCTTTTAAAGATTATAATAAATGAAAAAGAATCCATTTACAGGCTCTCAAATTAGCTTTAATATTGAAACATACAAGGATATTTTTACTGGACACTGACTATATTCCTGCCTTCTACCAGGATCTAGAAATAACAATGGATAAGCTATCAACTCTGCCCTAAAAGAACAAATAAAAAATTTATTCAAATTCCAGGAAGAATAAAAACTATATGCAAAGTACTGAAAATAGTGGGCTTCATGAAATATTTTACAATGTATACCATTCCATTATATAAGTATGACTTAAAGGCCAAACACTGTTTTAGGCACTTTACCATATACTAACTGGAAGAAAGAACTTTCTGTCAATAAATCAACTTCAATCTGTTAGATGAAGCTAACAGCTTTATCTCTTTATTGAATTTTATTTTTTTATTTATGAAGACTTATAGGCACTGACTCAAGCTCCTTACAAATATGTATACTGATTTTATCTAACATCAATTAATTATTAATTCAAATTACATCAAGTTATCCTGAAGATTCAGGTCACTGAATAATCTAAACACACTAGAATGTGCATTGATTTAGTTTTCTGAAAAGATCTATGGTGATCATAAAATCAGATATTTAGGAGGCCACCATGACTGTGTCCTATTAATGTTATTCACATCTCCAATTCCCTCTTCCTTCCTTCAAAACAAACATCTAAGATGTACTGTGTTCTTCTATTCTGAAAATTGACACCTGAGATAACTCTACCCTATTGATTCCCAATAGCATGATTCAACATGAAAGAAACACATACAATTTGTAAATTTATCATCAATATACACATTTTTACTTGAATTAATGATCAATAAGATCTTTTTGGATGGTAAGAATACACAATAGCTTCAGACAACATTGACAAAAATATGTTAAGAATCATATTTAAAATGCCCCACCTTTTTCGTGGCTTGTCCTTCAGGACATAAATACAATGCGGTGTATGTGAGTGTATGCACAAGTAAGATCTAGACACACTGTATTCTCCTATGGCTTTTGCACAGAGGTTTTGCTAAGGGTTTCTTTTATTTATAGGCAAAACCTGCCCTTGAGAACAGGCATTCAAAAGACCCCATGAACATGCAAAACATTTTTTCTTATATGCTGCATTCTTTTACCTTAAGATTTTATTATTCCAGTTTTAAAATTAAGACATTTATTGACTTTATAAAGAAGTTAAAACTATTGTGATAGAAGAATGAATTGATCCTGAATGAATTAGTGTGTCTGAGAAAACTATGAAACAGACTTGTGTAAATTTTCTTCTGTGTTCACCATCTGTTCTACAGCCAGCACCAAACTTAAGGAAAAAATAAAGAGAAAGTAAAATTGCAATAGTCAAAGAATCTCAAGAATGCTAAACTAAAAACCAAGTGACTAAAATCCTAAAAGCTTGTTTCTTTCTTCTGAACACTTGAGACTAAGCAAAACCCGGATGGTCCGTCTGCTACTCCTCCCCAAAGCAAAGTTTTTCTTTTCTTCAGAGGGCATTCATATCTAGTGCCTCCAGGTATTGATGAAACTTTGAATTTTTAAAAATTAGTTGAGATCTTACCTTTGGTATATGGCATTGAACCTTAAAGAGGCTAGTAACAGCATATGCCACCATCTGCACTTTTCTAAACTCACAGATTTTAATTCCTCGCTGATGGGTGCAGCACATGCTATATATCCTCCAGGTAAACCTGGCACAAAGGAAGAAACACTGCGTGCAAGAACTGAATTTGGTGTAAGGAGACACAAAGCAATTATATTTCCTAAGAAGATGATAATGAAAAAGTAAAACCAGCATTGACATAAAGCTAAAGGAATTTTACCAGCTAAAGTAAATGTATATATACACATATACACATATATCTAATATATATATACATTTATACTTATATCCATATGATCCATATAAGTAATACACATTCTCTGAAAGTTTAAATTTTCAGTCAAGTGATGTTGACAAAATGATAAATGTCTTTCTGTCTTCAAAGCTTTCTAAATATCACATTGAAATTTTTTAATTGTCATCAGCTTTTCCAAAAAACTAACAGTAGGAAGGTAAAAGACTATTTCATAAAAATGACTAGGAAAAATTGAGTTGATTCCATGTAATTTAGCAACCAGAAGACATAATTTTGTCTATAATTCACAATCACTATAATAATGCACTGCCTGCTACTCTCCCCTTTTTTTTCATTCTTAGATTTTGAGTAACTAATGAATTTAAATTAAGACAGGGTAAAATGACATTTAAATACTTCACACAGACTCAAGTTTAAAATATTTATTCCAGGTACCAAATTTCCTGCATTTTATTCTGAATTGGATTGCTCATTTTTGCCAAATTCAGCATTAAAGGCAGAAACCGTGAAATAGCCATTCCCACCCACTCCTCCCATCTCCTAAGCCCTAGACCTAAAGGAAAACTATTGGAAATGAATAGAATTTGAGGGTCAAGAGAAAATATCAGGATTTATTTAGCAATAAATGAACATAGTTTAAAAAAATGTTTTCTATAATTTGAAATAGCAATGAGTCTAAAATCTAAAAACTTATTCTCAATATACTGCAGGATATTTGTGCAGTGAAGTACTACAGAGCAGTGGAAATAAATCACAGGTACATGTATCTATGGATAAATATATGTTGCTGAAAGGTACAGATAATATGAAATTTAAAAATCATGAAAATAAAAAGTACACACTAATTAAGAATAATATATATAAAATAAATTTGTGCTTATGTAAGTAGGATAATATAACCCAAATTCACAATATTGGTTACAGGGAAAGAAATGCAATGCAATTGGGAGAGAGATATACAAAATATTTTGGTTGCATGTGTAATTATTATTTCTTCGGTTAGGTTGGACATATTATTGTTTGCTATATTTCTCTTCATTTTTATGTGATGAAATATTTAATTTTCAAAGTAGAAAATACAACCATGATTACATAATTTAATGGCTAAGAACTGGCAAACATGTGTTGGGATGTATCACACAACCTCTGGATCTTGGCTAAAGATGAACATGGACTAATGGTGGATTCTTTGCATGACCATTGAATATTAGAATCTCAGGATCCTGCCGATATGATACTTCTTTCTTGTTAATATCCTTTGAAATGAATTATTGCCTTTCCTATTAGCTTTTTGTGCCTACTTACCCACTGACATAATTTCAGCTTTTATATAAAAAATTATAAAGTAATATATAATATAATGTGTTTTTCATGGACACTAAATAAATTTACCAGCTTCTGAAATCACAGTTTCACTATCCTTACAACACTGAAGTCCAACACCCTAAGGGTAAAGTCCTCCTCTTAATGGTCCAAGATGATGTTATAAAACAAATAATCACATCTACATTCTAGTACGGAGGAAGAAGAAGGAGAAATTGTTTAAAGACATATTCTAGAGAGCACAAGCAGTATTTCCACTTACACCTCTGTGGAAATTTTTGTCATTTGACCACAAGACATTCAAGGGAGTCTGGGAACAAAATCCTTAAACCAGGCATAGTGGTACAATTTGAAATTCAGATTTTAAAGGTGAGGTGAGAAAGGGACAGACAGCTGCAGACTCAGACACAGGCAGCATACAACATTGTTCATATCCATACATTCTGGTTGTCTATGGGTGAGTAATAATCCATCCCACAATTAATGGGTCAACACAATAATCCTTTCTTCATGTTCAAAATCTGAGCCAAGAATTTGGATTGGGCTCAGCTGAGTGGTTCTTCTGCTTCTGGGGTTAATGGGAGTTACTTGGTATTCTGCTGGCAGCTGAGCTAGTCTGGAGGGTCCAAAAAGATTCTATTCATGTTGGACACGTAGGTGGCAATGATGTGAACACTGAGCTGAGTCGGTCCACTCTCACTCTCCATGTATTCCCATGGGTTTTCCACGTTCTCTCTCTCATGTGTAGTTGTTGTCCTACCTAGTAACTTAGACTTCATGTGTGAGTATTCTGTGAAAAGAGAAGTGAAAGCTGCCAGACTTTTAAGAATCAGGCCTTGAAACTGGCACATAGATGCCACCTCACGGTGAAGACATTGTCAAAGAATGAGTGACCGTCCTAAACCTGCCCCTCTAGATAATAAACTTTTCAGGGTTAGTTTACTTACTCCCATAAAATCTGAACACTGTGCACAAGTGGTATAAAAAAATCAGGCTGGAAAGTTTTTCTTAGATACAGATTACTTATAAAAAGCTAAATTATCATTGCAACTACACTGTAGAATTTTTTTACAACTTAAATTGTAAGTTCTGGAAGTAATTACTGACTTCAAAAACTATTTATAGTGGGTTTTTGAGTAAAATAGTTTGGTATCTTCCTTTTGAGACCATCTGAGTGAAAAATCTCAGTGTCACACTTTCATAGTGTAGTTTGAATACCAAGCAACTGTATTTTAGGGTGTGTGTGTGTTCTATTTTAGTAAGAGATTAGTGTAAGGGGGCAGAAAAGTGGTTCCACATTGGTTTGCTGTTGACTTTAAGAAATTGAACATTTTCTTTTCTTCTGGGATGAAAATAAAATTTTAAAGTTCTAATTTGGTGTTAGATGCAGAAAACAAAATAACCTCAAAATAAACATAGAAGTCTTACCCAGTATCATCCAAGACCATTATAGTTCCAGAAATGCTCCACAAACTATGTAATCTCCTTAGTTAAATACATAACAAAAGGGTTCATTCTTTGCTGACTGGGTATCTATTTTATTACTTTGTAATTACTTTATAAGTAATAAAATAAGAAAGGGGCCCTCTGTGATGAAAGTTTTATTTAGAGATCCTAAATTTATCTTTAAACTTTCATTTTTATTTATGCATTTTTAAAGAGAGGGGAAAGGAGGACGAAAGAGAGGGAGAGAAACATCCATGGAAGTGGATCTGTGGTTTTCTCAGTGCATGATGTAAAGAGGTACATGGTATTTATATGTCTCATTACTGGTGATGTTAACAGAAAACTTCACTAAGTTGATATTCACTGTGATTCTCCGCCATAGAATTAGTTTTGCTTTTTATAATTTTAAGGTATATTATAAAGACTTTTTTTAAAGATTTTATTTATTTATTTTTAGAGATGGAAGAGAGGGAGATAGAGAGAGAGAGAAACATCAATGTGCGGTTGCTGGGGGTTATGGCCTGCAACCAAGGCATGTACCCTGGCTGGGAATTGAACCTGTGACACTTTGGTTTGCAGCCCGTGCTCAATCCACTGAGCTATGCCAGCCAGGGCTTAAAGACATTTTGATGATATGCAAATACCCTGTTTCTTGTTATATTTTGCTTACCAATTTTGTAATCCATTGATGGTTCTTTCCTTCAAAAGTTATTATCATAGTTTGTGCAAAAAAAACAAAAACAAAAACAATGGTCTATTATTGCAACCATTTTTATACATGCATTAATTGGAAATGCTACTAATTCATTAAAATAATTCTGGATTTTATTTTCCACTCTACTGTGGCTTGGTGATAGCAGTTAACATTAGTTTGCAAAAGCTATTTCGAGTTTTAGGTTTTGTTTCCACGGGGCTTTACAGTAGCTACTGTGAGCATGAGTTTGATTAATTTGTTATTAAGTCCACTTTGTACAGAAATATTAAATATGTTCCACCTTCCTTCCTATTGGTCTGTTTTTCTTCTAAAGCTTTTCATTTTAAAAATTATACTTCCTTTTTTCTCAACTTCCTTCCCCTTACTCTGTCATCTCCATCATGCTGAAGATATTAACCATTATATGAGGGCCTTGGATGTGATGCCATTTGAAAAATTAATCTAATTAACAGAAGAGAAGAAAATAATATTTTATTTTGGCTTTATTTCCTGAAATTTGACATATTATGGGAATAAGAAAAAGCTCTTTGATAAGGCAAGAATAATCAAAATAAAGAAGTTTCCTGTGGAGGTGTGAAAAAATTAGTATTCTTGAGTGGGAGGCAAGAATAATCAATAACAGGGATTCTCTGCTTCTACTGCCTCTAGAAAGACAGATTAGAAGCAAAATTTAAACAAACTAATAGACTGGTAGGAAAGAAATTAAGTAAACAATTTCTAAACAGGGGAGAACTATTCCCTCAAGGGTTTTTTAAACAGAAGAATTTTAACTGGATCTTGAAATAAATGTTTCTGACATTGTTTGAACAAAAGAGCAGCCCTCTGGCCATAGATTGAATATTCTGGGGAGACTGGAACTTGTCACTTTGGAATTCCACAAACAAGAACAAAGTGAGACTGAGAAAGTTGTAAAGATGAATGACTGGGATGATTACTGATGATCAAAGGACAGGGGAAGTTGAAGAATGATTTCAATTAGAAAAAAAAAGAAAGCCCTGTAAATTAAGCTTATTTTTTTCTGATGGGTAGTGAAGAAAGTGTATGACATGATGGCACTGCAAGAGTCAAGCTCATCTCATGGAAGAAAACACAGCATTTTAAAAACTAATCCCTTTGTGTCATCATTGTATCATGGGTAGTTGATAGGAACCATTTATTTTGTAATCTCTCTGATAAAGTCAAATAGCCCAATAAACCGAGTCACACTGAAACCTTGACCCCCGTCCTTAATCTTTCCATACCTCTAGTCCTTCATCTGAAAAACTAAATAGCAAATGATTTGCACATGATCTAGTCTATGACATACTACAAAGTGCACCGGGCCCCCCAAATAAAGCTTTATGCCAATCCCAGAGATGGCGGTATGCAGGAATCACAACTGGTATCATTTGCTATTCGAGTCCTTGAACCAAGTGGACGATCTCTGCCCCATCCTGGGAAAGAAATCAGCAAGCAACACAAGGAAGGAAAGGAGGCTTTGTACCATGCCATTCAACCACTGTGCATTTTAAGTCAGTTTTTCAGAAACAATATCCCACTTCTTAAACACTCAGTCACGTACTAGTTTAACAGTAATTTTCACATTGTTTCTCATTGTTTCACATTGTTCCTCCTTGAACATGTTGATATGTTATCCAAAGAGAAGAGTTTTGTGATTAGGAAAGCACTAGTAAGCCCTGAGCAAACTAATTTATACTCCTAAAAATTGGTTTGATACTTGGGTCATCCAACCTTGCAGCAGTGCTAACTATGTGCAGTTACTTTTCTGAGCTCTTTTATTCTGTGCAAATTCTCCCATGTATTCATTTTCTTTTAAATCGCATGAAATAGGCAAAATTGATACTTAATTATTATGGAAAATAAAAGTAAGGCATAAAAATTAAGTAACTTGTCCCATGTTATATAGTTAGTATGGAAGTCAGGATGTGGATCCATAGGTGTAACAATATAATTAATCCAAGTGGATTACTGCCAATTTCCTTCTGATGTAAGTTTTTGTTTTAAGATTTTATTTATTTATTTTTAGAGAGGGAAGGGAGGGAGAAAGAGAGAGAGAGAAAAACATCAATGTGCCGTTGCTGGGGGCCGTGGCCTGCAACCCAGGCATGTGCTCTGACTGGGAATCGAACCTGTGATGCTTTGGTTTGCAGCCTGCACTCAATCCACTGAGCTATGACAGCCAGGGCTTCTAATATAAGTTTTTACTTATAAGTTATACATATTTTCTCTACCATTGATAAGACTCATTTATGGGAGGAAAAGACGTGCTCAATTCAGTTTCGTTAAATATTTGTTACTTGAGCAAACATATTCCTAGAAAACTGCTTTTATAAAATCCAGTTTAAAGTTATTTTTAAATTGAAAAAGAATGCTATTTAATAAGTAACTAAGCACAATAAAATGTGGAAAGAGGATTGGTCTGAGTGGCACAGAGGGGACAAGAGACAGGTGTGAGGGACTGTGGCCCAGAGGGACCACTGTGGTGGTGATAAGGCACAGTTATAGGAGGGGATAACCACAATGACGTTGAGCTGGACTGATAAATGACTGTATTTATTTTCAATGTTGTGTTTCCTTCACTTTTGACTCATGATTTGCTCTGTAGCAGTGCATTATTTTAAAATATTTTTGTTCTAATTCTATTCTATTTCTAATTCTAATTCTAATTCTAATTCTATTCTATTTCTAATTCTAATTCTATTGCTACTAAATGCTGAATAAAAACAATTAGATATATGAAACCATACACAGGCACACATACACGAAGTCCATCAGTCTCACCACACAGGTACAGATTAGCCAACTTCTGTCGTCTACTTTGTCTATCACAATGGCCATTAGATATACGTACTTGGAGCTGCAGAGATAAAATCTGGGTAAACTTCTTTAAATTTTGTTTTTATTCATTGATTTTAGAAAGAGTGAAAGGAAAGGAGGAAGGGGGGAAGTAGAGAAAGAGAGAGAGAGAGAGAGAGAGAGAGAGAGAAATATTAATTTGTGGTTCCACTTATTTATGCATTGCTTCGTGTATGTACCCTGACCAGAGATTGAACCTGCAACTCTGACCTTTCGGGATGATGCTGTAACCAATGGAGCTACCTAGCCAAGGCTGGGGTAAACTTTTGTACTTTGCAAGTTTTTGTCCATAGTCCATAATGAAAGCTACCTTAATGACAATATAGATTGAGGAACAAAGGAGACCAGGACCAAACCTTGAGAAATTCCATCTTTTCAGACTGGTGGAGAAAGATGAACTAGTGAAAGAAAGTGACAGTGAGAAGATTAGAAGAGCGTGGTTTCAAACCCAAACCCAAACATTTCTGGTTCTGCCAACAACTATGTGTGAGACATTAAACAACATTATCTCTCTAATCATTAGTATTCTCATCTATGTTTCCTCCACACACTTGTTGTGAGGACTTCATGGATATAATGCTGTAAAGCCTTTAGCTCAGGGCTTGCTGTATAGTACACAGTTCCTCCATGACAGTTGTCATCATCACCTTTCTTGTTGCTATTGTCATCATCATTATCACTCTATCATCTTCGCTGCCATCATCATTGCCATCATTATTTTTACTGTGTGATGCAGCACTAGAAATATGGTGCCAGCACTCTCAACTCTTTGCAGTATTTCCTAGGCTATGACTGCCTCTTCTGCTACCACTGTGTCCTTTCTCAGGCAATGAGAGTTTCTTGCAGGAGAATGCTTAGCTATCCTGGTAATCACTTAGCACCAAGTTGTTGTTTTTTCCAATTTTACTCAGATATTTATATTCAACACAGAGTCAACAGATAGGGCAGGAGGTGATAGGGACCGTAACACACACACAAATAAATAATATATTAAAGCCTCCCTTTGTAAAAACAATATAGATATAATGTAAGATATAAGGGAAAATTTATCAAAACTACAGGTTCAGAAAGATCTGGATAAATTTAAATCACTTCTAAAAAATTTAACAAGAAAATATTCTGAATTATCAATGAAATCTGTATTTATAAATGCTTAAGAAGTACTTTGAGTACTTAACTTTCTTTTCATTCTTTTGTGGTTAAATAAATTATTGAAAATATTTAAAAGAAGATCTTGCTGTGAAATAATTGTCAATATTCATTCAACATTTGGTTTCCAGTACAAATAAAGCACAAATGGGAAAAATAAGTAAAGTAAAATTTTAGATCTATATAAAAGTAAAAGGTATGCTTCTTTTCATCATGTATTTCTATCACTAAAAGATAGCCTTGATAAATTATATAAAATTTTTAATTATGTGATTTGAATTTTTCAAAAAGTAGAATGGTTCAGTCTTAAGTAGTAAGGCACAGAAGATTTTAACTATTCTTAAAAGCTAAAATTTCTGGTTATAGGCACAGTGTTTGATACTGAGTTTCTTATTTCTCCTGGCAGTAACTTATATTCTCTCTAAATAATTTCAGAATTATTTCTGTGGATAACATATGCCTTTTTGTTATATCAATCTATCAATTTAAATAAAATATTAATCCTCTTAAAAATTTATATGCAGAAAATAGTAAGTTGATCACTTACAAATGCAATGACTTGCAAATTTCTTACCAGACTTTCCTAATGAAATACAAGTAAAATAAAATCTTTTAATATGTATTATTACACATAGCATTTTGCATCAGACAGTAGTTTTACAGTAATTAGCCTTAATAGTCTTCATATATATGTTGTCAGTTTTTATGTATTTATAAGTGATAAAATGAAAGAGAAGACATTTTAGAGCATGTACAAACTCAAGGCTATGAAAATAGACATCTGCCCAAGTCAAGACTGGTGGTGATGGTGGCCACACACACACAGAGTACTATATCCATGTAATAAGGTTTTATGCAGCTGTTGAAATAAACTGAAGATGTAAAGGCATAGAAAAAAACATCATAAAACACTGTTAATTCAAGTACAGCATAGGAAATACAGTCAATAATATTGTAATAATCATGTATGGTGTCAGATGGGTGCTGGACTTATCAGGATAATAATTTCACAAATTATGTAAATGCCTAGTCACTATGTTGTACACATGAAACTAATCTAATTTGATATATGCCAATGATAATTTTTAAAAATTGTTTTAATTTTTTAGATAAAGTATGTTACAAATTTATATATAAAAACATTGTAAAAGACATAAAAATAAATGGGAGAAACTACATCAAAGTATATTGCTGGATGTCAATGATTTTCTTTTACTTCTACTTATAAGCTTTTTGTCTTTTCCAAATTTTAAAGGTATATAATATCTTGAATTAGAAAAAAATAAAAGTTTTAAAATTATTTCATAATAAAATTTTCTGAAAAGCAGTTTGATAACTTTATTTAAATGGATAATTAGATATTTTCTCAGTTTTTAAATTTTTATCATTTGGGGAAAATTTTACATTGAGAAGTTTTGAAGGGAGGCAGATTGTCTGCAAAACAGTTTCCCATTCTGTTTAAGACCTTGTCTCTGTAAGCATAGTTAAACTGTTCTAGGGAAGAAACAATGCATGTCAAAATTCTGTTCCAGGAACAAGTAATAAAGATTAAGAGCAAAGAAAATAAAATCGAGAGGTAATCCAGGACTAATATGCACTTTTAATAACGAACATCTCAGTTTTCTCTTTTGTAAAATTAAGAATTTTGACTGAATGACTAAAAGACCTCTGTTGTCTTTGAGTTCCAGTAGATTAGACTTCCAGAATATTTCCAAAATACTAACGTGTCCCTAAATTTACCTTTGCACAAATAATCTCTCTTGGTTTACTGTTATTGGATGGGGGGGAGTGAACTTCTCCTTGCCTTATTTATCTTATATGAGCTTCTATATCTCAGTTGCACAAACATTTCCTCTGTGGTCCACAGTCCACTTTCAGATCTCTGGGTCTCAGCTTTCAGAAGCTCTTTTTTTACAGGGAGTGGAATTATTCTTTACAAATCATTTGTTTAAGCTTTAAGAAACTATCTTTTTGACTTCAGGTTACATGGTTTGATTCTTGCTGTTTTATTTTGTTTTGTTTTCCTTCAGACACTGGAACATATTCCCCTCGCTTAAATTGCTTTGCATTCCAGGCATTAATTGGTGAATGTTGGGGGCTCAACATGTGTTTCACATAAAGTTTCCAGCTTCCTCGGGTGTTATATGACAACTTCCTTGAAAGCTGAAGACAAGGTGCTTGCACTTAGTCTAAAAAAAAAGTCACAATTTGATCTAATGTAAATTTACAGTAGCCAAGGTTACTGCATAATAGAGAACTCTTCAATTCCTGGGTGGAGGAATGGTCATAAAGGACAATGTGCAAGGGTAAAATACATTAATGTCGGCAACAGGATGTGCGAGCATGCTATGCACATGTCTGGGAAGCTTCAGGAGTAAGGAAGGGAGAGGATCAGGAAACAGAAGCTGATTAAATATTGCATTGCTCTCCATAGGCAAATCAAATCAAAAACAATCTTGAAGTCTTGAGTGAAGTAAATACAATCACACTCTATAAAGCAAGAAGTGATTCTGGACTGAGAGCAGCTTCCTGTAGCTGTGTAATTTTTATGTGAGTTCCCTGAATCCTCTTTAACAAATGTTTCTTTCCTTCTGGACTCTTTTCAAGATCTATTTTTTTAAAGCACATGAACACCAAAATAGGATTCATAGGGAAGATTAAAAACAGAGGAGAATAATAAGCATATATAAATAAACATATACATAAATACTTTTTAAAACAGTACTTTTATCCTCTTTCCTCTATTCTTAAAAAAATTCAATGGAAAAGTGAAAGCATGGAGCAGAGAGAGAATAAAACTGATTATACATGATGAGATGTGTCAAAGATGAAAAACTGAAAAAGAAATGAAGAGAATAATGTATTGTTGCAAAGTGTAAGAAGAAAGCTAAGGGCTCACTCTGGAAATAATCATTAGTCCCTGAATGTACAGACTAACATTAATGGACTTTTCCTAATAAATCCAAGGGAATATTAGCATAAATATTTGAAAAAATTAATTCTCATGTCATGGTTTTCTCAACAAGTCTCATCTCCAAATTAGAGGAAATAATTTAAATAATTGGAATTTCAGACATTTTTGTTTATGGTGATGATAAAGTCTGCAACCTCCAATTAGCATGTACTACATATTAAGTTGCTTCCACAAGTGTGATGTGTGAGGGCGAGTGCTGGAAATGAAAGGCCTGTGCACGTGTTTTGCCATCTCCATAGAAATTTAGGGGAAGCCTTTATTTTACATGAATTTGGAGTTTTTTATTTTAATTCCTGAGCTGAAATTCTTGGGACAATCAAAGACCATTAAAAACTTTATTTCCTGAAAATGACCAGAAAATTTATGGAACTTCTCTTATACCTTACCCAAGGAGAAAGAAAAATGAGACAATACTCGAACAGGTAGTAAGAGATGAAAATTTAATTTTCTGAGAATATACTATGGGGCATTTGTTCATTGTAACTGTTAATATGTGAGTAAATAAAGCAAATTAATCATATCATATTTTCTAAACATAATGCAGTAACACTTGACATTATTAATAAACAATTAAGCATAAATATTGAGGTTCACAAAGATTCTCCAGTAGAGTTCAGAAACATTCCAAGGCCAAGGATGAGGGCTGGAGGCTTAAGGTCCAGCATAGACCACAGCAGAGGGAAAGCATATCCCGGCAACCCTTCTGGAAGGAGTTCCTGTGACAGAATCAGCGCTCAGTGGGAAAGGTGCCGGGAGAATAGTTACTCTCAACTCCCTGTTGTAAAAAAGGCCACTTCCAGGTAAAAAGTCAGGATGCTGTTGTGACTGTCTTTTGGTTATCATATGAAACATTTTAAATGATTCCCTTTGGCAAAGATAAGTTGCTGACTACAAATGTGGCTATCATCATCTTCCTCATTAGAAATGTCCCTGAAACCATTAAGTACTCAAGAGAATTTATGGCTAAATTGAAACTTCTTCAATAGAACCTTTATATTGGCATGACAGATTTGGAATTTCAGCCAGAATCGGTTTTAACATTCATTATTAGAAAAATATCCACTTTTCACTGTGAACTCAAAAAAATAAAAATATCATTGGCCAGGTAAAAAGATACTTTGTATTTAAAAAATAATTTTATTTTACATGGGCACAATTTATGGTCAAGAGAAAAAGCAAGATTATTGAAAAATTTATTTTCTCAATTTAAGAGGTCAGTGTAGCTCTTAAACTATTATATAAAGATGTAAAATCAACTATTTAGAAAAGACTAAGACTTTATAAAATATAAACAAAATGATTGATGAGTAAAATTTGCCATGGAAGCAATGTGCAACTAACTTAACACTGCAAAGGTCCACATTAATTCATTAGAAAACCTTAAAGGTTCCAACAGGATGCAATTACACTCTAATAATCCGAGAAGGGTATATTTTCTAAAGGAGTATTTAGCAACACGTGGTATGGGGAAACCCCAAAGGAGAAAGCACTAACCTGGCGCTTAGAGGTAGCCACACTCCTGCTGCACTTGGAGGGACAGGCGAAGGAATGGGACAGCTTAACCCGGAGGGCGGAAATGGTGGTGGGCTCAGCACATGCTCTGGCAGGTTCCTGCTCCTCTAACTCCCTTTCCATCTCAGTCGATGCATATATTATCTTCTGTTTTCAAGGAAAACCCATCTTTTGGTTTCCTAGCCATTAGTATGCATTCACTTTTTCCTAAATACTCATTTCATGTAATAATATCATAATATCTGTTTTGCAAAGTAGGAATTAGCTGACTAAATAAATATATACATAAGAGTGAGTCTCAGCATGCATGCATGAAATGGACTGACAGCTGCCTGAGGGGCATGGGTGAAGGGATGAACCAGAGAACATACATGCATAACCCATAGACACAGACAACAGTGTGGGGATGGCCAGAGGGAAGGGGGGGCAGAGCCTGAGTAAGATAGAAAAAGGTATAAAGAGGAAATGTAAACATCTGCAATAGTGTCAACAATAAAAAAGTTAGAAAAAGAAAGAGTCCTCACTCTGCCCTTAATTCACTGCATTAAACCCACCCAGTCATTCCTCCCCTCTGGTTCAGAAATTTCTATGGTAAATTATGGAGACTGGGGTAGATGACTCATAAGGTCTCTCCAAGGTCTACTATGGTAATATTTCAGTAAGCTAATGATTATTTTGTGATGTGACGCTCAAATGCTCTGATTCTGTTATGAATTGTGTTCCCCAAAGAAATGTTGCAGACCTAATCTGTAGCATATGTGAATATGGCCTTATTCGAAAATAGGATTTTTGTAGATGGGATCAAGCTGAGACCATGAAGGTGGGCCCTAATTCAATACGACTTGGTGTGCTTACAGAAGAAGAAAACACCATGTAAAGTCAGAAATACACAATAAGAATGTCTTGTGAAGACAGAGGCAGAGATTAAAGTGATGTAGCTGTAAGCCAAAGAAGGCCAAGGATCAACTACTACCAGAAGCCGCAGGGAAGAGAAAAGGAAGGGTTCTACGCAGAGTCTCAGAAAGAGGATGGCCCTGCAGGCACCTTGATTTTGAGAACTACAAGAGAATGAATTGCTGGCGTTTCAGCCCCTCCATTGGTGGTATTTTGTTACAACGGCTTTAGGAAACTAATCCAGGGCCTCGAGCTGAAACAACCTGTTGGTCCCTTCTACTAAATAATCCCAGTTGATTGATTTGAGGATTAGAGAATCTCACATGCTATTTTCCAAAAATTTTGCCAACTTATAGGGCACATATATTTCATTTTCATGGGTGAGATTAATGATTTGCTCTGTATGTTTTCTAGAAAAGATTAAAAACCAGACTTTTCAAAAACAAAAGAACAATGAGATGCATGTTACCAGATTATCTTCAATTTATGTGATGATAAATTCTTAATATATTTCTTTACACTTTTTGAATAGATGAGAAATAAATTGAGAATATTTCATTTTACTTAGGTTTAAAATATAATAGTTATGCCCTAGTCATCTCACTGACTTATTGTAATATTTATTAGTAAAATCATTTATAGATATAATTTTTACAAAATATTTTTTCTCTCAGGATAAATTCATTTTATTTTGACATCCCAACAGACATACTAAAAATGAATTACTTATCATTATTTTCAGTTCTGTCAAATGAAACATAAAAAATGTGGTAAATGTCAAGTTTTATTAGGTATGCTTTTTATAATTAAAGCTATATGCCTTTCCCAAAAGTAAAAGAAATTATGATAGCTGTTCCTTCACATTTTATGCATTTCTGTTCTTCTTACCCTCAATTTTAAAAAAATCATAAAACCAACTGAAAAATCACAAAGCTCATTGTCATTATAAAAGTTTCTTCCCCCAAAACTGATAAATCATTTCATGGACAATTTTATTCATATTAATTGTAATAGTACTAGTATTTTAGTATTTTACTGTAAGCTTTGGTTTTTGCAATCCTAAAACAGACCACACACGTCTCTCTGGCAATAGTTCCTAACACTTAACTTCTATATTGGTATTTTCACTGCATCTTTCCTCTATGATGTAGAGCCCAAAGTAGTGGCTCGATGGTGGTAGAAGAAATGGGTTGTTATCTGGTTCTGTCATCAATTTGGTAACAGTCAGTACATTTCTTTTCAAGAGCTTTTTACTCTGCAATTGATGTGAGATTTTACATCAAAGGCATTACAAAAACCTTTCTCTTGGAGTATCTCAGACAGTGATGGTAATTATTCTCCATGGGGCTGGAAGCAATATTCAGTCATTTTTATGACAAAAAGTATAGAAATGAATATACACTGGGAACTAGAAGCAAGTAGCATCAGACCTTATCCCAGCATTAGGCATGTGCATTGACATATACACAACACAGCGGTGAGTCCGAATTTTTCCACTTTAAAACTAAAACCACCAATAGAATGGAGAGCCACTTCTCAACAGTAAGTTAAATAAATGTGAGTTTAATGTAAGTCAAGAAAAATATGACCGCTATATCCATTTAACACACAAAACAAAACCTCCAGCACACAAAAAATACTACAGAACCTTTTTCACTCAGAAGGACTGAGTCTAGTTTTTAAAATACATGCATTGGACAGATTCACCATGGAAAACAACAGAAGTCCTCTGCCTGCTTTAAACAGAATAAAAATTTTTCAGAACCTACCAGGTAACTCACAGAATGTTTGGAAAATTTGCAGAGATGGATGTAAGGTTTAGCTTCCAGGAATAATACCCAAAGCATGCCAAGGAGAGCCATTACCACCTGTGTAGCAGGATCTTGACCTGTCACCCAAATCTAAATGTATCTGCAGCCCCTCTGCCAGCAGTAAAGGAAGTGCCATCAAACCCCCTTCCTCTTGTTGTTCATTTCAGAATTTAAATCCTGTATGGACAACATTGGTGCAGTATCCCTGTGTCATAGCTTAAGCAAGACCTGACAAAGTTAGTTGTGCCTTCTACATTAAAGGACTTCATTTACATAAATATGCATTTCTCTAAATCTAGAAAATCTATTCAAAAGATCATGTACTTTCACAAACATGATGATTATCAATACAGAGTGGAATATAAGAAATCGATAAATATTATAGAGACTTTTCAGACTGTCAACTCCCCAGTGCATTTATTATTTTACTAGTCTCTGTATTTAGTGCTGTTAATTGGAGAAAGTTACTTAAACTGCCCTGAGTTTCGGTTAACTTAAATGTAAAATTTATGGGGAGAATGATATTTATGAAACCACAGGTCAGTAGTGAGGATTAAATAATACAATATTTATAACTTTTTTAGAACAAATAGAAACCTTGGTAAGCACTCAGTAAATTCCATTTGCTGTCATTATTAAATACCAGTTTCTAAGAGAAAATATAACTTTAACAGAATCCTTAACTGACAGTTAACCAACCTCTTGAGAATTTTTAGTGCTATGAGGTTCAAATCCCTGTGCAGCAGCTCATTGCAAAATATAAGACTTAATTTTATTTATCTTACACATAGTGTCACACTCATGCCTTTATGATATACAGATTTGGGGGCTATCAGCATAAAATAAGATCCAGTAAAAAAATTACTTGTGTTAAATGTACCAGTTTCTCATAATAGCATTATTATTAAAAGGTGGTTGGATTTTCATACCTCTGCAAAAATATTTCAACCCCTAATGATGCATCTGTTTTACTATATCACTAAAAACACTATTACCACAGGTCATTATCCTCAAGTCTAATAACATTGACAGTGTCCTATCAAGTAGCTGGGTCATTCATCTACACTAATGCAATATAATGCAGAGGTTAGGAGCAGAGGCTCTGGATCCAGAGCATCAGAAATCCTAGTTCTGCTTGCAAGCTATGTGACCTTGAGAAGGTTATGCAAGCTTTCTGGGTCATCTGTAAAATTGTTGAGTAAGAGTATCTATCTCATAGCAATTTTGTGAGACTTGAACATACCCTTGTTTAAAGTGATTAGAGCATGAACCAGCCTAAAGTAACTACTGTGTATCTTACAGTATTAATTGTAATACTCAGCACTTTGCATTCAAAGTGCTTAGAATACCAATATAAGAGTAAAATAAGAATCCGGCCCCTCATCTTTCTCACAGTGAATATGGAAGAAAAACACACAAGCCGATCATTACAATACACTTTAGGAAGTAGATGTACATGAGAGCAGAAAAGGAGCACCTAACCCAATATGGGACGACATGGAAGTGAGTTGAGAGAGGGTTTCTTAGAGAAGATGATGGGAGGGTTAAGCAACAAATGATGACCACAGAGTACCTATGCTGATCTGAAGCAGAAATCAATAACTCCTGTTATAAGGAGTAATGAGAGTGAAGAGCTTAAATACAGTAGTTAACAAAATGATAATTAATTACCAAGTTTACAAAATTTACCAAATTCTTGGGATGAAAGACAAAACTAAGAACAGCCACTAAGAATGAAGGTGTATATTTTTGGTTAAGTAACACTTCATTCTGGGTTATCTATGGTCAGAGGTAAGCACTGTAAAGGATTTATTTAGTAAAAAATAAGCTGATTTAGCTTATATGGTATTATGCACAAATCAACCATTTTTAAATCTTCCTAAATGTAGACAGATCTATGTGTAGGGGGAAAAAAGAAACACATCCAACCTTGTGAAAAATTTCATTGTATGTCAACTAAGATATGGTGAACTATGATGAAAATATGGAAATTTTTCCAGTAACAAGAACTATATTTCTCCTTGCTGGACAATCTAATAAGGTCACTCTAGCATTCAACAAAGTCATTCTAAGATTAATCACTGTATGATATATGCATATTGAACATGAGAACTATGGATATATTCAAGGACTTTAAATTTATAGTTAAACTGAAATATGACTCAAAAAATATCTTTTCAAAGCTAGATACCTTATAAACTTTTCTCAGGAATCAAGTATAGTGAGTCTTGCAGGGTTTTGTTTTTTTTGTTTGTTTGTTTTAATTTCTACAGAAAAAAAGTACAGTTTATATTTTACATTTTATTGTCCATTTTTAACAAGAACAGAACTCTCATTTATTGTTGCAGGACAATTATTTTCAGGCATTTATAGGAACATAGGCAATAGAATACCTCAATTTTGAAAAGTTATGCCACTGAATAAAATGAAATTACATAAGGAGTTGTAATCTGTAAAAATAAAACAAAACAACAGCAAATTAATATTGTTATCATTAGCTGCAAAGGGACCAAGGTAGTTTATCATTGATCACTGATTTTGAATCCCTCAAAGGGAAAAAGTAGCTCAAAGCTCACACAGCACCAAAGGTGACAACAGTATCACCATTCTGCAACATCAACAAAAAACAGTATTACATGCTTTTAAAAGTTCTAAACTTGTATTAAAAGTCCTAACCTGAGCAAATATGCTAGAGAAGGAAACTGAAGACATCCAAATTGGAAAAAAAGTAAGTTATGTCTAGTTACAGATGACATAAGCTTATATATAGAAAACCCTGAAGATCACACACACACACACACACACACACACACACACACACACACACCTTAGACCTAATAAATGAATTCAGCAAAGTTGCAGGACACAACAAATGACACAAAAAGATCAGGTGAACTTCTACATACTAACAATGAACAACTTGAAAAGGGAATTTAATAAGTAATCTTATTTATAATAGAATTGAAAAGGATAAAATTCTTAGAAATAAACTTAAGAAGGTGAAAGACTTGTACACTAAAATTAGAAAACATTGCTGAAAAATTAAAAAAGATACAAATAAATAAAAAGGTATTGTGTTTATAGATTGGAAGATTTAATATTGTTAAAATTTTATACTACTCAATGCAATATACAGATATAATACAAGCCTTCTCAAAATCCCAATGTCACCTCTGGAACAAATTTTTTAAAATCCTAAAATTTATAATGAATCTCAAAGGGTCAACAACTTTGGGAAAGAAAAACAATATTGAAGACCTAACACTTCCTGATTTCCAACATATTATAAAGCTATAGTAATTAAAACAGTATTTTAACTGCATAAGACCAAACATATAGACTAATAAAACAAAATAAATTTTAGAATAAACCCTCATGTATATGGTCAATCGAACTAAAAACCTTTGCACAACAAAAGAAACTTTCAACAGAGTGGAAAACTAATCTATAAGAATGGAGGAAATATTTGCAAACCATATATCTGATAAAGGGTTAATGTTTAGAATATATACAGAACTGTAAGTTCATGGCAACAAAACAAATAACCTAATTTAAAAACGGGCAAAATAGTTGAATAGACATTTCTCCAAAAATATACAAATGGCTAACAAGCATATGCAAAGATGTTCAACATCACTAATTATCATGAAAAGGTAAATCAAAACCACAATGTATTAGGATGGTTACTCTTAAGAAAAAAGGAAAAAGAAAACAAATATAGATTAGAATGTGGAAAAATTGGAAATATTGGTCAAATATAAAATGGTAAAGCCTGTTATGTAAAATAGCATGGAGGTTCCTCAAAAAATTAAAAATGGAACTACCATATAATTTAATAACCCCTCTTCTGGGTATTTTAAAAAATAACTGAAATTGGCATCTTGAAGAGATTTTTGTTTGATTATTTTCATCACAGCATTATTCACAATAGCCAAGACCTGGAAACACACTAAATGTCCATTAATGGATACATGTGTAGTATATGAAAAGAAATTTATTCATCTTTTAAAAAAGATGGAAATCCTGTCATGTGCTGCAACACTGATGAACCTTAAGGATATTATGCTAAATGAAGTAAGCCAGCCACAAAAGACAAATACTGCATGATTCCACCTATGTGAGCTCTCTGACATGGTCAAACTCTTAGAAACAGAAGGTAAAATGGGAGTTGCCAGAGGCAGGAGAGAAAGGAAAAGGAGGAGCTGTTGTTCAGTTGGTGTAGTGTTTCAGTTCTGCAAGATGAAAAATTTATAGAGAAATGCTACACAACAGTGCACATATAGTTAACACTATTATACTTAATCTTAAAAATGGTTAAGAAGGTAAATTGTATGTTCTAGGTTTGTGAACCACAATTGAAAAATTCTAAATTTACCTTTTGGGGAAAAAATGAAATTCTATATGAAATGATTTGGACTAAAGAAAGAAATACAAACTAATTTTGTTGAACTTTTTACTTTAGCCCACCATTCAATTATATACAATTGCCTACAATATTACTATAAGCCAGTGGAAAAGAATTATACAGAGAAAAATAAACATTTGCCTTTTACTTTTAAAAAATGTGGAGAAAGGCTATGAGAAAAAGAAAACCTGGAATCCATGGAGAAAAGAGAAATGTTAGCATATTCTTACAGATTCCTGGGGCCTGTCTAATAATTTATCTCTGCCAAATTATGCCAGAAGGACAAATAGAAAAGGATTGAAGTGTCAACCTCAAACAGATCATATAAGACCTATGTTTTCCATTTATATTCTGTGAATTTAATTGTTGATTTCTTTCTTATCTCAAAGTATTTATAGTGAGTCTAGGGATTTCTCAGTCAATCAAGGAAGAAGATATGACCACGAGGTGGCATTAGGACACAAAGAGCTTCATTGGGGCCATACTTTGAAGATTTGCACGTGGAGGATGTCCCTTATAGCAGGTGACCTTCTGGAGGTCACCACTCAGAAGGGGAAGAGAGTGAAGGACTCCTAGGTCAGGGAGTTCAGAGAGAGAATTTACAGGTTGGGATGATGTCTCTCAATAGTAACATGGGGCATCTTCCAAAGGGCAACAGAGGCTTGGTTTCTTGCATAGCTGAGGCCTGTTTTATCAATGTCTCACAGAGGTTAGATGTATTTTCATGGGCTACAGTAGGCAGGCTCTGAATAGATACAATTTTCTGTATATTCATGTGCTCCAGAACGATATTTCCATCAATGACAACACATATGCAACGAAGTCATACCATATAACCTGGGTGGGTACTAGGCTATGCCATCTAGGTCTGTGTAAGTGCACACTGTGACGTTTGCACAACAATGAAATTACCTAACAACACACTTCTCAGAACATATCCCTGTTGTTCAGTGGTGCATGATTATATCTGGCCTTAAATTGGTTGCATAAAAATTTGAGTTTGGAACCAGTGAGTTTTCAGCTAACGGGTCTCAGTTGCTGTGAAGAAGTAAACAGCACAGGACTATATATACGGGTCCATCTTTAACCCTTCTATGTAACAAGTATGTTATAAAGCATGCCTGCTTAACAATAGAGAAAAGAAATATAAATCAAAGGAATTTGTCATAGAAAAATTTTTGTTTCCCCAATTGTTTTTAAATGAAGTCATGCTATCTTCAAAGGAAGAGAATTATGATATTTAGTCAACTTTTGGAGATGTAACATACAAAGTGCTTGATGTTTATGATAGTGTTAGTAGTCTGTCTTTATGACCTGTGGGTTTGTTTTATTTGCTTGATTGTATTGAAGCCAAATATTTTTTATCATCAAGATTCTTGAAACACTTTTAGAAGACTAGTCTGTGGATTGTGGAAAATAATTTATGTTAAAACTTTTATTTTAATTGGAGAAACTATACTCAAGGGTTTTAGGGCCTATTTATAAAACTATTTTAGTCAATCATGAAATCAAAATACTTCTGATTTATAATGTGTGATTTAATATATATGTAAATTTTTACTTAAAGATAAACTCATTGTGCTTTAAAATATACTTTTTTATGTCATAGGTGATTTTCATTAGGTAGCTTATTACTTTTACCTTTATTTACCTTCTGCCTTTCTCTAAACTCAATGTAATTCAATAATTATAAACTATTAATATAAATATGCATTTGTTTCTAGACATAAACTTTATGTGTTGTGATGGTGAAAAATAAGTACACTGATCTTTGCTGCATTTATAAATATTTAATATATTTATTATATAATGAATTTGAGAGCTATATTAAACTATTATTGTTATAATCTTTTAAAGTAATAATAATGTTATCCCAACTGGGCTACCTATCAAAATGCAGTGGAAACCTTTAGGCTATATTCTGCAACTGATAATATTATTGTTTCAAATATACAGGAAAAAGCACCTTATTGCCTTAACATACATACAGACATACATTACAAACAAATGAGAGGAAATATTTCAAACACAAATTTAGGAGAAGCCCATATGTTGATATACTAGAAAAAAATGATCCTCATAAAATGCCTTGAGTCCTTCTAGAGTCATATTTAGCACATCTTGTCATTTCTAATAAGTATTTAGAGCACTGAATCATGGAGACAACTGAAATTAGAGAATTCTGAAACCCATAGCAAAGCAGTTAACCCCAATCAAGTCTCAAAAATTTAGTATTAGTAGTTGGCAGTTGAGCCTGAATGTCATCATGTATTAGATATGATGAGGCAACAGTGAATCAAATCTTGTAGCTGATGAGATTATTTTCCCCATTGTTAGGAAACATATTTCATACCTTATTTTATCACCAGGTGTGTGGCTTTCACCACTACAGCATTCGGTCCACTATGGGGATTCACATAATTAGTATAAGCCTAAGTCTGGAGTAGTTGGCAATTTAAACTCTAGCCCTTCCAAAGTGGAATTCCAGAACTAATTGAACTCCAAAGTTGTCAGCAGCTTTCATGATCAAGTTCAAAATCTTCTCTTCTGCCTGATGGTGCTATCTTTGGTCTGGCTCCTCTGTCTGTCCAGGATTAGCATATTCCCTGCCTCAATAGCTTTGCTCAGTTCCTGGCAGCCTTCAGTTTTCAACTTGAGACTTCAGGAGGTCATGCTTTCTGTTGCTAGGCATTTTATTTGGAAAATCTTTTAAAATTGATTGTGTGACTACCTTGGATGCTAGGTTATCTGTGGAAAATTTAGATGGCAGTGAAGACCTTGATGTGAAGGTTGAAACCCTGAATTCCACAAATCATTGAAAGTGGCTGAATTTATTTTTTCAATTTCACATGGACCACCTTGCTACATTTTTCACTTTCACTTTGCTATTCTGCTCAATAAAAATACAAGAGCCAATTGGGTTAGCCATATAACATATATTCTATTATCTTTTTTCTTTGTAATGATTTTTTGTTGGTGTTAGTAGTTTGTTTTTGTTTATTTGTTTTTCATTTTTTTTCAAAGACCTCATCAGTACTGAGGACTAGTTGTACAAATTAAACATTTGACCGACTGCGAGGTCAGTCTGGCTATAAAAGGAAACTCTTAGGCGCTTAGTTTGCATTCAAAGTATGATTTAAAAGAAATATGTTTAATTGTAAAGCAAATACACAACTAACTTTTTAAGTTCTCTAACATCTGGATAACATAACCCAGTGATTGGATTAAAAATGTTTGCTTTAGAGAAGAAAGGGTGAGGTTCTAGCTTTGAATGATCAAGGAAATCAGGCTAATTAATAGGACAGAGCTGGCTTATAGTTTGTTTCAGAGGCATACCGCTCTCTCACTCCTTTGATCTCCTCTGCTCCTCCCAGCTGTCTCACTCTCATAGTCCCTCATCCTCAACACCATGGCCAAGGCAGTGGCTGACTCAAGCTCAGCAGGACAGAGAAGGTCATATAGACTTACTTCACTAAGCGGCTGGTTCACCCTGACCCAAGGTAAGTACTCAGGATCATGAGACCTAAAAATAAATACAGATTGTCTTATAACCAAATTTTTAAAAATGCAGTGATAGAAAACATGGGACAATAAAGAGTGATTTCTTCATAGGATATTTTCTTCTTTCTTTCTTAACATATTAAAATGCACTTACTTCCATGTGTGTTGTTTTTGTAGCATGCATTAAAATGTGGGTAAAATACATTAAATATATTTGTGATAGCCTAAAGACATATCAATTTTACCCTGCTTTGCTATATTATTGAAATGTAAGTGTACATTTAAGCTATAAGAAAAATATGTGTTTATAACTAAAATGATTTGCATTTTAAACATAGAAATATTAAATATGAGAGCATATACAAACAGCTGAATTCCAAAGTCTTCCTTTCTGGGTAATTTGAGATAAAATTAACAAAGTCCCTACTATGCACAGACTGTTGTCTTAAGACCTGTACAGACAAGGAAAAGCAAGCCATATGGTTCTCATTGTCAAGATGTTCACCTGGAAGATGAACAGGCAGAAATTTCAGTGACAGGAAATAAGTGAGTTCAAGCAAAAGTGCTGTAGCTTGACATCACAGTGCTCACTGATAAGTACATTGCACAGAGAGTAATTCAGTAAATGTTCAGAAAGTCAGAGGTTTACAAGAATTTGCAATGAATGAAGGAAGGTACAGGAAAGGTAGGTGTTGACCAGTCTTGTCAGCCAGAAGATATCTACAGACAAATAGAAAGGGGAGGAAATGCTATTAATTTAATATTCTATCTTGGGCAACAGAATGCTCTTATTCTGCTTTAAACAAAAAATGCATTTCAAATGATCCAATCTTCAAAGCCTGAATTTGTAATTATTAGATGATTTCCTTACAGAGGTGTTCCCTCAGGGAAAAAATGTAATATACATATTTTATATTTAAAAGCCCTCAATGCCGAGCTTAAGACTCGCATTTCACTAGCCAAAGAACTTGAAAAATTCTTTTAACTCTGATTCACCTTTGGTGTCTATAATCGTAAACTACAGATACTAACATGACTACCAGAAAGGACTCGAAGCTGTGCTGAGGCTCCAGTGAGACATTAGAGAAGAACATCCACTTCAGTAGTGAACACAGGGAAATGTTACAAACTATTTTAAGGGAAATATCCTACTCACTTGTGCAGTGAATTCTGGGTATGTGTTTTGATATACAGAAACTGCAGTATAAACACTAAAATCTTAACTTTATTCTTGCTAACACCAGTCAATCCATCTAACAGTCAAGTGATTTTGTCAGTAAGTTCTATATAAATTGCATTTTGTAATGACTTTTTCCAAAAGGAGAGAGATGAGAGTGACAAGTGAGCCTTCTGCTATTGATACGTCCAGCCACAGGGTGTCATTCTAGCAGTACAGATAGCCTGTGTATGGGCGATACCGGCAGCAGGTGCCAAGCACCATATCATCTTCAGGATACTGCGTAAACCCTGAAAACTCCTAACTCTTCCTTAAATTTGATAATTATTAGGCTCAGTAAAGTACCATATTAGCTATTTCCTTAGATCTATTTAGAAATCCAAAACTATTTTATGTTTAGAATAAACTATAAATACCACAAACTAACATTTCTCAAGTTGACTCCGCCTTGGTGAATTGCATTAGTCATTCCTTGCCTTGGGACTTACAGGGAGACACACACACAACAGTTACTGCTCTCTTACATCCAGAGTAAGTTTAAGGAGATGCAAGAAAGTTGAATAAGACCTATATTTATAAAAGCATTTTTCCCATTAATATGTGTTTCCATTTATTTTATTGAACTACTGACCTAGATGCACCAGTTATAATTCAAATAAAATCCATGTGTGGTTAATGTAGCTAATTTGTGCTGAATTTGCAAACCCTTCCCATTCTCAGTTAACAGAGACTCAAACTGCAGTTTTACCCAAATCACTTTCAACTTGGCCCCGAGGAGACCACATTGTCTTCTCTCTTACTTGGTGCAACTCTGTTAAAGGGTAGCTTTAACCATTTTGGAGAAACAAGCTGAAAATGGCTTAGAAAGACTCTGTGATTATTAAAACTGTGACATGTTAGGGTTAATAGGCAGTAATATTAGCCTGATACTTTGAATCTCCCTTCTCCCATCACTGGTAATTTGGACCGACTTAAGCTTCTATCAGAAACTTGAGATGGGAACTCCCTCATGACTATTTATTTTATATTATTTACCCAGCCAATTACCACCTGTAGAAAACAGATAAATGTTTTATTTTCTCATTCATCAAGCTTTTCTGAGATACATTGCCACGATGGAGGGAAAACCAGATATGATTCTTGCACTCATCCTGTTAGTCTTTTAGTGGGTGAGAGACACATGAATCAAATAACCACATAATACATAATGTTCCAACGTGGTTAGTACTGGGGAGAAAAGTACACCGCAGTGCTGCCGATGCACACACATTTGGGGATTTTACGTAGTCATGGAAACCAGAAAAGAGTATCCTGAGTAAGCCAGGGCAGAGCAAGGTTGTGATCAATGAGTAATAATTGCCAGTCAAGTAGAGGTCAGGTCTGAAGCCCTGTCAGGAAAACAGCATGGTGAACTCCAAGAACTGAGGAAGTCTGGGTCACTACACATTGGCAATGAGGAAATCGGTGGTGCAAGAAGGCTGGGGTGGTAGTCAGTAAGTCGTGTCAAGGATTTGGTTTCATCCGAAGTTCAAGAGGAAAACAATGAATGATTCTAAGCAAGAACAAGGATAGGAGTAGGGGAGCTGAATATTCCAGAATCAGATTTGTACTTTGAGAAAGATTATTCTGGCTTTGAGATGCAAAATTTGTTCTAGGGAAGCTAGTTTGGAGCTAGTTGATGGGGGTTTAGATTAGAGAAATAGAAGTTAAACATCAAAAGAAGAGGATGGATTTGAGACCACGTGGGGTTCAAATTAGATCTTTGATTTAATCTCCTTAATGGCCAGTGAGATGCCATCCAATAAAAGAAGTTGGCTCAAGAATCAAACCCCTTTAATTATGACCTCAAGGAGAGTGAAACATTTTCTGACATTGTGATCTTGTTTTTAAATGACTCATGAATATGTTTAGATATATATCACCACATACTCATCCAAAAAGTATTTTAACTATTTAGACTTTCACAAAAAATGTATGGGAGTCCCAGTTTTCCCACATTCTTGTTAACTGTGAACACTGACAATCCTTTTTATCTTTGCTTCTAAAACTTGGGGAAAAAACCTTAATATGTTGATATTTCTCTAATCATCATGGCAATTGAACATATTTTCACATGTTTATTAGCTATTTCTATAAATTGCCTGTTGGTATCATTTGTCCAGCGCTCCTGTCGTGTTTGCCTCTTTCTGAAAGATCTGGAAGTACTCTACTCTTTATGTGTATTGCAACTGATCTTCCTGTTTGCTAAATAAGAACAAATTAAGCATCTGCTTGCCCCCAAACTGTTCTCTACTTACAGCTTCTGCTTCCTCAAAACTTTCCATTTCTTTTAACTTTGGCTAGTTTGTGGCCACTTAGGACCCATTATGGTCTTTCTGTAGGGTTGCCAGATTTAGCAAATAAAACCATAAGGCACTTAAGTAAATTTGAATTTCTGATAAACAACTGAAATTTTTTCATATAGGCATGGTCCCTGCATATATTGAAGACATGCAACACTAAGAAAGAATGTATCATTTGTCTGAAATGCAAGTTTATTTTAATATTCTGAATTTTTTTCTGGCAAACTTATCTTCATTCTCTTGTAAGCTGCCTGATTCACTCTATACTTGTCTGTGCAAATTCTAAAGAATGAGAATAATATTAACCTAGACTATCACAATTTGGACAGAGAACTTTATAAGGTTAGTTTACAAGCTGCAGGCCTTGGGTGAGTTGCCCATAACAACTTTGAGGCTGAGGGGAGGAAGGGGGGATCACTTTCATTGATAGAATGGGGAGTTTCTCTCAGAAAAAAACTAAAAATGTGATGGGCTCTATGGTTATTAAATATAAAAAAAGTCACCACCCATTTGAAGTTTTTTGATGGCTATACTGTTTTAAAATAACCAAATTAATTTTGACTTTGACCTAAGTTGTAAACTACAATCATATTATTTGATAAAGGCCCTTTACTTTACACATCTACATATTTCAGAAAAATCAAACATAGCTATGGTAGGCCCCATTAAGATTTCCACCTCTAATCCTTAGAAACTGTAAATGAGTTACCATAGGTGGTAAATGAGTTACCATAGTAAAAAATTTTGGGCAGGGAAGATTATGCTGGATTATCCAGGTGTGCCCAGTGTGCTCACAACAATACCTATAAGAGGGAGACAGCAGAATTAGAATCAGAGAAGGTAAAAGATAAGGAAAGCAGAGACCGTGCCTTTAAACATGGAGGATGAGGTCATGAGCCAAGGAACACAGGCAGCCGCATGAAGCTGGAAAAGTCAAGGACATACTTCTTCGCTAGAGCCTCCGGGAGGAATGCAGCTTTTCCAACACCATGATTTTAGCCCATAAGACCCACTTTAGGCTTCTGACCTCCAAAACTGTAAGATTATAAATCTGTGTGTGTTTTTAAGCCACTGGATTTGTGATCACTTGTCCCAGCAGTACTAGAAACCTAACTCAATGGCCATGCTCAGAATATTTTTCAGGTTTTCTTGAATATCGACGCATTTCATTCAGTATAAGCCAAAGCAAGATAGATTAAAATTATCATATTATTCATTTCATTACTTATATATTTAACTGATATAGTTTTGTCTATTTAAAGGTAACCAATACATGAAAATAGAATAATACAAAGCAACAATACTTGCGCTCTCCCATTATGGATCAACTGAAATTTGTCAAACCAATAAACTTTCTTTTAAAGATACCAATAAATTTTTCTTCTAAAATTTTATTTAATTTTTTTTTAAATTTTGGTTTATTACTATTAAGCATTATTCAACAGTAAATGCTTTTGAAGTATTATGGAAATTGGATTATATTTCTAGAATATGTATTATAACATTTCAAAAAAACTTTACATTATTCTTCTAAAGACTGATACATATAAAGTTTAATTAGTTTGAATATATATTAGACTTTTTGAAAAAAGTAGAATAGAAAATATTAATTTTTTTTATTTTGAAAAGAATGTGTTTAGTTTCTGACCTACAAAGACACTTAACTATTATATTTCAGGAAATTGTTGGATCTTTTCTTCTGGTTTACATTCATTTATACTAACATGCTTTAAAAACATTTTCAGAGAAAAATATATGTGACTTAACTATACTGCTGTGTTCCTAATAAGACACAAAAAATGACATTACAAAGACCCATAATTATAGGGAGTTTCAGGAGATACATTTGAAAAGACCTAATGCATTATTCTTTAGAACGGTGCAGCCATTGTTGAGTTTGCCTTTAATGTTATGTCTTCAAGCACAACACATTTGGTTACCTAGCATGTCATATTTGATCCAACAATTCCGTTTGTAATACTGTATAGTTTCGAACTCTGGAATTAAAAAAAATATTTTCTTAATAGCAATCTTTTTCTTTAAATGAAATTTATTTTACCACATTTCAAAAATTGCATATATGTTGTAAATGTTTTCTTTCCTCACTCAACAATATATTTGCATTGTAAAAAATGAAGGGTTCCTAAGATATTTATTTCACTAATAAGTTAGTAAGCTTTTTACTAATAACAGACTGGTTTTCTATGTAACAGACTCTATGATAACACACATTAATTCTTGCAATGTTATGGAACTCATACTCATTACGCACATTAGGAAAATGAGGCTGACAGAATTTAACTTGGTCCAAACACTGTGATTCTGGCAAATTTGTGTTTCTATCTCAGCTCTCAATCATAGTCTGAGTTACACTTTGTGAGTATAATTTAACTCTGGTCCTTAAGCTGATATAAGTTATTATAATATACAGTATGTAATGTATTAAATCTTTTCAGTTAGCAGAATATTATCTACCTTAAATAGTAATATGCCTGTATCAGTCAGATGATGCTAGGTTATGCTCTGTAACAAATAATCTTAAAAATCTCAGTCGGATTGTTTATTGACTATTCATGTGCAATCTATATTAGATTTATAACTTTCTCCAGGGCAATTTTTCTATATTGCTTAGTATCCCAGCTTGGTCTATGTATAAATTTGTATTTTCCCTTCTATAAATACACACACACACATAAAGTAAGTTATATAAGGGTCAAGAAGGGAAATGAAAAGGAAGCAGATGAGGGAAGGTAATGTAAAAAGAGATTTAATAATAGCTTTATTTAGCTGAATAAGTAAAAGTCAAGAAACAATGACAAAAATCTCTGCAATAAAAAACAGTGCACATAAATAACCAGAGAACTGTTGCAGAAATATGAAAATGACCCTTAAGTTAAACAAGACATTTAAGATAAATAAGCAATATAAAAGGTGGTTTTTTAAAAAGAACCTAATCCAAAGAGGTTATTAATTTAAAAAAATATGAAGGAGAGTGAAATCATTTTGAGCAGGCTCTTAAATAATAAAGTCTTGAATAATGTCTAAAATATACTAAAATATACTGAAGCTTGGAAAGTGATTTCAGACAGGATAAACAGGCCTTCAGGAACATTCTCCATAAAGTTACCTTTGACTAAGAAATGTAGCCTTGCTAATTTATGTCTGACACAGTATAATTCTTCATTCCTATATAATTAACATTGAGAGTGCTGATCTCATTTCTTTTTGTGTTACAACTTCTTTTTTTTCTTTAGATGTAAGCTTAATAGAAAGCTGTGGATTGTACAATGTGTTGTTCATATTTACCAGTCTGTCTTACTCCCACGCCCATCTACATAATGGTCAAACAGTTTCAAAAAGAATTCGTGGACTTAAAGTTTAACTCTAGCACTTCCACAGATCAAGATATCATTTGCTCTATTTTCCTTGTTGTTTTTATCCTTTCTGTTTCCCTTGGACTTAAAGGACTTCACTTTAAAAATATCAAATTAAAAAAATGCTATTTCATGTTGGCTGTTCTGCCATTATCGCTTTTCTGCATTTTTGTTCACCATTAGGTGAGGAAACTTGCATTTGAACTCTAAAAGGAAATCTGCATCAAAGCAGAATGGCTAAGGAGAGAGAAAGCATGTTGCACTCTCTATTGAGAGTAAAACAAGAAAATTAAAACCCAACATTTACCCTGCTTAGGTTAAGTTCTTTTAATGCCCACAACCAATATTTTGTCAACTTGTCAAAAATATAGATATAGTAATAGATGTAATAAATGTAATAGTAATAAGTGTAAGTATATAGATATAGTAAAAGATATAATGTATATGCCTTTAATATTGCATTGGAACTTAAAACGTAAATGCCTGTTCATTCAAAATCTTTTTTTTTTTTAAGATTTTATTTATTTATTTTTAGAGAGGGAAGGGGGGGAGATAGAGAGAGAGAGAGAGAAACATCAATGTGTGGTTGCTGGGGGTTATGGCCTGCAACCCAGGCATGTACCCTGGCTGGGAATCGAACCTGGGACACTTTGGTTCCCAGCCCGCGCTCAATCCACTGAGCTACGCCAGCCAGGTACTCAAAATCTTTTGTTGGTATGCCAAATAGCTGACTGAACAACCAGCTACTTCCAGTTTGTTTTTTTTTTAACTACAATAAGAACTTGAGATATTTTTGAAAGGTATAAGTATAATATCTTTATATATTTCCCCCAATCTTCTTATATTGTCTTGTCTGCATCTAATTCATGAGCCATGAGCTCTGTTTTTTAAAAATCAATTAGCTTGTATATAATTATACAAAATTCTTTAGATACCAAACTCTTAATATCTTATGTTTTTATTATGTAACAAAATTTAATTCAATGTTATCATTATTAAGAAAATTTCTTTAAAACTATATGTAGGTCTTATGATTTTCAAATTATAAATATGTAACTATTTGGGTCTATTCACTTATCGTTCCTTTATGTGAAAGGTCCCTTCTGGTCTCTGCTGCAGAACTAGCTTCACAGCAAGCCTTCCTTGCCTACCCTGGCTAAAATAGCTCCCACATGACTATCCATCCCTTTTCCTAATTTATTATTGCTCATAGCACTTAACACCACTTGACATGTTCTATTTTTATTTGTATATTTTCTATGTTTATCCTCCCAACCTAGAATCAAATCTCTATGAGCACTGGTTTTGTGCTTTCCTTTGGTCCACTACTACATCCTGGTGACTAGAAAAATCACTGATTCATAGTAGGTGATCAAAAATATCTGTCAAATTTGTGCATGCAATAATCTTGAGATCCCATTTCTGTTTAATAACAGGACAAGTAAACTAGTTTCTTACAAGTACATGCAGGCAAATTCAGTATTTTAACAATCGTTTCTGAATTCAACTAAGTCAACCTCATGGATTTCTCCCCATCACCACTTGTCCAAAGGACAATTTAGGCATAGCCTCAGTTCTGCTTGTGCATAAGAGATGGGTTTACATGCTTTGGCAGCATGGCTCTAGGCACCTCATCCTTTTGAATTCCATGCCAGCACCCACTGAGAAGGGAAAATTCCACCTGACACTTGATCTTGGTCCTCTTTCTCCTTTGAAGATTTTGTTGACATCTGAAATCTGCCATGGTCTTTGATTGCCCAGTATTAACCACCAAACTCCTTGGGTCTGCAGGCTACTTCCATGGTGGGAATAGGGAGTAGAGTAGTAAACGCAGAGAACCAAAGGAAATTCAAACACATAGACAAAATATATTTCCATTTATAAGCTGATGCTCCCATATCATTGTACAATAAGTGTATGAGACTGTTCATCCCAGGATTCCCAGAAGAAAATGGGGCACAAGCCATCTCAGTCTTGGATCTGTGGTTTGCTACCATTTCCCACTTTGGAACTTGGATTAAGATCCTTTCTTAGGACTTGTAATACCCATGATCCAGTCATATCTTTCCCCCTCATCCCTTTACCTCTGACCAAGTAGACAAGCATTTCTTTTTATACATATAGTGGAGGACTTTAGTGTTCAAAATTTAATAACTATTTTTTTCTTTCTACATATACATCATTTGCTTTTAAGCCTCAGCATGACTATTTTCTATGAGATGCATTTTAAAAGCTACTCAGAGACTCTTCTTTTATCTGTCTAACAACCAGGTCAATGAATACCACTTTCTATGGAGAAGGGTAGGGTGTCTTCACAGGTCTCAAAATTTCATCCAACTACATGAACTATACTCAGCTGACACACAGCACATATGTATTCATACATATATACATAAAACTGTTTTTTTTAAGATTAAAAAGGAAGGAAAAAAGGAGAGGAAAGAAAAATGACATGTCCCGATTGGTTTTGCCTGACAATGTTTTAACATGTGAATAAATAAATCTATGATGATAATATATTTATATTTTCACTTATAATACTGTAAAGTAAACACTATCATCAAGACAACTGAGAAGAGTTCTCTGGAAGTGAGGCTCTTAATGTATAGGAGGAACAAACTATTTATGTTGAAACATAAAACCCTACTACCAAGGGAGACGTGTGAAGGAAGAGACGGAGGATGTGCTTGTATATCCAGAGGTCATTGTATATCAGAGGTCAATCATTTTTGCTTCATTAGATCCTTAGCTATCTGCTATTGTTAAGAACATCAGGAATATTAGGAGGCAAAGATAAAAAGTTCTGATACACTTGCCTCTCAAAAAAGATATTTCTAACTTCAATGCATGAAGTTATTTAATCACCACTAAATTATGAATATATATAAATTTTGGAATATACAGAAAATTAAAAAGTGAACCACAAATATTTCTATGCCCCAAAGATAAAGTCATATTAATATAATTTAATATATAATTAATATAATTTATTATTATTGTATTTATAATTAAATATGTATAATTAATATAATTTAATTGTTTCCTTTTCTTAAGTTTCTCTTTTATCTGCTTCATGGAACTGTGATAATAGTACATATGCAATAATTAATCTTGCAGGTGTTTGTCTACTTAATATTATAACCTGAGTTTTCCATATTATTATCAGCTCTTCATTAACATTTATTTACTACATAATACTTAAAATTGAAAATCCTGGCATGGCTAATTTACAAGGGCTTTTAATATATAAACTTCAGTAATATTTATGTGAATTTTTCCCCAAACTTTTTATACCATTCTTTAAACATCTTAGAAAAGTCTTTCTGTTATAATCCACTTAAAGTCTGAGATGTAAAAGGTGCTAAACTGTTAAGATCTGCCACACAAACTGTTTAAAATCACATTTGGGGTAGTAGAAGACCCCAATTATTGCATAGATGTGTATTTTTTAATGCCTCAGAGTAATTCTTTATGTCTGCATCCATTCAGCTCCCCAAAATGACAGACCAACAATTCCCTTCAAATCCATGCCAACTCTCTTTTTAATAAATTAAATAATAATATTCTACTACCATCTGTGAGAAGCAAAACAATTTTGGAAACAATTATGTTATAGTTAATTGCTGCCACAATGCTTCATTCATTTAAGGAAACGCTTAAGATTGAAGATTTGCCAACCATTTTTCAATCCATCTTCAATGATTTACATCTAGGCAGTAGCTGTCTCCACAATCAGCAGTGTCATCTTGATGGAAGCATCCATTCTAATGCATATTCAGAAATCTCATCACAGTACTATTTTAGGATCTGAACGCTGGGAATCCAGCCTTTGGCAAAGCAAATTCCTGCCCAGAATGGTGTAGTATCACATTATATTATAGCTTTCCTACTTCCTCTTCCCTACTTAAACAATCAGATAAAGAGCTTTAGATAATCGGGATGCTTGTCCTCTTGACATAGTGTGTGAGATTTAGACTATTTGTTAGATAGTATTAAAATTATGTTCTTAAAAGATACACTTATCTTTTCTGAATCAAGCCAATTCTGGTAACAATGAATATTAGTTCCTTCTGCCTTTTTGCATTCCTGTTGCAACAATGAACATTTATATTAAGACCAATGGTATCTCATTGTTATTAAAAAATAAAGTGCACATAAATGCAAATAAGAAAAATACACATAAAGTATTTTCAAATAGTACTACACATATTTCAAATACTTCAAAATATTACTACACAATTATAGTTTCCCTTTAGTAAATCAGTGTAATCCTATAATGGACATTTTCTATCTCCTACCAAGAATTGAGTGCTAGGTCTTTATCCAAAATGTGTTTCCCATGTTTACAGATTAGTCTATCAGGCAGCTCTGCATACTAGGTGGAAGTCTCACAACCCATAATAGGTGAAACTTGGTCCTTCTCTACGCCCTGCTCCCCTTGCACCAAATTTATCTCCATTGAGAGCTGAGATGTGATCACAGGCAAACCGTGAGTGAATTTAACCCATCATCATTGATCCAGTCTCTAAAGCATTGGCATTATATGGCTTCAGACACTTGGCTTGAGCAGAAATGGGTATTAATCCTCATGAGGAAGCATGGCTGCATTCCTGAGCTTCCCTGAACCTCTCAGCCTGGTCCTGTTTTATAGAATACTAACTGTAGATTCTTGTTTTAGGTGTGGTTCAGAGTCTACCCTCCTCCAGAGTACATACTCTTCAAATACATCCTCAGCCCCTGTATGGATGGCCTGAGTCACCATTGCTAAATCTAAGATCCCATATATATATATGGGATATCTATCTATCTATATTATATAGATAGATATGTAGATAGATATAGATAGATAGATGATGGATGGATGGATGGATAGATAGAGTCAGCATCCCAAACAGGACCTTAATAAAAAGATTTATCATGACTCCTTTCTTTCCCTGTTGATTATCCTGTATCTCACTGTCATCCTTTACCACTCCCAGGATTTCATCCACGGTCAAGGTACCTTGCCTTTCTACTTTAGACTACAAATTTGTCATCTTTAGATAGAGGGAAATATTTACAAAGATTCTTAAGGATGCCAAATGATATTTCTAAGTGTGAGAGGGAAAAATTATTACTCATACTACATTCAAAAGAACAGGGAATCCCTGTACACTAATCTCACCTGTCAGAGTTTCAGAGGAAATAAACAAACCTGTATTTTGCCCAATCAGATAATCTGAGATCAATCCAACCATTGAAGCAGTCTCCTTAAGGCAATTCTATCATTTTTAGGAAAGTTCAGATACATCCACAGTCTCTTAAGATGTAATGAGGTGGCCTCTTAGTGGGTGAGGTTGTGGTTGTTTTATGGGACCTCATGTTTGCAGAGAAGAGACATGCTTGCTCCTGGGATCCATGTGGCAGCCTTTGAAATGCTGATATTTGACAGGCAGAAGCTGCTGAGGATGCTCCTAGAGTGGGGAACTGTTGAGCTGAGGGCTGATTGGACTTTTCCCAGAGAATTCTGCAAGAATCTACTGCTAACAATTTTGTGTAACTTATGTCCCTTGTGATGTGTCATCTGTGGTCTCTCAAAAGAGACAACATGGCTTCGTCCTCCCCCATGGCTTGTCCCCACCTTAACAATTGCTGTTTCTAGAGATATGCCTTAGGCCTATGACTTTCATGTGATTTCCTTGCTAGTGGTCTACATTGGATGCCCTAGCTTTGAGCAAACTTCTTGAGAAAACAGTACCTGCCTTAATGTTCCATTTAACAGGAAGCAATGGCCAGACTCAACATTTCCATGTCCCTCAGAAGCAGTAAAAGAATTCTCTTCTATCTTTACTACATAGAAAGCAAAACTCAAGTATTCTGTCAGCTTAACAATATTCATTGAGTTTATTTTCATGTGGCTTCCCTTCAATTATGTAAGGCAACTTGGAAAGTAGTTTGCTCCCAGAATACCATATATGAAGTGGGGTTCCTGAAATCCCCTCCTTTCTTGCTTCCCACACTTCATTGCACCCCTCTTTCTTAGGGCTTTAATCTGGTGGAGATATGTTACCTCTGCTTTCTTTTCTTTTTTTCAACATTTTGATGAGGACTAGGACAAGATGGTGTAGACTTCCTTTTCCCTTTTCCTAGACTAACCCCATCTCTACTGTATCAGGGTAGACATATAATAGTGTTGTGAGTCAAAGTGACAGAAGGAGAGAGGAGTACAAGGACCATTTTCTTCTGTGTCGATGCCATAATTTTAATATCATATCCTAATGATGGTCTTTGGGAAGATACAGAGGCTATTATTCAGTTATTGTCAGAAAAATAAAAAATAACCCACTATCAACTATGCCAAAACAAAAAATATGAATTTTGAAAGATTTTCCTTAACATGAAGATGGAATCGACAAAAAAAAAGACCCTAAACTCAAAATTCAACATATTAAAGAATTTATTTATCTGAACTTTTGAGGTAACTTCTTGGCAGGCTGAATATGTTAAAAATAAAAGCTTTTATACAAAATTTACTAAAGTGCCATTGTAATACATGAAGACATATTCCTACTCTCAAATATGCCAGGCCATTCTAAACATTTTTTCAAAGTCTTAAAATAGAGCAGAATGGTTTAAATCAAGCATTTATTTGATAATTTGAAAAGATGCAAGACAACTTGGACAAAACATCACTGACTCTATCCACACAAAAGTCCCCTACACTACTTTCATGCAGGGTCAAATAGTAATCAAATGGGGCAATAATATATTTCAGTACCTTCAGTTTTTCAGTAAAATATCTACTTTGCTTCCTCAATTATAGAACTTCTGTACTTTGAGAGATAGCCAGAGATTTCAATGTTAAGTTATTTACTCCTAAGTTCCTTCCCAAAGTACAGCTGAGGATAGCTATAAGAAATGTTAACATTTTATTTTTTAGATCCCCTGTGAGTCACCAGAATAAAATATATTTATATTATTTTAGTTTACCATAATAGTGCTAAGAATTAACATGACTTTTCTTTTATTGAAGGCTAGCTTAGAAAAACTTATGAAAATTGTGCCTATGTCTTTTACAAACTGCCATTTAAGACTTTGTCTTTATAGCTATTGAATGACTCTCTCTATATAAACGTCTTCCTGAAAACTTCCTCTGAATAAAATTGCTTAAACTCTTTTTTAAGACTATTTTTTAAGACCAGTTTTAGATTCACAGAAAAATTGAGAGGGAACTACAGAGAATTCCCATATATCCCCAGTCCTCACACATGCATGGCTCCCCCCATTACCAACAACCCTACCAGAATGCGGCATTTGTTACAACTGATGAACCTACGTTGATGTCATCGCCATTCAAAGTCCATGGATTACATTATTGTTCACTCTTAGTATTTTACATTCAATGTGTTTGAGCAAATGTAAAATGATGTGTATTCATCACCATGGTATCATACAGAGTGTTTCACTGCCCTAAAAATCCCTCTGTTGTTCTGCTTATTTATTCCTCCCCACACCCTGGCAATCACAGATCTTTTTACTTTAAAGTTTTGCCTTCCCCATAATATCATATAATTGGAATCACGTAGAATGTAGCCTTTTCAGATTGGCTCCTCTCACTCAGCAGGATGCATTTAAGGTTCCTCCATGTCTTTTCATGGCTTCAGCCCTGAACATTTCACTTTCTAAATGTAGCATAGTTAGTTTATCTATCCACTCACTTACTGAAGAACATCTTACTTGTTTCCAAGTTTTGGCAATTATAAACAAAGCTACTATAAACATCCATATACAGGTTTTTGTGTGAACTTAAGTTTTCAACTCTTTTGAGTACATGTGAAACATGATTGAAGAAACATAGGTTGAGAGTATGTTTAGTTATATGAATGAGCCAAACTGTCTTCCAAGGTGACTGTTCAACTCCTTGAAAAGGGAATTACTGCCTGAAGGAATGCTCTCATGCTCTCACATGTACTCTTGCTTTTTCTCCATGTTTTGACCAATGAGCAATCATATGCATGACTCATGTAATTTTGATCACCTTACAGTTCCTAAGGAGTTTTCAAAATTAACATCGAGTCATTAAAAATATCAACTAAAAATCATTGTTTTTCTAACAAATATAATAATGACTTTTAAGAGAGCCTTTAATTAATGATTGATCAATTCCTTTAGTTACTTCTTACACTCCAGTCTAAAACAAATAAAACCTTTCAAATGTATAAGCCATTTGTAGTAATCTAATAAATTAAACATATATATATATTTAAAGTTATTTTATATATTTAATAATTTTTATCATTAGTAAATGTATATTTAACATTTTAACATTCTATCTTAGGTGTACAATCAAATGTCCAATAACATATTTTAAATTTAGAGTTAGCAACTCTAAAATTCTAAGTTCTTTCAAACAGTTCACTACACTAAATACCATATGTATACAAGTCATTCTCAAAACTCATACAAAAAGATTTTTGAAAGTTTAATTTACTTCACCTTTAAAATTATATGTGTACTCTAACATTTCATGGTATTAAAAGACCCACCAAGGAAACAATTACACTAATGTTGCTCATCTACTAAAGATGTTTGCTTCATACATAAAATTGGATTCAGTTGAGAACTCTCGCAAATAAATAGAGCCCCTTTCATAATCTATAACAACAAGGGCCCTTGTTGTGAACTTTAGAGGGTTCAAAATACCATTGCCTTATTCTTATTCTTACCTCATGTACATCAATCATTCTTCCTTCTACTAAAGAATTCTGCAACCCCACGGAAATGGTAACTAAAGGCTTTACCGCTTGGTTGAATATTGCAAATCTCTGGCTCCTTTAATACATCTGAGTGTTTTCTTGTCTGGCTCTAAAAACCCTTTTAATGCCATTCCACTGGATCCTTTATACACTTATGTCATTCTTTCATAGCCTCTTTTAAATTTATTGCCTGATTAAGGTAAGCAGAATTCTGCATTCTATATTCTTTTCTTATTCTCCCTGCCTGACAAGCCACAAGTTTTATAGACATTACGTGTCATCAGGTTGGATTCTGCATATCACTCATGTCTATGGCAGTAATACCAAACTCATGTTGATGACAGCAGCCCATAAAAATGAATGAGATCCAGCTCTTGAGCTTATTAAGGATGCCCAGCACAATCACAAAGAGTGGGCCTCCCTTGTTTACATGCTCATTGGTTTTCCTTCCTTGTACTTTGCCTTCTTGGGAGTGCTAAGAAACACCTTGCTCATATATGATTGTTTACTTATCTTGAGTTATCCTAGTCCAAATTCCTTACTTTTATTTGTATTATTGATATAGTGGGTCTATTTCTTTTATCTCTCTTCACTATAAATTTTCTCTTAGTGAAAATAAGAAAATTTTTAAAAGTGAATGAATCATTTTAGAAGTCCATTATTAGAACTGGTTACAGTTTGATGAAATTTCAAATTAAATTGGATAGTTTAGTTAATTAAGATCCCTCAATAACCAAAATTTGCTCTTTACTTTTCTTTATTTAAAGTAGCAAAGTCTTTGAAAGGCAATTTTTAATATCATTCTCCAAAAATATACTGCTCTCTGCAAAATTTTTCTCAGGAGTATATTGCCATGTAGTTTTTACATGACAAAAAAAAAACATTCTCAAACCAAACTTTTTCGTTTTGAACTAGAATTTAACCATTTTTTTTACTCTGCCCCTGGGAAAGTCTTAAAATTAAGTTTTAAGAATTCTGAGCTTCAGTTTTCTCATCTATGAAATGGGAATAATTAAAGAACCATCAACCTTATAGAGTTATCATAAGGGTTAATACAGTTAATGTCTGGGCAGAAAACAGTAAGTATCAACAAGTGTTAGTAGTTAACATTTTTTTTTAAATTTCTGCAAATCAGAAAAAAGTTTTACCATATTGTGAAGATAATGACAAAATAAATTTTATCAATATTTTTGTTTATAACAAATATATGGGTTTTTATGTTCTAATATATGCTATAGAATGATGGGTATCTTGAAAGGCTGTAGAAATTTCACTTTCAGAGAGTGACAGATAAGGAGATTCAAAGTGATCAGTGGCCAGATGAAGAAGATTTTAACATGGTATCCTGAGCAGTTTGGGATTTTGAACACTAAGAAGAGAGATCCACTGACAATCTTTAAGAAAAATAATAATATAACTAAACTTACATTTTTGGAAGTATGTTACTGACAATGAGTGTCCTACAAAATGGAATAATAATCTTTGTTGTAGAAGCAAGAATAATAATCTTGTAGTATCTTAAATATTAAAGAGTATTAAATTAAATCACGCTAGGAAAGTCTCTTCTCAGTAACAATTACCTATAGTCATGAAGATGTTCTCCCAGTTAGTAAAATGTCCAAATTCCCCTTGAAAATCCACAGAATTTCAGCAACAATCCTCTAAAGTGATTCTCAGAACTAACTGATAGAGATCAAGAACAATGATCTCTAGCATTAAAGATAAAATAGTTTGTTTTAATCATAAAAGAAACTAAAATATTAAAGTGAAGTTGCATACATGACTAGGAAAGACATACAAAAATGTTTATTCACACTGAACTTTGTAAGTAGACTAAACTGGTTTCCAGAAGCACTTCAGCCCATCACTAATTCCATGGAGCACTTTATTACATCTCCTTTGCACATGGACTTAAATACTATGAAACAGACTCCAAACTGAACAAAAGCAATCTTCACTGAATGATTTTTTAAATGACCTGTGAAATAGTTATTTTTTCCATCCCTGCTCAGGTTATGTAATATTATAAGACTCAGTCACACATCTGATCTCTCAAGACTGCAAGGATGTTATATCCTACATTGAACATTATTCTCGAAATGAATGTTTGACTTCTGAATTGTTGGAAAAAAAATTTGTACAAGGCTTCCATGGCTCAACTGCTAAAGAGACAAACACTCGTTCTTCAGCCAAAATGTTTTCTCAACTCATTTCAGAGAAAATCTGACTCAGTGCAGAAGCTGCGAATTATCTAACTTTTACCTGGCAAGAAGTGATCACTTCCCAAAAGCCATGAAATTCCAAGTTCAGGTAAAAATAGACCCCAATACTCATGAAATTGTTTCCTTGTTAAATTTGACTATAAGCTTACCAGTTGCTCAGAACTTAATACAATAAAACTATAAAATTAATATTTCCATTTATTGAGCATTCATAAAAAGTCATGTATTTTCAAACCATTCTAAATCTAAGAAGAAAAAGTCACATCAACTTATATTATGTGTTCCTTTACAGTTTCAAATCATGTAAGGTGTCATTATGTCTCTTCAAACATTTCTCATTTTAGAGGAGATGAGGCTTATGAGAAGTAATTTTGTTTTGTATAGGTAAATAAAATTAATGAAACAGAGGTCTTCTAAATCCTGGTGAAATCAAAATTAAGAAAATTACTGTGTGTTTTGCCACTGCATTCGACTGTTATAGCCACAACTTACGGTAAATAACTGATTTATTATAGAAATGTTTTCTAAATACCCATTCCTGTGATAGATGGAGGGGGAGAAATGTGGAGCTCTAACAACACTGTTGTTATTTTCAAGGAGGTTGCTAATCCACAGGGTGTTCTTAAGAAAGAGGTTTGTGTTCAGAACCTAAATATACACATATGTGTTCTATTTTACTAAAATCTACTATCCGAAAATGAACTAGGTCAAATACCCTTATTTTCCAATGTTCCTAATTAACACAGTATTTCAGAATATTTGGCCCTTCCAAAGTTGCTGCTACTTCAATACATTTTCTCATATCAATTTCTCCTTTCTTCTCCAGAAATTCTGAAGTAAACAAGATTAAACAAAATCCAAATAGATTCACATCTAACAGGCACTACAATATAATAAACAAATATATAAAACCATCAATTACCACCAAAATGCATTTTTCTCTTATAAGATATTTCATATTTATACTCAATGCATAATTTTAGAGACAAATTAACTTAGTTTTTTTTTTTAATAAATAAACCACTGTGTGTCCCCAAGAGCATTTTGTGAACCACTTAGTATTCTGTGCTTTTGGCAGGAGATAAATTTTTAGCACAATTTTTAACTTCAACACTATTAAATTACTCTTTTGAAATTATGTAGCCACTCCCGTAGCCACTGTGTGCCCTGTGACAGTGTTCAAATAGCATCTTTGAACCATATTTTCCACTTCCACCCAGTTTCACAAGTAGGATTCCTAACCGGTGTTTCTCTGCAAAGGCAACTTACTTTGAAAAGCTTTCAACTCTGCCTCATTGCCTCTCTGTACCTCATTTGTAAGGCACTTCTGATGACATAACCAAAATGTATGATTTCATTTCTTAAATGCCATTTACAACTCGCTACCCATCTGTTACTTACCTGAAGTATAAAAACAAGGCACGAATTAAAGAATTGGTAGTTACCTTTAAGACTGAAATGCAGTATCACTGATTTTAGTGCTCAATGCAACAATTTTCAAATCTCCATTTGCTGTCTGACCACTGTCCCTTAACAATTGCATTATAGTAAGAATCTTCAAGACAATCAGAAAATTGGATGGTTAACTGAACCTGGTTTCAAAAAGAGGTTCTGAAATCTAACAAGTGTGGTGATGATAGGGGAAATGTTTTCTTTAAGATTATATCACATAAAGACTGTTCTCACTCTAGGGATGACCAGAATATCCCATTAGCTCAGACACCAAAGTACAACTGCTTCCCTCTAACTTCAGCAACAGAGGCAGCTATATCTTTGTTCTTTTCCAACCATCATCTTTCTTCTATCCTTTCCGCCCCATTCTGGTTAAATGTGGGGGTTCAGCATCACCACTTTTAGCAACACGAACCTTCTGATACATGTTTTTAAACATGGCAGCTAAGAAGTTAGCATCCAGACTTCTTTTGGACATCGTATTATATATGAAATGACATATGACACATGTTTCTTACTCACACATATAAAAGGAGATGTACCAGTAGATCTAACTAACATTTCTTTTTTTTTTTTCACTAGTGGCACAGTTCTGCCTGTAAAACAAAAGGTGCTTACTGGAAATAGTGCCCACCTTATTCTACTCACGTGGACTCTGAGAAATGGAGAAAGGGTGAGGTTTTTATAGTACAGTCATTCCCAACTTTGCTCACATCTGTTGCAATTCCATGTGATCCCACCTTGTCAAAACAGGAAGAAAGTTAAACATGTAATTTTCACTGAGGACTCTTCCTGTGAAGACTCTAGACTTTCTTAGAAAAATAAAACTTCTTCCTTAATCCAAACCTTGTCACTAACACAAGCAGTATGAAATCCATATAACTTTGGAAAATTCTAAAATTATTTTTAAATGCATTAATATTGATACACTGAGTGGAATATAGCTTTCTTGAGATTGTAGAGCACATTTACACCTCTACCTTATAGCAATTTGGCAATGAAATAACAATTAGCGATTGTCATCATTATCGATTACAGGGGGCTATTACCTCACATATTTTTATCCAGCCTTATCTTCTACTATAAGAAATATAGGGTAAAGCCCTGGCTGGCATAGCTCAGTGGATTCAGCACTGGCTGTGAACCAAAGTGTCACAGGTTCAATTCCCAGTCAGGGTACATGCCTGGGTTGCAGGCCCTGACCCCCAGCAACTGCACATTGATGTTTCTCTCTCTCTCTCTATCTCCCTTCCCTCTCTAAAAATAAATAAATAAAATCTTAAAAAAAAAGAAATATAGGGTAAAAAAATGGACAAGCATAAAAAATAGTACCATTGCTTCATCCTTGTCCATTTTAAGATTAGCACTTTGGTTTGTCAGCATACACATGGGACACAGGAAAAAGTAACAAAGAAAATAAAAAAACCCAGGCTTGATAGAGGGTGATGCTAATAACAGCTGTGATAAAGGAAGAAAGAAGATGGTTGTAAGAGGAGGAAGATACACCTACCCCTATTGCTGGAATTAGAGGGAAATGTTTGTGTTCTGGCGTCTGAACCCAGTACACCCTTCTGGTCATCCCCAGAGGGAGTATATTTCATATGTGGCATCATCATGAGCAAACTTTCCCCATTGCCACACTTGCTAAATTTTATTTATTGAATAACACTGAAATTTAGAAGTCCTTGAATGTATTTGTAAAGACTTAAGGAAGAAAGCAATACATAGAGCCAAATTTTCTGCCATGAATTCAGTGAAAACTTCACTGGAACTGACAATGAATGGTCCAAAAATGACTCAACCATGTCTTGTTTCTAAAACCGTAGATCTGGCTGACCCAGACTGACCCAGTTTTCTCCCCTCACCACCGCTCCTAGCCATCTCTTTATATACTACTAGTTGTCTTCTGTTGGGGTAATTTCAAAAAAACGGTCTTTCTCACCACCCACACACTTCAATTGTCTTTTATTCTCAGATGCTGCTGTGAAGTTTTAGACTGTCAGTTATAAAATGAAGAGGATCCTGGCATTGAACACTGACAACCTCTGATTCTTTTAAAAACAACCGCATACAGAAGACTGTAAGTCAGCCAGAATTTCAGATTCAAAAGCACCTAATATTCAAAGTGTGTTTGCTTTCTCCATGCATTATTATTTTACACTATTCTGCAACTTCCTTTTTCAGTTCAACATCTATTAAAAGACTTTTGAAACGCAAGAGATGTATTAAAGTATTCACACGTAAAGTATCTCACTCTGGCCATCAAATCAAAAGCTTTAGCCAAATATTAGAGACAGTATAGGGTAAATGATGGAGCCAATTTTTATTTTTGATTCTAGGGCAGTGTACATAGAAGTCATAGTTATTTATCCATGATTTTTACTGTACTAGCTTCCCAGCAGTTCTACCTAGATTTCACTCTTGACACTACCCACTTCTAAGTGTTCTCCATATTTGTATTGGTTTTCTATTGCTCCCATAATAAATTAACACAAAGTTGGAGGCTTAAAACAATACTTATTTATTATCTCATAGCTTCTATGGGTTGGAAGTCTGAGCCAAGGATAGTTGAGCTTGTTTCTTTATTTTGGGTCTCACAAAACTGAAAGCAAGAGGTAAGCATGACTGCATTCAACTTTGGATGCTCAGGGGTATGTTCTGTCTCGAAGCTCATTCAGCGTGTTGACCTACTTTATCAGTCCCATGGTTAAAAGACTGGGGCCACTGCATCCTTGCTGACTATGCACCAAGGGCCACCCTTAGCTCCTGGAAGTCTTGCTCCATCTTTGCATGTGGTCCCCACGTCTTGGAACCAGCTTTGGCATGTCAAATCCATCTCCCATGTGGAATCCCTCCACCTTTCCCTTTTTCAGTATCGGCCTGCCTCTAGCAAACCCAAGCTATCTGCCCTTAAAGTCTCATGAAGTTAGACTGGGCACACACGCATAATCCAAGATAGTATATTTAAGGCCCATAACCTTAATTACGTATGTGAATCTCTTTGTCATCAAATGTAGCATTTTTACAGGTTCCAGAGAGTAGCTTGTGAACATCTCCAAGGTTGTTATTTTGCCTACCCACAATGGTCAATGTGATCACTTTGCCTTTAGCTTAAAGACAGATCTTAACATATCATTGTAATACTTGGTCCAAATTACTCCTCCAACCTTCACCAACACAACTTTTCCCTCATTTCCCTCAATGGCTTTCCTTAAGACCCTCATACATTTTCTGCGTCTGCTTGCCATGAAGACATTGTGCATGGTACATGCTGGTCTCTGTGGCTAGAAAAATCTTCCCTCAACTTTTTCTCCACTCAGATAATTCCTATTTCCCCCCCTCAGGTAATTCTGCTCTTACCTTGAGACAGGTTTCCTGACTAGAGCAAAGTTCCATTTGTAACTCTGTGTATCAACTCTTTGTAATCTGTCACAGTGGTGAGTTTACATTAGCCTGTGATTGCTTAACTAAAATCTCTCTCCACTTATGCAATGGCGCCATAATACACAGGGTGTGCTCACCTCTGGATAGCCAGTGCCTGGCAAAGAGCCTGCTGCCTAATAGTACTCAATAGAAATTCATTCAGTGAATGCTATGTGAATAGTAACAAGTAAAACTGCTCTATCATGGAATGGCTAAATTGAAATTTATAAATTTCTTATAGCTTATTTTCATTATTAATAAATTATGATAATGTCATATTAAAGATATATGTTAATATCGTATTAATGATATAATAATATGAATTAATCTTGTAAATATTAGATCTCATCCTGACCAATTATAGATATAAAATACTGTCAATTTTGCTTCTCAGTTTTGCATTTCAATACTAAAATGAGATCCTTTTCCAACTGAGAATCCCCCCAAAAATAATTACCATATTTTGCAGCATTAAAAAGGAGTTCCTAGACCACCCATCAGAACTGAAATAGAGATGCCAAATCAATTCTGTGAACTTTGTGTTAAAAGTACCTTCAAGTTATAGAAGCAAAGATAAGAATTCAGCCAGGAAGCCCTGGCTGGTGTGGCTCAGCAGATGGAGTGCCAGCCTATAAACCAAAGGATTGCTGGTTCTATTCCCAGTCAGGGCACATGCCTGGGCTACAGGCCAGGGCACCCAGTGGGGGACATGTGAGAGGCAAATGCCCGTTGATGTTTCTCTCCCTCTTTCTCCTACCCTTCCCCTCTGTCTAAAAATAATCCTTAAAAATAAAAAGATGGCCCAGCAGCAAACATTTGGGAAAAAATAGAATTCAGCCAGGAAATTGAAGAATAGATATTTAAGAGAGAACTCTCAGTGTGGCATGTCCACTCTGTCCACCAGCCCATCCTCACCCCATGGGAAACTGAAGGGCAGAGGGTCCACTGAAAGAACTTAGTAGAATCACTCAGAAAACTTAATATGTGCCTTCTAAAATCTGGGGAATATAGTAGAAACTTTCTAAAGTTTCAGAAAGCTAAAGTATAAGAAGCTGTTCTAAGTGATGACAATAGCAGAATAGGGGTTCGAGCTGAGACGTTAACTGCAGTTGCACAGAGAGCCACAGGTCCTCAGGCAGGAAGGGGACTTCACACACTGGTGCAGAACTGAGGCCCCAGGATGACAGGGGTAATGGAAGGGCTCAGTTGGAGCAGAGTCATTTACTTGTGTCAAGAAATTTATTTGTGTCAAGAGGAGAGATTCCCAGTGATGGAAAAATCTCACAGCGTCTAAGACAGAGTCCATTTTTAAAATCTATCACACCTGGCCGGTGTGATTCAGTTGGCTGGATCATCATCCTGTACATCAAAAGGTTGGGGGCTTGATTCCAAGTCACCGCACATTCCTAGGTTGTGAGTTTGATCCCCAAGCAGGGTCACGTATGGGAGGCGACCAAGTGATGCTTCTGTCTCACATTGCTGTCTCTCTCTTTCTCTCAAATCAATAAAAGCATTTAAAAAATAAAATAATAATAATGTATCACAATGGGCAAAGCCACCCCCAGAGTGAACACTATTTGGTATGAGTTTTCTTCCCTGATCCCAAATTTTGAGGGGCAGAAGTTAGAACTATGAAGTAGGGATTAAGAACTGATAGAAGAAGAAAGAGAAACTGATTGTGCACCCCTTTCTACTTTCAAAAGTAGCCTATGACAGGCTGAGATGGGATCAGGGAAGAGGAGGGGAAATTTTGGATTTGGATTTGGAATTTTGTGAAATTAATTAAAGGAGTGAAAGTCCTTTGAGGAGTAAAGATACAGGAGGTCTTCAAAAATTATCTAAGAGTAAATGAACTAAAAGAATTGCCAACCATTTAGTATCAGAAAAGGAAAAACCAACATAGAGGCCAGTTTATAGGAGAAAGAAAGAAATCAAAAGTATTTTAAAATTGTATTCTATGGCCCTGGCTGGCGTAGCTCAGTGGATTGAGCGCTGGCTGTGAACCAAAGTGTTGCAGGTTCGATTCCCAGTCAGGGCACATGCCTGGGTTGCAGGCCATGACCCCCAGCAACCGCACATTGATGTTTCTCTCTCTCTATCTCCCTCCCCTCCCTCTCTAAAAATAAATAAAAATAAAATCTTTTTAAAAAATTGTATTCTATGAATACTTTTCTTCCAATAATTGAGGGTACATATTCAAAATGCATAGGTTGCCTAATCATTAAATGTATATATCCATATTAATATTAGCATATTTAAAATACTGGAACAATCTATGAAATATATGCAAGGTGAAATAAATGCTTGGTTAAGTGTAGAGGAGAAAGAAAGGTGTCAATTCATTTGTTTAATTAGTTTCAGTTCACAAAGTTAAGCATATTTCAATGAAAAAAATCTGTATGGCATTTCACTCTTGCTCTTGTGTTAATACATAAAAGCATCTCAGTTAAGATGATGAAAAGAAATACCTGATGTCCAGGTGTGTGTTTTTCTAAAGAAATAAACCTAAGAATTACATATTTGTCACATGTAGACTTGCATGACCTCCACAGAGAAGCCAGAAATCTCAGTCCAACTTGAAAGCCCCTGAAACCTCTAGACCTGCTGACAGTTAGGATAGTTCAGAAGGAGGAAGCAGGAATGCTACCCCTTGTTAGCACAGCCATTGAACATGATGATCCAGAGTTGGCCCAAAATTATGTAAAATTATGCCCATTGGCCACTTGATCTGTGGAACTTACCAAAGAACTGCTGTTTTATTATCATATATATTTACTATTACAGGTGTCCCTCATACCCACCATTTAACTTTTTGTGCTTTCAGTTACCCAGGGTCAACCATGGTCCAAAAATATTAAATGGGACATTCCAGAAATAAACAATTAATAAATTTTAAATTGTGCAGTGTTCTGAGTAATGTGATGCAATTTCATGTGGTCATGCTTCATCTCACTTGGGGTGTAAATCATCTCTTTGTCCAGTGTAGACACTCTGAAGTAGTCACTTAGTAACTGGTTTGGTTATTATATCAACTGCAGTGATATCATGGTGCTTGTGTTCACCTCTTGTTTTACTTAATAATGTTCCCGTAGTGCAAAAGTAGTGATCCTGGCAATTCAGATATGCCAAAAGTAAGCCATAAAGTGCTGCCTCTAAGTGAAAAGGTGAGTACAGAACAATAAAATATTCTGAGAGAGAAAACCATTTGACAAAAGTGAGAACCTGAAGGGGCTCATTTCCATAATATAAAATCCAGTGTTTATTTTTCTCTAGTGGGCAATAACGGAAAACAGCATGTAAGGATTAGCTCCAATCAGTTGGAAGGCACCAATCTCTTTATGAAAGATTTTTCAACGGAAAGCATGATGTGTTCTGGCAGTAGGAAGAATGTGCCGGGAAGTGCATTCAGCAATTTACTTTCCAAGTAAGAAATATTCATTAGATCTAAATACCAAGTTGTTTGCAGAACATGTTCATGCACAAGCTTGTTCCAAATACTGCTGAGCCTTCTATCTGTCTGGTCTTATATCAGGGATTGCTTGTGGTATTGGCTTTTAGCTTCTTTCCTAACAGACATTAATTCAATAATATCCATATCCACAGTGCAATTAAACTTGGTAATGTGTCCTTTAAGACTATATACATGTGAAGTCTTGTGGCAAAACTATAGACAGAAAAACTCAACAATTTACTTATATACAAACTTTCAGCATATTGCAGGGACATAAAACAATTGATGAAACCAAAACACATATTTAAAATATATTAAAGTTTCATTCTATGAAAGAAGACTAAAAGAAAACACTTTCAGAAAATAATTACAATAGTTAAAATAACCAGATCTCTTTCTTGGAGAGTGAGAAACAAACAAAACATGAGTCAGTCCTACAGAGAAAATATTTATGAGTCTCACTACTATAAAACATGATAAAACATCATCTACAGTCTGGCTAGATGATTCATAAATAATTAATTATCTCTTACAGTAAAAATAAATTTCTAAAGAGTCAACAAAATGTTTGCCACTCTCACAAGCATACATGCACCTCTTTCCAATACGTTATCCATGGAAAACCACATCCCCCAAACTCAAGGTCTCAGAGCTATGCTTTCTACTTTGTAACCCCTGAAGGCATGATTATCTAATGTAGCAGAGACCACACCCTGTTTATGTGCTGCTGCTGCTCACTCAGGTCGAATTTCTGTTCTGGTTTCTCTTACAGTTATCAGAACAAAAAATAACGACTTGATTATATAATTTCCAAGGAATGGAAAGTGATAGATTTTAATATTGTGGAAAGTAAATAACCTGACTCATGGGAAAATAGTTATAAAATTAACAAAAATAATAAAGCATTTAAATGATTAAACTAATTTAAAATTAATATGCTATATACATAACTAAGGAAAGGAACACTGATAACATTATACTATTGAATTAAAAACACACATAATTTGGTTAAAAATCATCCCTTCTTTATACCAATTATACTCAAGAAAGGGGTACATATATAGTAGGGACAGTTCATGCAGGTTCTCATAGGCAGTGCCACGTTAACACATGCACCACTATCAAGTGGTCAAGATTCTGAGTGTCTACAGTCTCACATTGTCCCAAATGTGCCTAAAATTCACCTTCCCAGGTATTCTTATCCACCATTATCCTCAGTCCATCCCTCACTGCACCCTCTTCCAAAGGGAAGCAACATAAGTAGTAATGACAATTATATAAGCTTACCTAACTCGTTCATTAATTGATTCACAGGAAAAAAAATTATTGACCATCTACTATGTGCTGGAAACTGTTTTAAGCGCATTGTAATCATCAGTAGAAAAAGCAAAGTTCACTGCCCTCATAGAGTTTACATTCTGAAAAAAAAGCCTACAGTAAACAGCAAACAAATGAGGAAATTATAGAACATGTTATTGGAAAAAAATAGTCAGAAGTAAGATCGAGAGTGCTTGGGGTGTGGGCACCGTTGGTAATTTCAATAGTGTGTTTAGGATAATCCCCATTAAGTAGGTACTCATTAAGTTGGTGACATTTATTACATTTGGTGGTTATTCACATCGATTAACTGAAAAGAAGGAATTTCAGAGAGTGGAAACAACCAGCACAAAACCCCTAAAAAGTTTATTTCACAGAATCTGGCTCTTACTGTGAAGGAAAAAAATGAAACCATTGCAGGGTTTTGAGCAGGAGAGGGACATGGGCTGATTTATATTATGAAATTATCACTCTGGCTGCTGTAATGAGACTCTAGGGGGCAGAGGGAGAAGCAAAATGACAATCTGAAGGCTGTTAAGTAAAGTAGGTGAAAAGTAATGTCTTAAACCCAGGTGGTTAAAGTGGAGAGGGTGAGAAATAGCTCGATTCCAGGAAATGAGTGGTAATGGAAACAAATTGTAAGAGTTTTATTCTTTGGGCACCATAAAGACCCATATGGATACTACATGAGTCTTAGGTTACTGAATAATTCTCTTTCCCTGGTCAATAGTGTGAATGTAGTTGGAAAAATTAGAGCCAACTTTGATAAGGATCCTGGCTGGCAGGATCTGTGTGTTGTGGAGATTATGAACAAACACACACGGACTGCAGAAGTCCTATGGAGAAAAGGGGACGGCATGGGTTCCCTCGAACTGAGAGAAAGGGCCCTGGCTCCCGCCTGGACAAGCTTTTATTGCTTTTCTGGGTACATTACATTGAGGATGGCCCTCGTTTACTGTGAACAGCTTCACTGTAGGTGATTAGCTTTTCCAGATAACAAAGGAAAGAATGTTGTTAATTACTTCAAAGAGATGTTGCAGACCAAGGGGAAAAGTGGTTGAACTGGTTAGACTCCATACTTGAGAGGTTTAGCACAGATTTTAGGAAGTTGCAGTAAGCACTCACTCCCTCAATTCAGGGTGAGGGAGTTTTAGCAAAAGCAAGACTCATAGCAGTCTAGATACAATGTAGGTCTGATTCCCCATAGGGGAACCTACCTGTGGCTGTGGCTCTTGTGTGCTGACTCGCTCCCTCCCCACTGGCCTTTTCCAAGTGGGGCTGAGCTACATTCCCACACCATGCAAAACGGCTCCCTACACAACTTCACTGATACTCTGTTTCCATCTTAATAATCAAATTTTGTGAATCAAATAGAGATTTTTTTCATCAAAATACAGAATAGTTCTCCGTTTCAACATATATCCAAGTAACTACTATGTGACAGAACAATGTTACCTGAGGATATAGAAGGATGAATCGGCAGAAGTCCCTGTGCATTTCTGCAGAAAGAAAAGTCATTTAAACAAGCAAGGACAATAGAGTGATGTCATTGTTGTGGTAGAAGTTTGAGGAAACATGAATTAGGGCTCAAAGAGGGGTGGTTAGTGACGAGGTTCAGGTAGAACGGTGAAATTAAGAGTGATTTTGCATATGATACCTTTGAAAAGAATCTTCAAAGAGGAATAGTATTTATCATAGTGATCAGTGTATTTTAGACAGAAGGGGAATTTGAACAAAACAGGGACATGTGATCCAAAGAAGTACTTAAGGAAAAGTGTAGGTAGTTTGGTGTGATTGAAACATGAAATTGTTAGAAGACACCTCTCTATGGGTCCCTCATGCTTCTGCACATCATGTTAAAGAGGCATTAACTTCCCTTTTGTTCCAAACTACCTTTTTAAGGATCCTTCTATACTAAATAGCCTTGGAAGATCAAGATAGTGACTCCTTCTGGAGTACAACCTTATACATATAGGCTTGCTTCTTATTCAGTATAAAACTTTCAAACTTCCCAAGTTCTGAGTTCCTCAGCTATGTATGCTTCAAGCCCATCTGTGGGTAGCATCCACTTAAACCCCTCCAGGTGCCCCCTTGGGACAGGGCACAAGAAAAACTGACACCTGTGTGCAATTCATATTGTGCCATGAGTTCTGATAAAGTCCTTTGTATCACTGTAAAGTTAGGGGGCAGTCCACTTGACCACTCTCACTTCTTATACCAAACACAAAGTTAGGGGGCCCCTAAAACTACCCTTAGTTTTGATAATTTGCTAGAAATATTCACAGAACTTGATAGCTCTTACACTCATAATTATGGTTTACCACACCAAAATAAGGTACAGATTAAAGTCAGCGAAAGGAAGAGACACGTGGGGTAGCATCCCCCCAAATTCCCAAGATTAAGCTTCAAGTTGTCCTCCTCCCATGGACTCTTATGTCTGTTCACTACTCCCAGTAAAGGTGTGTAGTGAACTAAGTATTCCTAGGCAGGGAAGCTCACCTGAGCCTTGATGTCCAGAGTCTTTATTGAAGCTTCATCATTTAGATATGGTTGACCGCCTACGTGGTTAACCTTAGTCTTCAGCCCCTGCAGAGGTGTAGCTCATACAACCTGACCCAAAATCCCTATTGTGAATAACACTGACTGGCTTGGCTTCAAGGTTCCCAGGTAGACAAAAGCATTTTTTTTTCAAGGACTACATTCCAAGGGCTTAGATAGTGCCTCCCAGGAACTGAGGCCAAAAGCCACACCTCTCTTTGGGTAAGGTTAAATTCTTTTCTACACTTGGAACCAGAGGTCTCATGTTTTCTGCCAACATCCATGAAATTGTGGCAGGCCAACTGGTTAGCTTGTGATTAGTGCAAAATCTCAGGCCTTACACTGTTCTTAACAGGGAAATTAACAGAGATTTACTGAACAATATGCCAGAATCATGTCATGTGTTCCTCTTATGCTTTTCTAAGAGCTGAACTATATACTTTAATCATTTCAGATTATATGTTTATAGAGACACCAGTTCACATTACAAATAGAGTTTTTATTAAACATCACTCAAAACCCCATATTTTGAGGGAAAAAATACAAGAGGTTAAAATAAATTATTTAGGAATTTCAGAAAAAGTGTTCTGGAAATCTAGAGGGTGAAAGAATTGAAGATGTTCGCAATAAGGAGAATAAATTAATATTCTTCACTGTATCAGCTGGATCAGAGAGTCATGAAGGGAAACCTAACAATGATAGGGGAAGGGCCCAAAGAGACAGAAGGAAAAGAACAGGTGTCAAAGGAATAAAGGGGGCAGATGTGAAATGACAGGATAATATGATGAAAGATTGGTTTATTACAGTTTTATTATTTAAAACTTCATAAGTTGATCAATTAAACTAACAAGGTTAAGGATCCACCTCAAGAGTATGGGTTGTTAAGATTGACTATGAGCAACATTTTAAAGAACACAGTAAATTCTGAAACTGGGATTAGTCATGTACAAAGACATTGGAGTTACTAAAGAGGATGTGAGGCATCATGATAAAGGGAAAGAATGTAATAAGCTAAAGCCCAAACCCTAAATGAATGGGAAGAGTGAAGTTAGTAAATGATAACCTAGATGGGCTAGAGGTGTCCTATCTAGACACAAGAATATCAAAGAAGGAAGTACAGAAAACTAATTGTCTGGAATTCTCAATGGAGAGCTAAGGAATACCCATATTTTCTATGTGTTATATGAAAGATTCAACAGCCTTGATTTGAGTGGGCTTCAAGGAAAAAATTCTTGAAAGTAGAATGGATCTCAGTTTTAAAATAGAAAATGAGTGAGAAGCAGGGATATTGAGGATTCTCGGAAAAAACAAAAAAATAACCACCACCTAAAGATATAGGAATGTTTGCTGACAATGAACCAAGCATAAAAGAGAATGTAATGATTATCAATGATGCAATAGTTAATTTTATGCCAACTTGGCTGGGCCACAGGAGGTGGGGAGGATGGTCCAGATATGTTGTTAAATGTTACTCTGGATGTATCTATGAGGGTGTTGTTAGATAAGATTAACATTTAAATTGAATGTTTGAGTAAAGCAGATTTCCCTCTGTAATGTGAGTGGCTAGCATCCAAGCTATTGAAGGCCTGAGTAGAAAAAAAGGCTCCATAAGGGAGAATTCACTGACTGAGTCTCTTCTAGCTGGTGTGTCAATCTTCTCTTACCCTTCCACTTGCATTTGCATTATAGCTACACCACCAGCTCTCCTGCTAACTTCAGATCATGGACTTCTCAGCCTCCGTAACCACATGAGCCAATTCCTTATAGCCTCCCTCTCTCTCTCTCTCTCTCTCTCTCTCTCTCTCTCTCTCTCTCTCTCTCTCTCTCTCTCTCTCTCTCTCTCTCTCTCTCTCTCTCCCCCCTCCCACCCCCGCCTCTCTATTGCTGTGTGTCTTTGTGTGTGTACAACCTTCCACTGGCTATGTTCCTCTGGAGAACCCAGACTAAGACAAATGAGCAGGTGTCGTCAGTGGAATGGACAATAAAAGAGATACTGAAGAAAGCAGTACAGTGATGAAGGTGACTGAGGGATTACACAGCTATGTGGACCCAAGAATGAGAAGTATAATGGAATTGACTTTTTATGTCTCTAAATTCAAAAAGCACAAGGTCCCAGTTGCAGACTAAGCCCTACTGAGTTATCAGAGTTTAATCTTTGCCAAAGTTTCCAATGGGGTAGTAATTTTACTTAGCATTTGCTGAGAGTCTGATCCTGTTACTACATGTTTTCTTCTAATAAAATGATCTGACACAGAATCTCGGTTGTCTTATTCATCAGCAGTGGAAAATATATGCTGTGGGTTGAGAAGGCCAAATATTTTCTGTGGTGAATGAGAGAGAAATGTGTTCTTTAAAATGGAATCACTGCGATTAGAAGCATACATATAGTTAATTTAAAGGCCTGAATCATAGGAGAATTCAGGGACATGATAATATCCAACTGAGATAATCAGAATAAATGAGACTAAAGACACAGAGTGGAGAAACAGATATTAAAATGAGAGACAGTTTTCTTAAGAGGGCCATTACCAAGGAAACTGAACAATGAATCTTTCTAAACCCTGCATGTTTTCCTTCTGTTTATACTTACATTTGAGAGCCGTACTGTGACTCTTTGAATTACATTGACTACGCTTCTCATACTACACTTCTCAAACATTGAAGAGGTATAATTCCTAAGGAAATCTGATCTTCACCAAAAACAGATAGTTGAACAACAAAGTGATAGGCTAACAACAAAGTGACATTGTCTGATTTTCAATTAACAAATTGTCTCTTGAGACTTGACATTTCTGAGTTCATTAAGAGGTTCAAACCAGGCCTGCCAAGGAGTAAAAAGAGCAAAGGGAAGGTTTAAGAACTAACATTTAATGGAGTTCCTAACCTTTTTTGTGCTACAAACTTCTGGTGTATTCTATGATCTCCTTATTAGGATAATGCATAAAATAAAGAGGAATATAAAAGAATTCAAATATATTAAGACACAGTTATCAAAATACATTTTAAAATAATAATATTCAAATTTGCATACTTTTGTTAATATGCAGATTAGAACACTGCAATTTTAAATTAAAAATGAGATACAGGGATGAATCGAATAACTACTTCAGTTTTAAAGTAATAGGAAATGGGGGTGGGGGTGTGGGGGGGCAAATGCAGACAATTGTAATTGAACTACAATAAAATAATTTGAAAAAATGAATAAAGTAACAGTAAATGTAAGAGATATTTGGAGACATCTGCAACAGCTATAATACAAAATGAAAAATACTTGTGACTTCATCAGTTGGTGGGAAAATCACAAGTTCTGTCAATACTACTTAGAGTTTTTTTAAATACTGTATTTATGATTGAGATAAATAATCTATGGGTTTTTCTATAACAGAGGTCACCTAAAAGGTCCAATGATGATTGCTAAATATTTTAAACCATCATATTAAAATATGCATTTTTAAACAGTGCACTGACATGTTTAAAAATGAAGTACTAAAATAACTTTTTTGAAAACAGTTTTAGAGGGGAATTTGCATGTTCTTATTGAAGATATTTGCACATTCATGTTACTGAATTTTATGTTCCTGATTTACATGTTCTTTAAATTTTAAACTGAGAAATCTTACAGCTTGATGGCATTGACCCCCAAGCTCTGCTTTCAAAAGCTATGCAGAAGAATGCAGAAATATGGAACGTGGCTGCCTTGCTCTAATGAAATGTGAGGTTTTGACATTTTGTTTTATAAAAGGGATAAATTCATATTTCTTTAATTTTGTAATTTGAGGATACCTGGTTTTCACATATATTCCTTGAAGAAAACACCAATTAAAAATAGTGAATATTATTAGTTTGCTTACATGGAAACGTCTCTACTAAATAGAAAGAGAGTAGTATCAAAATATTGTAAAATTTATGCTTTTATTCACTTGCTAATTCATTCAGCAACAATTTAATGAGTGCCTACTACTTGGGAGGTAATGAGCTATGGGTTTAAAATAAGTAAGAAATCACTCTAGTTCTATGAAAGTTTTCTATATTTCTGATATGTTTACTCCTTTCTTTCATGCATTTGGCAAGTTCTATGATAACTAATAACTATCTGCTCTTGTAAAAAATGACAGTATTATTCACTCTTCCATCAGTGCAATAACTACCACTTCAGCCCAGTAAAGTTTGGTAAAACTGAGCAAAATCCATATTCATTCTTAAAATGAAACTCCATCACTACTTAAGTTTGGAGATCTTTTCATACTCTAAACTATTTTTGCTTATTTTCCGTCTGCTTCTAATGCCCCCAGGAAATAGTTTTTCAGTATCTGAGGCTAACTTTATTTACATTCTTCCTCAAGGACATGTATAATTCCCCCTACAGTTTCTGGATAATAACATTATAAGAAGAAAACAAAGTGCCATGGTTAAATAGTGTGAGAAAGGGAGGTATTGATTCCTCTTCAGGAGATATATTTACTGCAGAATTTCTCATATCCTTTTACATATTAATGTTATTGTGACTCCAAAGAAAATAAATGGAAAGAGGTATTTTATCAAATTATTTGATTTTGGACCCTTTATTCAAGATTCTACAAGGATTAGTTTTCTGAAAAATACATTTGGGAGAAAATGAGCTTGTACAGGCACTTGGGAACGAAAACGATGAGTTATCAGGGCAAAGATGGCTCTCTGACAAGTCATTTCAGTAAACCTGTTCTGGCCTGGGTTGAGTGTGTCATTGCACTGGTGTGCCTGAGAGTGTAATGGAGAGAGTGTATTCGAGTTTCAACGAGGCATTTCATCATGATAGCAAAAAGTGGGGGCTGATGACAGTTTAAGTATTTGGGAACACATCGCATTAAATAAATTAATACAAAAATGATTACTTATGTATTCAGCTGGATTTTTGCCTCTAATGACCTACTACTACTCTATACAACCATATAATCGGTAGTCTTCATGAGGACACAGAGGCATTTTCACTGAATCTGCAGGAAAGGACAAGAGGCATCTGATGTTAATAGTTCAGGGTTGGAGAAATTTTTTTCTATAAATGACAAAATAGTAAATATTTTTACATTCTGTGGGCCATAACAGTCTATGTTAAAAGTACTCAACTTTGATGAATTTCACATACAGCATGAAAGCAGTGATAGGCAATGATGTATAAAATAATGAATATGGTTGTGTTACAATGAAATGTCATTTACAGAACAGGTTAGTGAGCTGGATTTGGGCCACAGAACAAAGTTGGATGAGCTTTTTATTAGTTGTAAGAGATGGAGCAAAACTTTCAACAGTCTGGTACAATTGGCTAAATTTATGGAAATGGATTTTAATAGATACTATGTTTTGCATTCCCAGTCAACAATTCAACTTCATACATATTAGAAGGAAGGGGCATGGCATATCAGTATGTGTTTAAGTTGATTGAAAGCTCAATATTCTTCCATTTGATGTACTTTCCAAGAAGACAGTGCTACATCTGTACAGCCTCCAGAGAAACACCAAATAAAACTTAGCGTGGGTCCAACCACACATGAGAGTTTCTATCAAATTCCAGAAACTTCTATTTGAAAGGCAACTTGCAAATGGGAGAGCATACAGAAAAAGATTGCCTCTTAATTGTTCCTAAAGTCAGAATTGAAATGATTACACAGTGGAAAACTAAGGCAAAATTTAGGTTCAACAAAAGGGATAATTTTTTTTAAATAACTGCACTCCAATGAAAAAACATTATTTTGGCAGTAGAGGTGTTCTTCTTATGAAGGGAATGCTCAGGCATTAAAGGAGTATCTCCAACCACTTGCTGAAATATTATGGAAAGATTCCATATTGCTAACTAGGAGACTGGGCACTCAAGTCTCTATTCCACTCTAATGTTCTCTGACTTTATGAACTGGTGCAATTTAAGTTATCGGCATTCTTAACCATGAAAATTGTTACCATTTTTTAAACTAAATTTAAATTTCTAAACCAAATGCCACTAAATTTCTGTACTTATGTGAAGAATTTCATTTTTTACTACATATCTCATACTTATTACCTTTGTAGCACAATGTATAGTCAGGTTTGAAAATGAGTATTTCCGATGGATCCAAAGAAACAAAATATTTGGACATCAACATTAGTATACACAGTAGTTCTCAGGAAGCCTGTGATTGATGAAAGAGATCAGCATGTCTGACCTTAGTTTATCTCTTTTGGTTTTATATTTGAAATGCAATGTAATTTCTTTTGAAACCAACTATGAAGAAAAAATCTATACTCTTTGATATGTAATGTGTAAATGATGAGAAATTTCTGTTTCATTATAAACTTCCAATCAAGCTAAGCTACAAATTACAGCATCAAGTGTAAGATTTTGTACTGACCTTGTCTTGCAGGAAGATTCTATAGCAGTGACTTTGCTATACCTGCTGGTGCACTGTGTTGTAATTTAAAAAACTGAGTATTTTCCATTAATGCTGGAATTACTATGTGATATCTGTACAAGTTAGCTACTGGTGGTTAGTGTTCTTAGAATTTCTCTCTGCCTTCCCTTGTCATGTATCCTTCTTCCCCTCCATCATAGGAAAATACTACAAAGTTCAGGAAGTTTTTACTTTCAGGATTTTCATTTAAAATTATAAATTAGTTTTAATTGATGTATCAAAGCTAATAGACTTGAAAAGTTCAACAAAAATTGAAAGGCCTAGAAAAAACATACAAGAATGAGAGAAGAAACTTACGTTAGCAAAAAAGGCCAGAGAGCTATTTAAGCTAACTTTTTTTTTTCTGAATCTTAACTGGGAAACTATCTCAATAGATGAAATTTACAAGGTTATGTATTTTTTTCTTTTTCTAAATGACTCAGTAAACAAGAAGAAGCCAAAATAAATTTGCAAATTTCCCAGCTATTTCCACTAAAATTCAATCTGGCCTATAGATAGAATGGAGGGAGTTGTACCCTTTGTCTGTGTCATTCTTTTTTTTTCTCACTAAAGTGTCAGAATGCGGCCATGGACTACATTCAGAGGCATAGGATTGAGTAAAGAAGTAGTATTACTCTTGCTTTAACCACCACACCACCCACACTTTCCACTCACTAACTTCCTATGATCTCTCTTCTGCGTTTTTTTGAAACTCCTCTTTTTAATGTACTCATGACTTCCTAATCCCAAGGCTACATGTCTTTTTCCAGTTTCATTCATCTTTGTTTTCTCTGTAGAGTTTATCTTTTCTGGCCCCTATGAAAGACTCATTTGAGTTTTTACTTATATAATTTTGACATTTCTTTTTTTAAATTTCTCTGTAACTTCATTTTCTTTCTCCTGACTACCAATTAAACAAATGACTAAAGGTCAATTTTCTCAATATGCATGTGCTTTCTCTCTGTGCTCTTACCTCTCAGCTTTCTCATCTGTTCTCAGATTCTGTAACAGTCCTGTCTATGGAAATGACTCTCTCATCCACATCTCCAGACCAAAGGTCCTCTGTCCCAAATACAAGCCCTGTGGTTACAACCAAGGGTTATACATTCTCCACTGGATGCCTCCACTGAAACCATGATGGTAATGTGACCCAGGAAAACTGCACTTTGTCCTTCTGAGCTAACTCCTTCTGATCTCTCTATTTCTTTCGCAGATGCCTCTATTTGCTCATTCACAGAGTTATACACCTTTATTCATTTATGACATTTTGGGCGATATTCATACAATTTAAAAACCCTGTAGATTATATGTCCACAATGCCTTTCAATTCCTCTTAAACTACAATGTTTATTGAAAATCCTCATAAATTGTTTTCTTGCCTACAGGCCCTTCTGGCTCTAATCTATTGAAAATGCCAATGTTCAATTATTATTATTTTTTTAAGTTACTAGCTCTCTTGTTAAGGATGCTTCATAAGGATGCTTTAAATCACACACAATTATCTATTTTAGTATATGCCATCAGATATTAAAGTCCTCTACACAGCTGCCTCTACCTCCTTTCCAGCTTTATATCCCCACTGATCCCAAATAAATGTCCAATACTCCAGTTATGCCTAGCTACAAGCATGTCCCCATAATTTTCCTCTTTTGAGACATTGTTCATGCTTCACTCATTCCTAGGAATCTCTTCTACCTTTTTTTCCTCGCAGACATCACATTAATTCTACTTATCTCTAAAGATCACCAGTTCAAATTTCACCTCCTTCAGATTTATCTTTTCTAATCCTCTCAACCATCTTAAAACCCTATATAATGACAGCTTATACTGACTTGTATTTCAGATACAATACCCCACCTACATTGTTAGCTTCTTGAACGACTTTTTTTTTTTTTTAATTTGCATCTTGGCATTAGACAAAGGACCTGAAACTCAGTTGTTACTCAGTAAATGTTTGCTGAATTTACAAATCTTTTCCTTTATTTATTTGAATTGTGATATCTAAATCTGAAATTTGTGTAATATAGAAATGTAAATAGTTTCAGGAACTTTAGATAACAAAACCAATATATTTAGCTATGAAACTTTCTAGTAAGTTTAAATCACATAAAAATGGCTAAGAATCAAAGAAGAAATCTAATAAACAAAATGAATTTAAGAATTCGATGAAAAGGTATGTATACCTAAAAGGCAGGAGGTGCTGTGCATAAAAGGGAAAGGGTAAAGGTGAGAACCTCTTCTCTTTTTAAATGTACTGGAAATGAGCAGGCCCTTAGAGTTTTTAAATATTACTGGAAGAGAAATTAATTTTTAAAATATGCAAATATACTTTCTCTACTTTAATTTATTTCTTTTTATAGGGCTTAGGCAGATTTGTTGCCAAGAAAACCTAAGCTGTATAGGGTCAGCATTTATTTAAAAACTTAAAAACATATAACTAATCATACATGAATTTTTGAATTAACAATCACAACTGAGTTCCCAATGACTGGAATAAAAACATCATGTCTCATGATTCAAAAATTCTGGAAATTCCAGAGGGCTGAAAAATTGTAATAGGAATATTATATAATAATAATAATGGAACTCATGGTAATAAAGGAGAGCAAGTACTGGCAGAGTTTGTTGATGATTCCTACAATAAGTGTTGGTATATTGAAAGAAAAGTTTTTGTTTTTTCAAAAACATTTGGGATTGAATAATTCATCCTTGTATTGGCAAGACCCTGCCTTACAATTCACAATACATGATGTGATGAGAAATGAAATCCGGGAAAGTCACTGCTCAGAAGTCATAGGTCTCCATTGCAGCAATCACTGTTTAATGACTGCTCTGAAAAGTACATTGAATGTATCATAAAAATAATTCTTGAAGCTCCATGATTTAACCTTACTAAGTTTGAGATCTCATCCCTATGCAAAAATAAAACATGTTTTCACAATTATAGGTATTGGAGCAAAATACATTTAAAAGAAATTAGTAACATGTCGACCATTGAGGAGACAAACCTTCAGTTCGTACAGCATTTGTATTAGGAAAATCAACCAGAGTTTTAGAGCTAATTCAAGAGTTAGTTAAACTCAGTAAGATTTAGCCTTTGACTCACCTACTTCTTTCCGTAAAATGGTCAAGGTGTTTCCACCTTTCATTCCTTTTAAAGAAAAAAAAAAATTGAGTTCTTACCTGCTTTATTATTTTAGATAGTATTTCAAACACATTATTATTTACAGTTTTTTTCAAGGCTCATTTTATTTTTCTGGATTTTTTGGTGAACTTTTTAACCTTTCAACACTTTCCTGAAACATTCTTTTTCTTACACTGGAAAGCAAAAGCCTGGAATACTTTCTATCATGGACTTTTCAAGTCACACACAATGGAGGACTGGCAGAATTTATGTGGTGCATACTTACTGCACAGATTTTTGAATTGCACTTTTTAAAATACTTTCTCCAGAAGTATATTTTTAAAGGTCTCCAATACTTTGACAGACTGAGTAAACCAAAGCAAAAATTTTACCTCATTGCTAATTCTCTTCTCTCCTCTATAAAATCCAGTTTAGTAGTTCAGGGTTCAGGGACAGTACAAAATATGTTACTTAGAGAAGTCTCTAAGTAAATTCCATAAAGTAATGATCCAACAAATAACTTTTCTCTGAGAACTGAAATAGCTCATTTATAAATTGTCTGTTTTAAAAGACGGGCTGAACCAAGAACTTGATCTATCAGTTCTGAAGCATGCCCTGCAGCACAAACACAAAGAAAGAGGATCTTGGTGCTAGGAATGAGGTCTGCGTTGCACCTGGCAGGGTGCCTGGGGGAAGCTTCAAAGACTGAAGGAAGCTGCTTTCAGGATGCAAAGAGGACAAGCCAGCTTAATAAAGCCATTTTCCAAGCTTTTTAAAAAATCTTTCACCAAAGCTCTAAAGGTTTCCATGATTCTTTCAGGTGCCCAAAGCCTGGGAGAAATTTTTAAATGATTTTAATTAAAACCTTGTCTGCTCTATGAGCAAAAGAGGAAATATGACAGGACCTTTTTGCTCCCTTCCTTATCTTCCATGAATGTGATTTTTGACCCTAAATAAATTTTATGTCTTAACATAGATAATCTCTTTCTGGATGAAATAAAGTCATGTGCTGAATTCACACTGAAAAAAATCTGGAATTTTTTTGTTTGTTTGTTTTGCCTCTGGCTATTGTGACTCACTGGACTGAGTGCCAGCCTGTGAACCAAAGGGCTGCAGGTTCAATTCCCAGATTCCTAGTCAGGGCACATGCCTGGGCTGCAGGCCAGGTCCCCAGTAGGGGGCACATGAGAGGCAACCACACATTGATGTTTCTCTCCCTCTCGTTCGCCCTCCTTTCTTCTCTCTCTAAAAATAAATAAAGAAAATCTTTATTAAAAAATCTGGAATTTTTAAAGTAAAAAGGTGAATATCAAACAAATGAAGGGTAAAAAAAGAAAATAAATCCATTATGAATTTATCAAAGATATACTTAGATAAAAATAAATAATATATCTTCCATAAAATACAGAGTGGATGCAGTCACACCTTTGGAGTTAAGGCCATTAAAACTTCTTATATTAGACATACTTGGAGATCTTGTCTCCTTTTTTAGTCTACAATCTAGTACATTGGCCAGGCTTTAAGGTCTATTGTGGTCATGCTAAAAATATACTATTTTATGAAGTAATGTATTTAAGCTGTACCATTTCAAACACACAAGAGTAAAGGTGGCACAAATCATACAAACCAGTCCAACAATGCCATACTTATACAGTGGAGCCAGAAAAGGAGTAGAAAAATTTAAATGTCAGAATGTTATAACTAAAATATAGCCAAGGGTCACTTCATCCTAATCCTCTAACTGATGGGGTTGATAAATCCTTTTCTGTCCATATGTTTTCTACACCTTTTGTTGATTTTCATCATCCTGTACTCTCTTGGTTTTCATCCTAACACTAATTTCTTCCCCTTATCTTTACTATAAACATTCCCAAGGTTTCAGTTTTCCTGTCTGTTTGCTTATTGCTCTCTATTTCCCTAGCAACCTCTACACAATCTTCCTTTTAATCTTAATACTGTCATTTTTCATATGTCAATGGTCTCTAAAGCTTCAACCAATGTGTCAGTGCAGTTGATCACCATATTTCTATATCTTCCGTTCATCTCTTTCTTGAGCTTCAGCTTTGCTTTCATAACTGCACGCTAGAGAGATGCCCCTGGATGTTTCATGAGCAAATTAAAGTTAACATGTCTAAAAGGATATCCTCTTCATCAAATATTCCTCCTCACTTGTCATGTCGGTAATTGACACCAATATCCTCTCAAGCCTTGGGGCACACATTGCCTTTCCTCTATGTCCTTGTTCATGCTAGTCCATGATCCTCCCACTCAGAAGTAAGCCATTGAATTTCTAAGAACTTCTTTGAATATTCTTGTGATGCTTATCAAGTTTTGATTCACTGTGCCATTGGGCTCCCTTTTACATATCCTGCTAAGCTAAAAACTCCTTCAATCCAGCATAGAGTTCCTAACATAGAGGTCCCGCCCCAGGAAGTATTATGTTTTTTATCTTAGTTAATTAATTGAACAATTAAATAAAACTACTTTACTTAGAAAGCCACTTATAGAAAAAATAATTATTTTTTTAACTAATTTACCTGCAGAGTCCTTTCTAAAATATTTATGGCCTGACCAACCCTGAGGTAGGAACTAGCTGTGGAAAAGTTGCAGTGCTCACATTCCATAAGATTCCCTTCAGGGCACATACCAGGTAAGAGGTAGAATTTTAAAGCATAACGGATTTCCTGACCCAGGTTGAGGATATGAATCTGTACTGTTGGTCACATAATTGCTTTTAAAGAAAAGGTCCTGCCTATATTAATCCTTGCTGATTCCTCTGAATGGCAAAAACTCATATTTCAACACAAACACCACTAGTCAGAATTCTTCACATCTAATCTTCTTCGCTTTCTTCTATGCATTTTACCTGGTGATGAATGCATACCCTTTTTCTGAAAGGAAAATAAACAGCTAAGTCAAAGTCTGTATGAAAGGGATTAAGAGCATAATTATATGGCTCTATGAAGGTGAAAGGATAGATTCCATCATCTCATTGTACGAGTGGAAAGGTACAAAGGCTAACCTAGGAATTCCAGAAAGACTGAAGAGCCTTAATAGAACTGACATTACTTGCAGAAGCAATTATTTACTCAAGTAAATCTAAAAGACAAGTGATATTCACAAAGAACTTCAAAATAATAGAACTGGGTGGCGATGTACTGAACACTTGCAAATAATGTTTTAGTAAACAAAAATAATTGTTTTTCACATTGTACATTACCTTTATTAATATTTTAAAATTGAGAGTGTCTTATTGTTCCATAATTATTTTCCATATATTATCCACCTGTATAAAGAATAGTGTATTCACATTGTAAAATATTCACTTTGATTCATAAACAATAAAGATGTCTGTACTTTCATTTGTGTATGTCAAATCACATATAGCATGATAGTAGATGTTACATTTATTTAGGAGAAGATGAAGTGTCTGAAACACTGTTTCCATGGCAATAGTTTATAAAAGAGGATGCAGAAACTTAATAAGACAATTTTAAATTCAAAGGAAGCATATTTGACTTTTAATAGATAAATAATCACAAAGACTTCTTTCTATGTAAGTTATTCTTTGAAATAAATAAGAGAAAGCCTGCTGTCAAGGTTATATTCAGTAAAATATACCAGAAACTTCTGAATTAACACCTAGAAAAATAAAAGTAAAATGTCTTTGAACCTGCCTACTTCTCACAAGAGAGAAGGTCTATAGCACAGAATTTCATAGTCAATGTAGATATGAAATTTCATTTGAATTTCAAAGACCATGCCACATTCTTAATTTATACTCTTAAAACACAAATTATTTAGTTATATAAATGCAGAGGGCATTCAGTTAGATAATGAAGAAGATACAGATATAAGTACTTCCCACCTAGTAAGGAAGAAAAAAGATGACTACAATTAAGATGGTACAACTCAAATGATATCAAGGAATATAAGAGAGCCTCAAGCAATGTGCTATAAGTGTAAAGAATAAAAGAAATTACTTTGGACTGATAAATCAATCTTCCTGCAGGTTGTTGTACTTAATCTGAACCTTAGCAAATATGACAGATTTGGAGAAATAGAGATGCAAGTGAGTGTATTTTGAGGATGATATTGCAGCAAAGGCAAAAATGGCACATTTGCAAACCAGTTCAATTGGGAGTAAATAATAGAAAGTAATACAGAAAAGAATTAAGCCTTGAAAATTATAGACACTCATTAAATCGTGGTTAAAATGAATTTAATTACATTGAGTCTAATTGAACAAATTGAAATAAATTAATGGTTAGGCTAGGGTTTGTTCATAGAGGTCCTGAAAGTCAAACTGAATTATGTTAGAATTTATTCGGCTGGAAAGCAATATACTCATTTAAAACATGTTTATTAATTGCTTAACACAAATCAAGCATTTCAAGAATTTCTAGAAAATTTGAAGTTAAACATGACAATTTTTGAGCTTTAGGAAGTCACTGATTATCCTGATCCAAGGTTAATTAAGGGGACTAACTGCAGTGTCGCCTAACATAATTTTAAAAGATGGGTGAGGCTTAGGCCAAGGAAGAGGGGAAAAAATAGAATTCCAGGGAGAAGTAACTTCTGGCTTCAAGGCACGAAGGATAGCAACTGCCTAGAATATGTTAAGGTAGTCCTGTTTTTCCCCAGACTTTCCCAATTTTAGCACTTAAAATTTCATGTCCCAGGAACCCCCAGAGTGCTAGACAAATTGAGGCAGTTGTTTAACATGGGATGGACAGGGGGTAGACACGTTTTAATGAGGCAGAATGCAAAGTTAAGGAAGGAGTGACAAGATATGATACTGCAAAACTGGGACATGCAGATCATGGAAAATTTTAATGCAAAGCTAAAATTCCAGGACTTTTTTAAAATTTTATTTTTAGAGAGAGAAAGGAAGGGAGAAAGAGAGGGAGAGAAAAATCAATGTGTAGTTCCATTTCACACATCCTACTGGGGACCTGGCCCACAATCCAGGCATGTACCCTGTTTGGGAATAGAACCGGCGACCCATTCACTGAGCCACACCAGCCAGGGCTAAAAATCCAGGACTTTATCCCAAGAAAGCAGTGATGAGTTTTAAACAGCAAAAAGGCATGGTTATATTCACCCATAAGATAAAACAGCTACCAGTAAGAAGCTTATGGGCAAGACACAAGAACTGAACAGAATGGTGACAGAAAGCATAAAAAGGAGAAAGTAGAAATATTTGGAGAGTAAGATTTACAAACCTTATTAATTGTGATTAGAGATGGAAGATGGTGTTATTCATTCATTATTTCAAAAAATATTTACATGTGCTTACTATCTGATAAATGCTATTCTAGAGTGTGAATAAATAATATTCACCCTGGCTGGCGTAGCTCAGTGGATTGAGTGTGAGCTGCAAACCAAAGTGTCATAGGTTCGATTCCCAGTCAGGCCACATACCTGGGTTGCAGGCCACAGTCCCCAGCAACTGCACATTGATGTTTCTCTCTCTCTCTTTCTCGCTCCCTTCCCTCTATAAAAATAAATAAATAAAATCTTAATAAATAAATAAATAATATTCTAGAGTGTGGGGATCTAGCAAGGAAGAAAGCACTCATGTTGCTTACATACTGTGGGGGATGCCATCACACAAAGTGGAGCAAGCAAGAAGAACTAGTTGTTAAAGAAAGACCACGAGTCCTTTTTGATGTATTGATTGTCATCTCTATGCAATAGCATGAAAAAAATGTCTGGACTGGTCCAAATCTTACTTCACAAAGATATAGCCCTGGCTCCAGCAAGTAAGATAGATTTCACAGATTAATTCAGAAAAGAAATAGAGAAAAGCAACAAGGTAGAGCTCCCTCTCCATGAATGCCATGGTCATGCTCTATAGATATGTAGTGGGAAAGTTAAAGAGGGCATAAATATGAGAGATACTACAAAGACTCTTTGGGCTCAGTAACTTGTTGGGGACCATGTGATGGAAAAAGAGAAACTGAAAGAAGTGGAGCTTGGAAGGATAATGGGGTAGAATTCTGGCACATTGATTCCAGGAATTCTCAGGGTCATTCATGTATCCTCTGGTGAAGATGACTAGCAGAGAGTTATAAATACGAAGCTGTACATCAAGGAATTGTTTACCTGTTAACTACTAACCAACCTTGGAACTTTAACTAAATCTGTCAGAATGAATTCCAGCCTTACTACAAAGAGAATAGAGAAAAATAAGAAGAGAAATAAATATTAGAACTTGAATACTATCCATATTAAAGAGGTTATATGAGGGAGAAATACATGAATGAAACAGAAAATAAAAAGTAAGTTGGAAAGAATTTAAACTTTTGCACATCATGGAAGCCATCAAGAGCATTTCAACCCAAATTTTCATAATAACACCACTATCTCTCCTTTATGGCATTAGAAATACATTTTAATAGGAGTAATTATTTTACTCAGAATCATAAATTAACTCTATATCTTTCATTTCCTGTATCCGTTAATCATAAAATTTTGAAAAATATACTTTTGAAATAGAGTAAGTTTCACCAAATATAATTGGATACATACAAATAGCCTATGAAAATAAATTTTAATGGAAAAACAGTTTAGGTACTTCAGTTTTTCTAAAACAAACAATATTCTAAATTTTTTATAGGAAAACATGAATTTTCATAAACAGACCTTGTAAATATGAATTTTCAACTAAACCAGCTCAAATGCTATCACGTTTTTTGAAAAAGACTAGATTACTGAAATTTTAATCAAAACTAGTTGTAAGCAGGAGTTTACTTCAAATAAATCTGAAAGAAATGTAGACTTTTAATTAATTATAGCATACACTTCTTTTCAAAACTTATAAAAATACTTTTCCACTAAACTAGTCTATTTCACCTTAAAAAGCAGTAGTCCTCTTAAAAATAAAAAGTTGGAGCATATGAATTTTCATAAAAACAAGATTTTAGATATGACTGTTCATCCATACTAGCCTAAAAATGGCAATTTTCTTATTAAATATAAAGAGTATATCAAAATGCAGTTACTAACAATATTTTTTTCAAAATAGCTTAAAACACAGCTTAGAAAATAATAGTTTAAATCAGATTTAGAAAAAGTAAATTTCAATCAGAATAATTTATAAACATGAGAATTCACATACATTAACTTAAATAAAGCTATAAAGCTAATCATCTTTCTTTTTTTCCTTTAAATCACCTTTGCCAAAGTTAAGGTACCTTGCAGCATTCTAGCTATTGATCTGCCTTATTCCAAATTATAGTCCACACATCACTTCCATTTCTAAAATGGGGCTGGGATGAGGAGGAGTTACTCTTTAACGAGTACAGAGTTTCTGTTAAGGATGATGAAAAAGTTCTGGAAATAGTTAGTGATGAAAGTTTCTCTACATTGTCAGTGTATGCAATGCCATTAAATTACACACTTAAAATGGTTAAAACAATAAAAAGAAAGACTCAAGTTCTGCTACAATATTAACAAATCTTCGCATAATTGGACCTGTGACTTTTTGTTTTTTCCTAATCTCTGTATATTTTTGCTTCAACTGCATCAAGCTGTCTGGGGCTTCCACCAGTTCATAGTTTCTTAGTGTTGCCTCACCCAAATACTTGTTCTCCATCTGCTTGGAAACACACACACAAACACACACACACACATTACATCCTTTTTTGCCTTATTAGCTGCTGTTTATTATTTAAGTCTCAGGTGCGGTGACATTTTTGGCTGGCTTTCCTTCTTCCCAGGTAGAAGCAGGTTCTCATCAGTTGTGTTCCCATAATACTCTCGTCAAACGTCTACTACTCTGTACTTCCTGTTGTTATAAAATCATTGCTTTATGCATCTATCTCACCATAGACCAAAGGTACAGGCTGTTTTTTTCCTTTTTGAATACCTAGTGTCTGGCCTACTGCCTGATATGTAGTATGTGCTCAATAAATGCTATTGAATCAATTCATACATTGTTTTTCTTTCCCATTTTGTATTTATTCTCACATACCACTTTGTCAATGTTTATCTTGCTTTGAGGGGCTCAAAATGCATTGGATATATCAGATAACTTCTTTAGTTGACAACTTAGTATTTATTGGTTTAATTTTTCATTATGTTATTTGAATATGTTGATTCTCAATTACTTCATGTTATTTATGTTTTGTCATATCAACAAACTGAAATCTTTTGAAGGCAAGGACTTCTTTTGCCATTCTCATGTGAGCCTCAAATTGCATGTTCCATGCATTTAATCTACACTCAGTTAACAACTTTCAATTGCAAAAATTTTGAAATAAAAGCAAATTTCTTTAAATTCTCCCTAATCTAAGTTTTTGTTTACCTTGTATGATTAGGCAAATGGTTGTCTATAAGGTGGCATTTTAGGCTATTTGCTTCTTAGGCTTATTATAAGACTGTACTCATTAACTCACAAGTGTTTCCAAATAAATGCTTCAGTAGCTAATATAATATTCCCAGGTCAGCTTTGCCTTTTTCGGTTTCACAATACCTTTTGATGTTTCTGTTGCACTAAACTAGAGAAAAACATTAAATTTTTAGCATGTGTATGAAATTGCCTCTTATTTTTAAGACAATAAGTCACTTATTCATTTATTCAACAACATGAGCATTTACTGCATGCCTGCTAAGTATTATTGCAGTCACTAAAGGACGAGATATAACTCCAAACAAAATCAAGTTCTGCTATGATAGTACTTACATTTTAGTGGGTAGCCAGGAAATAGTCAGACCAAAACTATATGCATGAAACGAAGGGTGATAATCAATGTGAAGAAGAAAAATAAAGCAGAATGGGGCAAACAAAATGTGAGGGTGGGGGGGATCATTAAATGTGTGCAGTAAGGACCCTAGAGACCTGTGAAGGTGAGGAAGACATGTAAAACTAAACAGAGGAGCCCAAATAGTGAAAATACAAAAGATTTTGAGAGAAGCACGTGCTTTTGCATCCAAGGAGCAACATGAAAACCAGGGGTGGAGGTGAATGTGGTAGATTAAACAAAGGGAAAATCTAGCATGAGAACAAGGAGTAATTGGTGGAAGGGACAATGGTAGGATCACATTAGACCCTACAGGCCACCGTAAGAACTTGGCTTTTACTCTGAGTGAGACAGAATGTCATCGGGCAATTCTGAGCAAAGAAGGACATGATCTGACCTATGTTGTAAAAATGGCTCTCTGGCTGCAGAGTGCCAAAGGAGAACATATGGGGCCTATTTAGCAGCAGCAAAACAACTGAGAAGGTTTCAATAGTTTAGGCGAGAAAAATGGTGGCTTAGAATAGGGTGGGAAGTGCTAAACTCTACTTACAGTTCCAAAAATAAACAAAAAATGAGATGAAAAGAGTTAATGAGTTACATATGAGTTCAATGGAAATAAAGGAGCCAAAGATGACATTACGTTTTAGGACCTGAGAAAATGAAAAAAATGGATTTGTGAAATTATGGAAGAAGCCAATTTACAGAGGGTTTTTTTGTTTTGTTTTTTTTGTAGGAACTATAGTTTGCAAAGGCTATTCAACATTCCAATGAGAAAGTCAAAGGAGAAGCTGGATAGGAGAAGCTTCTCCTCCAACCCCCTTTGTACTCTCCATAATTAAGCTCATGTACCCTGCCACAAACTCATCAATATGTATTGATGAGACTAAGTGTTGTTCAATGGAAGTCTGTATTCGGATGGCCATCATAAAAATGTTCTGTATAATACCATGTTTAGAAAGGAAATGTCATTATCTCTTCTGTTTAGGGGAGGCCTGTTCTTTTTTCTGTTTCTTTTTTTAAATGAGGAAGAAGGAAACATTATTCAATGAGAATAGCTTAACTGGTACAGCATTGCCGTGAAACTGTGAACCAGTCGGCTCAGCTCTGGCCCAGAAGTGCACTCACGCAAACGTACACCTGCAGTGTTTCAGCTTCTGTATTTCAGCTCCAGCCAAAGAGATTCTGTCTTCAGCCTTCATTTTTTAAATTGTTTTTTTTTAATTTTTCAATTACAGTTGACATACATTAGTATATTAGTTTCACGTGTACACCCTGATGATTAGACACTACATAGCTTACTAAGGGATCATCCCAACACCATACATAGTTATTAGAATATTATTGACTATATTCTATATGCTGGATTTCACATCCCCATGACTATTTTGTAACAACCAATTTGCTCTTCTTAATCCCTTTACCTGTTTCACCCATCTCCCAAGCCCCCTTTCACCTGGCAACAATTAAAATGTTCTCTGTGTCTATGAGTCTCTTTCTGCTCTGCTTGTTTTGGTTTTTAGATTCAATCGTTAATCGATATGTATTTATTGCCATTTCATTGTTCACATTTTAATCTTTTTTTTCTTCTTCTTCTTAAAGAAGACCCTTTAACATTTTATATAATACTGGTTTGGCGGTGATGAACTCCTTTAGCTTTTTCTTTTCTGAGAAGCTCTTTATCTGTTCTTTGATTGAGGCATTTTCTCTAAGAGATTGGTTGCTTACGTTTTTGAGGCAAACCGTTTTCTGAGAGCCAAAATATCTATGAAAAACATCTTTATGAACTGGAAACACAAATTAATCCCCTTCAAAGATATGAGAATTTATGTGGCTCTACTGAGCACCAGATGGAAGACTGGCACACTGTGCATGTCAACAAGGATTACTGTCATTTAATTTGGTGTTTATACTGGGACTTGTTCTGTGAGCAGCCCGCATAGGGAAAACCTTTAATACCACAGATCTACAGCTCAGATGGGGTAAACTTCCTGGAAACTCCCATGAGGTTAGGCCCTGGGCTTTCCTTCTAATCTCCTTATTCTAGGTTGAAAAAGTATTTTATAGACACTGCTCATAAGGTCTGTGACTTCTGTGACTGTGCTTGTCAAACTTATATTTCTTGGAGTGCCTTTGTTTTAATTGGAGAGCATTTTTGGACTGGAGCGACCTCTCCTCTTAGAGCTGCATGCCACTGTGGTTTGTCTTCCATTTGCAGCCTCGCTGTCAGCAGTTCTGCCAGAGGGCTGCAAGTTCAAGACAATATGCTGCTGGAGCTTTCTTCCACATTCTATGTTACAACTGGTCTCTTCCACCTGACACAGTACAGTTATGTTGTTCCCATGGTCTCATTCATGTTTCTCATATGAATGACGTGGTTGGTATAGCTGTTTTCAATAGAATAGGGAAGTCTTCATAAGGCCTATCAACAAGCCAGTTTACTACTTTAATTCCTATTGCAGCCTTCAAAATAAAAACATGTCTGAAGGCTTGAAGAAATCAATTATTCAAGAAAAATGCATGCTATACTTCTTTTATTTTCCTTTCACTTGGGAACAAAGGAAAGGAGGTTACAACTTGAAAGTTTCCATGGAACCATTGCAACAACTGAGTTAGTCCCTGGCGAGCCATAGGCTCCATCTGAGAAGGGCTTCTCACAGGTTGTTTGTGTCCCCCCCCAAAAAAATTTGTTTAATTCGTAATGCCCAGTACCTGTGAATATGAACTTATTTGAAAATAATGTGTTTGCATATGTAATCAAGTTAAGAAAAATGGTCATACTGGATTAGGATGGGCCATAACTCTCATGAGTGGTGTCCTTATAAGAAGACCATGTGATGACAGAGACAGAGATTGGAGTGATTCAGCCATGTCCAAGGATTTCCAAGTGCTGAAGGTGACCATCAGAAGCCAGGAGAGAAGCATGGAACAGTTTCTCCCTGAGAGCTTCCAGAAGCAACCAATCTTGCCAATACCTTGACTTCCAGCCTCCAGAAATATGAAAATAAATGTCTATTACCCAGGTGGTGGTACTGTGTTACAGAAGCCCTAGGAAAAGAAATGCAAAAGGGAAAATACTACCTCTTTTCTATTTACTTGAAAACAAAGAAAAGGAGGTAACAACTGGCTCCATGGCAACTACTGATCCGCTCCCTGGAGAGTCACTGATGCCTGTTTGAAAATCACTGTTACAGTCAACTGCTTACATTTTTGTACCCTACTGAAATGAAGAACGATCAGTTATTTTGACTGCTATTGTTGAAGGTGCCTTGCTTCTCATATCCCTTTGCAATTGAAGTTACCCACTAAGAAGTATGCATCCTTTCTTTACCATTCTACATCCTTGTTTGTTAAGAATCAACCTAAATATCATCTATTTTGGGACATCTTTCCTCTGCCAGACTCCACTCTTCCACAGACACCCCCACCCCCCACATGTATGCACTTTACATTGGAAGTCCCACTGCTCTGCTGCAATTCAATGTATCATATGTTGAATAAGCTGACCCCGAGAAAACCTGCTATGTATTTACCTCTATCTCCAACTCCTGCAAACAGCCTGAGTCATTTATGGTCATAATTGAAACATGTGGCCATAATTGGATTTTTCTCCACCCAGTCATGTAATTAGATCAGAAGTTGGCAGAAGCTCCAATAGCAACAAGAACATAAGTATTGAAAGAATCTTTGATGTTCCCAATATACCTATATGGGATTATCAAACCCTTGTTTACAATTTTAAGTATAAGAAATACAGAGAGATGAAGTTATTAGTAAAGCTAGTTCAAGTGGTATACATGTTTGAAGAAGGTCAGGAAGGATATTGATGGGCTATGATAAGCCAAAGCTTTAAAGAAGCAGAAATAAGAACCTTATTTGAAAACAGAGAAGATAGTAGTCCAGATGCAGAGAAGGAAGCACAAACAAGAGTATACATAGCTGATAGTAGAGAGATGGAGAAGGAAGAGGCAGCTAACTCCAATTCCAGTTCCAGGAGATGTGTTTGACAGTAAACAGTAATTCCTTGAGATAGCTGAGGTCAGACTCTCTTACTTAAACGTTCAAGTACCATTCTAGAATTCCATGAGCCTTGTTTGTGCTCTATCCAGCCCTACTGCTAACTAACTTGTCAGTGTCTCCTACTAAACTGTTAGCTTTGTAAGAAAGAAACTTCAATCATTCTGACTTTATCTATCTACCTAGTAAGCTCTCAGTATAACATTTGTTGGCTGTACCAGAGCTAATCCAAAAATGTCAGGACAAATGAGAACTTTCAAGTGTATCTGCCTGCACTGACATACTTTTCAGAGTAAGAAAAACATTTATGGAATGCTAATAACATTTTTATCCGTAAAACATTGTGCTGTATCTAGCTCATACTAGGATTTAAGGTCTCCCTTTTCCAATCTGCCATGTCAATAATTGCCAAGTCTGACTGATTCTTTCTCTGTGTCTCAAAGCTGTTTTGTTCTCCACACACCACCACCTCTGCCCTAGAGTATTAATTTAGCTAAATCACCATTATTTCTTCCTCACATGTCTTCCTGCCTCAGTTGTGATTCACTGCAGCTAATTTTTCCATTATTCTCCAGAAGATTCTATAACATAAGTCTGGTCATTTTATTCCAGTAAATAAAAACTTACAAACCCCACCCCCCTTGTTTGTATGATTATGTGGTAAAACCCCAGTTCTTTCACATTGTACACAAGGTCCTTCATGATCTGACACTTGTCTTCCTCAGCCCTATGTTATGTCCTTATTCTTTCCTCTCCTTTGCCCTTCTCTGCTCCGGCTAAGCTAGTTCTCTCAGTTCCTTGAATACACTGTGTCCTCTCAGCCCTGGGTCTCCAAGCATGCTATTTCCTTGGCCCAGAACTGTTTCTACAGAAAACCTCAATGCCCCTCAAACTCATACCACACTACTTCCTATCTGAGTCATGCCGACTCATTCTTCAATTACTGGCTCAGAAACTACCTCTAATATTTCAATAACTACTCTTTCCATTCCTAAATTTAGGCTGGCTTTTGCTCCTGTATGTTCCCATAACCACTCATATTTACATTGTTATACTTGGCTATATCATTCACCCACTATATTGTAAACTCTTTATAGCCAAGGACTCCATATAGTGTGCAACCATGTTATCTGAGCATCTAATGTAAAGTGCAGGACCATAGGAGGCACTGATGATTAAATATTTTTTAATAGAGGGAAGTAGAACAAAGGCATTTATATCTGTAGAAAGCAAAATAAGTATACAACCTGGTACAAGGCAGATGATAAACAGACACATGTTAAGAATTTGAAAAATTTTTGTTTGTGAAACAGGAAGCAAAGTAACATCTCTATGTGAGATTGCCTCTAGGAGTGGAAGCAGCAGAGAGAGTTACGATGCACGATGGAGAGGAGTCTTAACCATTCTAGGAGTCTAGTCCAGGTCAGTCGTATTTGCCTCAGTCTGTAGGCTGGCAAATGGATTGTCTCCAAAGAAGGGCTTTGCATTGTTTCAAATTCAGATACAAATTCAAAGAAAAGACTGAAAGGCTCCTATTAGAATTAGAAAGGTCCATCTTTATTGTTACCTTTTCCCAAACACTGCAATCCAGCAATTAATTGAGCAATAAACTTTGGTTTTGCCCTGCTCTGAAATAAAATGGGTAAGCATTCACCAGATTGTTTTATCTGAAGATTTAAATTGCCCTACAGTCCCCACAGTCTACACCATTGTATTTTAAACACTTTTCCAACTTTTGTAAAATTGCAATAGCACCCAATCTTATAGAAATATAGAGTATATACATAAATAATCTCATTAAAACTATTAACTAGTGTGGGTAGGAAGGGCAAGTATTAATATTCATATTTATTTTTGAGTTAGAGGCCTAAGACAATAGAATGATATTATCATATCATAAGAGCTGAGATTTATTGAGTCTCTACTCTGTTTCACATATATTATCTCACTTGATTATCACAATAATCCAATGAACCAGTATTATTATTTTCCCATTTTGTGGATGACAAGAACTTAAATTTAGAATTAAGTAATATGCCCAAGGTCACACAACTAACAGAGAGAAGCACAGAAATTCAGACCTACTGCCATATTCCAATCTGATGCTGTTTTTCACAGTTACTGAGAATTTCCTCAATTTGTTTTTTGAGTTTTTATTTTTTATGTCTAAGTATTTTTTTCTTTTTTTATCGTTATTCAAGTACAGTTGTTCCCATTTTCCTGCTAACACTTTCTCTATCCCCACCTCCCACCCTCAGTCCTTCCCCCATTTAGCTTTGTCCACGGGTCCTTTATACATGTTCCTTGATGACCCTTCCCCTTCTTTCCCCCAATTATCCTTCTCCCCTCTCCCCTCTTGTTACTGTCAGTTTGTTCTTTATTTCTATGTCTCTGGTTCTATTTTGCTTGCTTGTTTGTTTTGTTGATTAGGTTCCCTCATTAATGCTCTATCATGCAGCTCAAAATAGAAATAATCTTTTCATTCAAGTTTGTTCACCTGAAGTAACTCCCTCTTTTTCAATTTTCTGCATGAAGATCTCATTCCACTTGTACCTCCCCTGCCCTCTCCTCCTGCTTCCTCTTTTAAGATTACAAAAAGAAAAACTATTTATGTTTTGCCAGGTCAGTTTTAAGAATAACTGTACATAAATTCAAGGTCTCAAGATCTTTATTTTTATTACCAAATTATAATACTAATGTTCATACTCTTTTTCATATTCTTTCTTCAAAATTATTTGGCCTTTGCCATACAGATAACTGTCTTCTCATGCAAGAAAGTTCTTGGAAACAGAGACTATTAATGTCACTGCAACTAGTGAGAATGTCCTCATAATGTAAGGACTGTAAGGACATATCGGTTGTCTATACGCTTAGGAATAGGCATTAAATTGCTGACTTATCAGGATTTTCATTTTCAAAGTAAGTTTGAAACAACTGGATACACATTTTATGCTGTCTTATTATCTTCTAAATAAGATTAATCATTCTTAAAGGTTCTATTAGGAAAACATATTAAATAGTATCTATCTGTGCTCATTTTTGCCAACCGAGTTGCAAGGAAGATTTAAGTTAATCTAGAAAATAAACCATCCATTATTATCACATTATAGGGCCAGAATACAAAGCCCATAAAATGTCAAACTGATGTTTTGGCTACTTGTGAATTTCCCTCAGTCTGCTGATGATAGGAAGACTTTAATGTTATTCTTTATAGCTGTGTTCAATAGCAAGAATACTGCAACCCTAGAGTGTGACTAATGTGTTTTTATTAGCAGCCAATTTATTTTATATTGTCATAAGTACTGCTGTTATACATATTTGATTATTCAATATTAAACAGTTTCTGTATGGCATTAGACTCAATCAACCAGTATTACATGTGAAACACACTTGAACCCTTAGAGGAAAATTTTACTTGCCTGGAAAAGAGGAATCAGACCAAATACAAAAAGGAAGCTAATCTTTTTTCACTTGCTGTCCTTAAATCATTTGTATGGTAAAAAAAAAAAAACAAAAAACATAACACAAGATCAAGTTTCTCACATTTTTAAGTGTACAGTCGAGTATTGTTCACTACAGATGCAATGTTGTGCAGAAGATCTCTAGAACTTTTTCATGTTGCATGACTGAAATTTTATACCCACTTAATGGGAATTCCCTTCCTGGCCCTGGCAACCATCATTCTACTTTCTGCTTCTGAGTCTGACTCCTTCAGATATACCATGTGAGTGGAATCAGGAATGTTTTTCGTTCTATGACTGGTTTACCTACCATAATGGCCATAAGTTTCATTGTTATGGTAGCATATTATATGATTTCCTTTTTTAAAGATGAATAATATTTCATTGTATGTTTATACCACATTTCTTTATCCATTCACCTGGCACTTAAGTTGTTTCTACCTCATGACAAAGTGAATCATGTTATAATAAACATAGGACTGAAAATACTTCTTTGAGTATCTGCTTTCTATTCTTTTGAATACCCAAAAGTGGAACTGTTGCATTATACAGTATTTGTACCCTTAGCTGTTTTTTTTTTTTGAGGAAACTTGACTTGACATTGTTTTCTATAATATCCAAGAGTACATGAGGATCCCAATTTTACCTTCTTGCCAATACTTGGTGTTTTGTGGGTGTGTTTTTTTTTCTGATAATTGCCTTTTCAACAGGGTTGGGTTCATAGCTCACTGTGGTTTTGATTTCCATTTGCCTGATGATTAGCAATGTTGAGCATCTTTTCAAATAAATATTGGCCATTTATATGGCTTCTTAGGAGAAATATTTACTCAAGACTTTTCTTCAGGTTTTAATCAGTTATTAGTTATTTTTTTAACTACAGAGTTTTAGGATATTTGGGGTATGAACCCCTTATGATATACATAGTTGTAAATGTTCTGTCCCATCCCATGGGTTATCTTTTCACTCAGCTAATAGTTTTCTTTGCTGGGTTGAAACTTTTTAATTTGATATGGTCCTACTTGTAAATTTTTGCTTTAGTTGACTGTGCTTTTGGTAACATATCCAAGAAAGTATTACCAAGACTATTATCTTCAAAATTTTCCCTTATGTTTTCTTTGAGGAGATTTACAGTTTTGGTTCTTAATGTTTAAGTCTTTAATCCATTTTGGGTTGATTTTTGTGTAGGATAAAGAATCTAGTTTAATCCTTTAGCATGTGAACATCCAGTTTTCCAGTCCCATGTGTTGTCAAGACTATCTTTTTCCTATTGTATATTTTCCGCATGCTTGTTAAAAATCACTGCACCACATATGCGTGCTTTTTCCCTGGGCTTTTTGGTCTGTCCCATTGGCCTCCATATCTGCATTTATGCACATTGCTTTGTTAACTTACTTTGTGATAACACGTTTTGAAGTCAAGAAGTATAAGGCCTCCAATAGCTCATTTTCCAAAAGATTGTTTTATTTATTCTAGATCATTGTGCTTTCATATGAATTTTAGGATTTTTTTTTTCTGTAAAAAAATGCCATAATGATTTTGATAAGGATTTCAATGAATTTGTATATTGTTTGGAGTATATGGACATTTTAACAATATTAATTTTCCAGTCCATGAACACAAGATATCTTCCATTTAGCTATGTCACTTTCATTGTTTTCAGTGATGTTTTGCGGTTTTCATTATTCAAGTGTTTCACCTCTCTTGTCAAGTTGATTTCTAAGTATTTTCTTCTTTTTGAAGAAATGGGATTGTTTCCTTAACATTCTTTTTATATTGTTTATTGTTGGTTATTGAAATGCAACTGATTTTTGTATGTTAACTTTGTATCCTGTGACTTTGCTGAATTAATTTATTAGTTCTAACATTTTTTAAATATCTTATTAATTATGCTATTACAGTTGCCTCAATTTTCCCCTTACCCCTCCTCCCAGCACCCCATTTTGATTACCATGAAATATCTTTTTTTTGTTTTTCACTTATAGCCAATGTGTGTCCTTAAATCTAAAGTTATTTTCTTGTACACAACACACAATTGAATTATTCAAATGCATTTGGCCACCCTATGTCTATATTAGGGAGCTTAATCCATTTACACTTAAAGAAGTTTTTGATAGTAAAGGACTTACTAATGCCATTTCATTAATTTCTGTGAAGCAAATTCTCATATTTTTGTAGTTCTTTTGTCCTTCTTTTCCTCCCTTGATGTCTTCCTTTTCATAATCGCATAGCTTCATTCATTTGTGTATCTTCTGTAAGTATATTCTTTGTGGTGGCCATGAGCATATATTAAAAACCTTATAGTTATAAAAACCAGTTTAAAGTGAACAACTTCAATTGTATAGTATTTTGTACTTGTTTATATATTTACATTTACACTGAGATTTATACTTTCATATGCTTTTATGTTTCTGTTTATCATCTTTTGATTTCAATTTGAAGGACTTCCTTTAGCATTTCTTGTAATGCATGTCTAGATTTCAAAAACTCAGATTTTATCTAGGAAAGTATTGTTCATTCAGTGTTGAAGAACATCTTTAAGTCTTGATTATATCTTCTATAATAATTTAAAAGAATAAGTTTTTCTTTGGCTATAAACATATTATTATAATAACATTAAATTTTTCTATTTTCTATTTTTTCTTAGTAGTAATAGCTTACATTCTTTATTCCATTTACAATATTTAGCTATTTCAAATTAATTTATCATTGTAGCCATTACATAACAATTGTTTAATGGATGAGTACTTATATTAATATAATACTCTACCAGATTAAATAAAAAACTAAACTTTGCTGTTCCAATTTTAGTTTTCCTATCTAAATCCATCATTTTTGTCCAAGTCCTCACAGTGAATACAACTAAAGGATCCTACAGCATGTCTGAGTAATGTTCAAGATAGACTATGAGACAAAAATACAGAACAGACTTACAGTGAAAAATACTGGTTGTTTATCTGAAATTCAAATTTAACTCAGTGTCCTTTATTTTTACTGCTAAATATGGCAAATCTACTTCTGGAAAGCTCCTGACACTTAGTTTACCCCTTGGGAATTACAAGAACAAGAACAACTCAGCAGAACAGAAACAGACTCATGGATACAGAGAACATTTTGATGGCTGCCAGATGGAAGTAGGTTTGGGGGCTGGGTGAAAAAGGTGATGGATTTAAAAGTACAAATTGTTGGCTACAGAATAGCCATGAGGATGTAAAGTAAAGCACAAGGAATGTAGTCAGTAATATTGTATTAAGTGTATATGGTGCCAGATAGGTACTAGCATTGTCCAGGTCACTTTGCAAGTTATATACAAATATCTAACCACAGGGTTGTACCCCTGAAACTAATATATATTATGCATAAACTGTAATGAAAAAATTAAAAATTAAAAAATAACACCTATTTCTCAGTAAGGATATAACATACTCCCACTAGAACCAAATCTAAGGATAAAGTAAGATTTATATCAAGACAGGCACCATCATAAATTTGCAATGTGCCAGACACAATGCTTAGCTTTTAACACGAATTTCAGTACATAATCCTCCCAGCTACTACTATGCTTTAAAGGTAGGAAAATAACAATTTAGAGAGGCTAATTTGCCAAAAGCTATACCTCCAGGAAGTGAGACAGCCAGGATTCAGAGTTCTAATCTAGGTTGACATTCTCCAGACCCTGGGGGCTTACTCAAAGTGCTGTACTGAGAGGATCAAAGTTTTATTCTAATAATATATATATATGTCAGGGTTAATGGGAATACGATAGTAGATACTTTCTTCCAATCTTTATTTAAATGACATTTAGTGAGCGTTTCTATGTCAGACACTATTTTATATATAAAACAAAATGATAAACAAGACCTATACAATCCCTACACTCTCGAGTATACAATAAAATAAAAAACATTCTAGGAGAAAAAATCAATAGCAACTGTAGATTTAAAATACAAATAATAAAAATTCTTCTTACCAAAAAAAATGTTTATTATTTCTGACCTTGGAACTGTGTAGATGACAAGAAAATGTAAGCCTACACATCCTTGCAAAGCTATCACAGAAATAATAGCAAAATGAATTTCTCAAGTATGGCTGTTCATGAATATAAAGCATGGGAAATGCTAGACTTTATACATAACAATAGTTTCATTATCTGTGGTAGCTTGTTTCATGATTTGACATAAACAACTATTAAAGGTTTACATAAATATATGAACAAATTGAAACTTGTTTTCAAATTAATTTAAAAGACCATGCTAGTAAATTAGAAAATACTTTTTTAATCATTCAACTATCATATTCCATAATCTTTGAAAGAATTATCTCTAAATATTTTAAATTTTATTAGGCCAGGTATTATTCCTCTATGAACCTGTCAGTAGGACGGTTATACTATTTATTGATGAAATTAGAACATCTCTGAGTATGAAAGGAAGGACTATTCATTATTATGCCAGAATATAAGGTGTAGCCTGACGTGTCACAAATAAGCCATATTTGCAAGTAATTCATCCCTACTGCAGAAACTTCAAAGATCACCACTTTTTTTGTTGACTGACAGTAGACGCTTTTTTTTTTAGTGGGAACACAGGAGGGCACGGTACCAAAGGCATTATACACCGGCATTTGTCATGGCAGGTTTATGGTGTCATTGGCAGTGATCAGAGCTAAAAATACAGCAAAAGTGAAAACCCATCCTTGTAGTAATAAACATACATCCTTAGAAGACATACAGATACCATGCATCAGCTGGTTAAAATGATGAGATAAAGAGGGTGAAAAACAGTTATCATTGAATAGTTAATAATAAAATATGTAAAACTTGTCATCTGTTAGTACCACTAATCTCAGTCCTTTTTATCTGTGCATTTATTTGTGCAATGGTTTTAATGCCTGGAAATCCCTCATTTGAAAATTTTCCATATTGCCCTAGTAGCTGCTTATTACTAGTTTTTTTCTCTCTCTTTGCTAGCTTGAGTTTAATGTTGTCAACTCAATTCCATTTTCCTTGTAGTTATATGGAAAGGGGTTGTTTTAGAGATATGATTATTAATTAACAGGACCACTTGGCTTGACTTTCTTATAAATGACATATTGACACACTGTCTTGAAAATAATGAAGGGCATTACTCTTGACTTCTATGTTTGGGGCTGCCTTCTTTCTCCTTTGGTACATCTATAGGAAATTATCTTGTTTTCTGTATATAAACCAGTAATCATACTTACATATCCTAAAATAAGAGTTAACTTTCCATTTCAAAGAATTATCATATGCAAGAATGCTTACATGCTTATTTGCAAATACTGTTGTCCTTTCAAAAAATATCACGTTGCACTCAATAAAACCTATGTCATTATACCCAGAAAAGTAATAAACCCAAGAGGAAGTAAAAATGATTAACAGATAAGTAAAGAAGCTTTAATTTACTTCTTCCTGCTAATAGATATTTACATTAGCATATTGGGAGTAATGAGATAAAGTAAAAACGATATAAAAAGCGATGAACATTTTAAAGTTCAATTCACAGTACACTAAATTAGTTGAAAGTTAACTTTCTGTAGTTTCTCTTCTAAACACTCATTTTATAACCATTAGCTGCTTCTATACCAATACACATATAAAAGCCAGTGGGGCTTTCAATATACTTCCCTTCTAAGTAATAGTCACTACAAATTTTCTTCAACATTTCAGCAAACATTGGAAATCTTAACTGACTCAGGAGACATGTTTATCAGGTTGAACTTTGGAAAAAGCTACATGTAAGAAAAACACATTATATTTCAATACAATCTCTCTCCAAGACACTGAAGGTGTTTTAGGAACTTAGAAAATCAATGACACCTCACAATATGTCTGTGAAGTGAGTAGACATTATTATGTTTTACCAATGAGAAAAGAGATAGGGGAAATTAAAGGGAAAAACAGGCCAGTAAAATATGCTGGAGAATAAAACAATTGTACAGAGGACCAAGAACCAAAGCCACAGCTATACATTTTTATACTATTGAAAAATTCTAGAATTAAATGTAAAAACTAGGAAAATAATTTTGCATGTATGGCCTTGGCACACCTTCTTAAATCTGATCTTCTTGAGATTTGATCTGCCATTATGTTGTATTCCCTAAAGGTATAAAAACCTCTAGGCAATCAAAGTGAAAAAGTAAAATAAGGGTGTCAGAAAAGTCCCCTTTTAAAAAATTATTTAAACTAAAATAAATTTTAAAAAAAAACCAGTTCACTCATTTCTCCCACCTCCCATCCTCTGTCTATGGCTATGATAGAGATAGATAAATAGATAGATAGATAGATAGATAGATAGATAGATCTATAGATTGATCTATAGATTGATCTATCTATCTATCTATATATAGCTATATATCAGATTAAAATATCAATCTTTTAGATCTGTTTAATATTAATCAGATTATAATACACACACATACATATATCCCAATTTTTTTATCTATTTATTCATTAAGGGAAAGTTAGGTTGTTTTCATATCCTAGACAATGTATAAATAATGCTGCAGTGACCATGAGGTGTAGGTATCTTTTAAAGTTAGTGTTTTGTTTCCTTCAGATAAATACCCAGAAGTGGAAATACTGAATCATGTAGTAGCTCTATTTCTCAATTTTTGAGGAACTTCCATAGTGGCTGTACCTCTAAGCTCTAATACAGCAAATTGAGCAACTCTCTGCAGATGAATGGAATACTCTCCGTCCAAAAGCCCTCCTGAGCAGTGAAGCTTAATCTAAGTAACTGAGAGAGTATCATTCTACATAGGCTTAATATTTTCTAAAGCAATATGATGATTACATTCAAATTAGTAAAGACATAAACTAGAAAATAAATCTTAAGGAATATATTTTGCTTAAACTACTTTGTGATTAATGTCAAAAATTTGTACAGAATAGTTAACTAAAACATGATTTTTAAAAATCATCTTGCTTTTGTAACTATAACTTACAAAGTTTCAGGTTCTGAACACTATTTACGTGCACATTTTGTAGGACCCATAACTGACTTTCAGCTGTGTTGTAGCCCATCTGCTCTTTGCTGCACAGAGTATCGTCAGAGGTCACCTGCAGATTACTAGCCTGCTCTTCTTTCCCCTTTTCGTCCTCTGCAGCCTTTAATTATCAGCTTACTTTAATTATTCCACTTCATCGTATTTGTCCAGCTAATTCCTTACACATAAGTCCACACATCTTCTTTGCCCTAATGGCTTTTTCTTCTCAGATCATGACTTTATATTTTAAAAACCAAATCAGTGTTTTTATAATTGATCTTGTTGTAGGAAAAAAATAGAAGATAAAAAATATAACAAATTACAAAGTGATTTCTCTGCATGTAGAAAATCGTATAGTGGTTTTCCTTCATATTAAAAAAAAGATTGTTTAAATGGCCTTTAAATAAATTTAAATAAATGTTCTACCTCCAACACTATATTCAAGCATTTACTTTCTGGTCTCTGAAGCTAAGAGTATTAAAATAATTTACTTTGAAGAGAAGTAAATTAAATAGTAAAGATAACTAAAAAGCTATCTGAGTCAACTCAGCAGCTTTGGTTTTCTTAACTTGTTTTTTTTTTTTTCAGTTTTGTTATAGACACAAGAAAAGAAAAGAATAAAGGAAAGCAAAGCAAAAGAAAGGAGAGGAAAGAAAAGAGAAAAGTGTTTGACATAAAGGACCCCCATGCTGTAAAGCTGTGTAACAATATTACCATTATATTTGGTCCTTATTTAAACTGTAAGGTAATATGCCATCAAAAAAAGAACCTGACTTATTGATTGGACTTTTAAGAGGAATACAGATAATATAAATTTGCATATAGCATGGTCATACAGTATTTTTTCTGTTTTGGAGAGGAAAAATATATATGATTTCTTTTGAAAATTTGAAATATGTTCATTCTGTATCTATAAACTAGAAAAACTAATATTGAAAATTCTTGTCTCAAAATCATCAGTGAATCTATTTATATAAAAGATAGCTGTACATACATAGAACTTTTAGCAACCATGATTAATCAGGGCAATGTTTCACACAAATATTTACCTGATTTCTCTCCCCCACTCTCCCTCTCATCAAAGCCAGAATAGATCAGGTTTGAAATAGCAGTTGTCCACAGGGATTTGCTCCCAATTGTGTTGATCTGATGTTCTTTGTCTATGTGATGACAAAGCAATGGCGTGTATTTGCATCAAAGGCAGGAAATGCGTTGTTTTTTTTTTTCTTTGATCTCTAAAGAGGAATTCTTGAGTGGAAAAGTGAGAGGATAGACCTTAAGACATTTTCTTAATATTTTAATCTGAGTATAAACTACTTTTATGTGAAAAGCCAGAAATTCCTAAAAGTGCAATTCCAAAATGAAGAGTGCCTGATTTTATATTAGTTTTTTTAATGTTTAAATCAAAATGACTCTCCCCTTTTAGACACCTATGAGTTTAGACACCTATGACTCTCCCCTTTTAGACACCTATGAGTCCCAAATTGGAGATACTTTACTCACTTGGAAGCCTGATATTATATTTTTAGCTTGAAAATAAGTAAGATCCTGAAACTCAATACTATATCTTTAAGAGTGATATCATCAATGCCCTTTGTTATTTCTCTCAGTTATTTGGACCCCTTACTGAACTAGCAAAATCTGTGACATTCTTTCCTTACCTTTTCCATTTTCCTTTCAGTTTTCAGCATTGTACTAATTTCTTCAATCAGCTTACTTGAGGTCAGACTGCATTTTGTCTCATACCCAATTAACGTATCTGTTCTTTTTCAATATGTGTATATGTGAGTGAGTGTGTATATGTGAGTGAGATATTTGTTGTCTACTATATTCCATGCACAAAATATTGAGATAAATGATATGCCTAAATATAAGAGCTAAAGCTGCAAAGCTTCTAGAAGAAAACCTGTGAGAATATCTTCATGAGCTGGGGTTGACACAAATTTTTTAGACAAATCACACAAAAATTACTAAAAATAAAAAATGATAATTCATCAAAATTTAAACTTCTGTCAATTAAAAAATATTAGAAAATTAATAGAAAAGATAGACTGGTAAAATATTAATAATACTTATATTTGACAAAGGACTTGTGCCTCAAATATATAAATAACTTCTTGAATTCAAAATAAAATCAAATGATATCATAAAATTGGACAAAATATATGAACAGAAGATAGAAGAATAGAAAGTAAGCATATTAAAAGGTGCTTAACATTATTATCCATTAGGTAAATACAAATTAAAACCACTATGAGATATTCCTTCATACACAAAATACTGGAGGGATATAAATCAACTTTCATATGAAGGGTACAGGACTTTCATATATTGTTTATTACAGAACTGTTAGACCCAATAATTCTATTCATAAATATAAATGTGCCCAAAGATCTGAAAACATACGTCCACAAAATCTCGCACATATGTTCATAGCATGTTTATTCCCAATAACCCAAAGTGAAAACACTAATATAATAGTAAAAAAAAAAGATAAAAAATAGATTCTGTGTCACACCAAAAGTTTATTTTCCTGGGGAAGGGAAAGAAGGGTAGCAGATTGAACAAAGTGTGCTGTCAGAGTGTGATGAAAATCTGACAGTTTCCTCCAGCCCAATGGGGAATTCTGGAGCAAAGACTGGCAATTAGTGCAATCTGCTTTGGGTAGAAAGGGCTAAGCTCCTTTGCCAACAGCTTGTTTAGTAATTGCCTGTGGGCTGCTCTAAGATGACCATGTCCTTAAGTTACTGCCACCTGACTTAGTCATTGACTGGGGAATCACCAAAAATAGTGTGGCCCAGGCTCAAGAGCTGAGACAGATCGTGCAGAATCCCACAACTAGAGGCTGTCAGCCAACCACATGCCTGGCAGCTGGCAAGGAGTCCTCTCTGCAGGGGCACTTAAGTAGCAGATCACCAAGATTTTCACTCTGTGAGGCTCAAATTATGTAAACTTCAAAACTAGGCTATGGAATGAGATGCGATGATGGTGGTTATCTTTAGAGAACAGAAAGACGTGAGTGGTTGCAATGGATCACTAGAGTGGTTTCTGTGGTGCTGGGCATGTCCTATTTCTTAATCTAAGTGCAGGTTATATAAACGGGTTTGTTTTATGATATTTCATCGGACTATGCACTCATGACTCATGCACCTTTTGTGTGTATGTTTATTTAATTAAAAGAAAAGCAAATTGTTTCAGTCATTTCCATAACAGAAATGTAAACTAGATAATGGTTTCAAGAGTGAGTGAATGGTGGAAAATTTAGAATGTATGTATTTTTAAGCATGACAAAAGGAACACATTGTGTTGTACTATTCTAAAAGACAAGATATTCGTGAAAGTAGAAGTGATTACAACATCCAGATATGTAGATATCAGTGTAATATTAGGAGCCTAATGAGCTACATTTAATTTAATATCTAATAGCATTTGTAACTTAATGAATTTTGAAATACAGAAACAGCCTATAAATCCAATCTGCATTTTTACAATATACTCCTTCCTGAAGCAAATCTAATTTTCCTCAAATTTCTATTCTTAAAATTAATGTGAATGATATATTACTAATTAAATGCTACCATTTAGTAAATATTTGTTGAATTTTAGCAAACCCATCTAAAGTAGACTAAAACTAAAATTGTTTTTCTCTTATTTCTCTCGTATCTAAAAGTCACAATACACAGAAACTAATGCTTATCTTGTTTTCAACACACACATATAACATACAAGCAAATACATTTTTAAAATAAATCCGCCACATATTAGGCACCATTCTAGTTCCCAGGGATAAAGAGATGACTATAATGTAGCTCATATTATCAAGAAACTAAAAGTCTAGCATAGGAAAATACACTTAGCACTATAATGTATCCTATGCTAGTAGTGAAAGAGAAAGGTTGTGGAAGCACAGAGAACAAAAGATACTGCATTTCTTTTCTCAGTCTCAGGAAAAAGACCTGGCAGCTAAATGCCCCAGAGAAGTTTTCCTTAAAATGTAAGCAAGAGTTTACCAAAAGGAAAAGACAGGACCTTTCAGGCAAGAGGGAAACATAATTAAAGGCAGAAAGGGGTGAAGGTGAAAACTTGAGTATTGTTAGGATTGTTGAGTGTTGTAAAGTGGCCTAATTCGGCCCAGGTGGTGCAAAAAGGGTACAGGGAAGGGCTGGGGGGCAAAGGCTGGAAATGTAGATTGGGAATACACAACGAAGCATTAGGTCAGATGGAGGAGTCTAGAACAGTGATATGAAGTAATACTTTGAGGACACAGGAGAGGAGTAGCTTGCGAAGGCAGCGAAGCCAATGAGAGAGACAGGGAGAGAAAAGCAGATAGAGAAGCAGAAGGAGGGCAAATAATTAAGTCAAGGGAAGAGGAGGCTTGGAAAAGAAGACAACCAGCAGGGTCAAAATGTTGTACAGAAGTCACACAGGATGAGATATGAAAAGGAACCCTCGGACTTGGCAGACAGAAGGTGGGGTTAATAGCCTGAAGTGGAAGGTCAGAATGCAGTCTGCCTGGGAATGATGAGGTTGAGGAGTAGGGTGTTGTTATTGTGCATTTGAGAAAGGGAAGAAACAGATGAAGCAGAGAAGAGAATTTGTTGTTGTTTTTTAAAGACAAAACTATAGTTGGAGGCTAAATGGCATAAGCCTATAAAGAAGAAATAATTGAAGATATAAGGAAGGAGGTAAAAGGACATTTGGAAAGAAATATCCTTCCCCCCCTTTAAAATAGGGTGCAAGTAATGAAGAACGAGCATATATGTGGTATATTAGCAGTAGAGGAGTTGATTTAATAAGCAAACCTGACTAAGGGCTCTCATGAGTCCAGAGCAGAAAAGGATACACTAACATTTCACAGGAAGAGGTCAGTACCTAGAGTCTTGGGAACTACACATCCTCTAGTACATATATGCGTCGGTGCCAGAATTTGACTGTTCTCCCTGGAAAGCTTGCCTCAAAACACCTTACATTGACTTGTATCTTGTATACATGTTCTCTTTCTAATTTCTTCCCTTTCCTTCTCTCTTCCTTCCTCTTAATTTGAAGACAAAAAACACATTTTGTGTTCCTCTAGTGCTGACCGATGGGCACACTCTCCCTCTCAGCAAGGGACTTGTTTCTGAAGGGAGTCTTTTGGGAGAGAAATCTCCCATCCCCTGTCCCCACCATCCTTCACTACCCATCTCTCCTTCCTGGACCATTTGCACAACATTTGACTATTCCTACATTGAGTTAGACCTAATATAGTAATGAGTGTGATAAAAACAGTGAGAACGTGGTCATCACAACAGCCATCTTCAAAGTTGTGATACTAAGGCACAAAGAGTCGAAGTAAGTCAACTTGCACAAGTTTCACAGGCAGTAAGTGGTACTCAAAGTGTCAAATCCAGATGGCAATTACTCTGAAGTCCCTGCTTTCACCATGACCTCTTTAATCTCATCAAGAATGGATTGAGAGGCCAAACTGAGAAAACAGAAAATGGTATTTGTGTTTTCAGATGTTATTCTCTGAGTAAAATTGAGCTAAAGGTTTTGGAGATTTAGCCTTGCATTTTCAAAGGATCTCTAGTGTGCTTGTGTTTTGAGCATTTGCAACTAAATAGTTCATGATTAATTCCAAAACAATTCACAAGTTCTCCAAGGAAAATCAAGTGAAGCTGAGCTGCACTCAACACTTTCAAGTGTGTCTAAGCTCTTTTCACCTTCTTCTGAAATCTGCACCATTGTACACAGGATTTATATCTTCAACTCTCTAAAAACAGAGAAAGTGGATGAATGCAAGAGCAAATAAATTTTATTACTAAGTTTGTCTCTGTAAAGTTCAAGTGTGCCAGGGAAAAATCAAAGTTTTATTTCAATTTTTATTGTATTTTTCAGTGTTGCACTTACTTTATTCTAGGGGTAATTTAGAAAACTCACACTAAAGGAGGGCAGATAAATACAAAATCCTCTTAATTAAGTAAAAATGTAGAAAATATATCTGAACAGTGATGCTTTTTAATTGTAATATACAGAGTTGTAGCTACACTGAACATGCTCTATAAAACAATCTTGTTGGCATTTCATTTTCATTAATGGCACATCTATGAGTGGTTAGTAAGGTAATCATGTCTTCTGCAAAATTCTACACAACTTGCATTAAATAATAATAATAATAACAATAATAATAACAATGGCTAATTGCTGAGGTTTTACCTCTTTGGGGAGAAGTTACTTGACTATTGAAAGTTTGTCAAGTCTTCCCCAAGTTCTCTAGTGTTTAAAAAATAATTTCAAAATAAGAGTATCCTTAGGCAAAATAACTAGTTAGTAACTTGATCAAACAACTCTTATTCTAGAAGTCATAGATGTGCAACTCTTCAGTACTCTGTGAGTCCTCATTGGTTCTACAATAGTTAGTTGGAGTTCTGTTTAGATCAATGACTTTTAAACTGCACATCAAGTTTACCCAGTTTGTTTAAAATTTAACTTCTTGTACAAAATCCTAAAAGTTTTGATATCAATAAAACTAAAGTAAGTCACAGAAATCTGCATTTATATCACTTCTGGTGATTCTGTTACAGTTGGTTCAAGCACCACTCTGCAAAGTTTGGATCCTTTTTATGTTTTTATTGCTCTTTGCATATGTTCTGATCCTCTTTTAGAAGTAATGAGATCATGAAGAGAAGGGAACTGAATCTGGAACTCTCTAAGGATTAGTTTTCCAAAGGATATCAAGCTTTTCCTGCCCATCTCATCTTGTAAACCTCTCTGTTTCTCTTCACCCCTCTGTCATCACTAGAGTACTTAATAGCAGGTCCTTTTGGAGCAAGACAGTAGCTTCTAGTCGATTCCTTCTCTTGGCCATTACTCCTCCTCCTTCAATTCTCTACTGTGATTGTCTTTAAAATGGGAGCCAGCCACTCCAAGATGATTTATTTCACCTTCATAAGAAAATATTATAACTTTTTATTTATTTTATATGAAAAATAACAATTATTTAACACCTGGAATTGACATAGGTATGTATAAGTTTTCCCAAGTCATTTATTAGGATGTTACCGAGGGTGCTAATGGTATCCAGAGGCAAGGCTGGGAATTTCACAAGAAACAGTTTATAGTGGCCCCTAAACTCACTCATTCACTGTTAGTATGTCACAATGTGTGGCAATTAACGTGCCTGGTTAAGTGAATTTAGAATTTATATTACTAAATTTTAGTCTTCAGGAAATATAAAGTTAGATATAAAAATATTCCTAAACTAAAACTCTAAATTGAAGTGAATAGTAACATTATAAATAAACAGTAAGAAAATACCAAAGCATAAAGTTCTAAACCTAGTTTTATTTTAGCTGCCTTATCAGGTAAAAACCAATGATCTAATCAAATCTGACAAGAAATCAGATAAAATTTAAAGTTGTTTATTATTATTATTATTATTATTGCCAATGAGCTTCAGCTAAATACACATTGAATCTCGAGATATTGTACAATTAAACAGTCATATAATTTACAAATGAATGTATTTAAAGAATTGGAGGTAGGTGCTCAAAATCTTGTCCTGCCAGGGTCAATGATCAAAACATTTGATCATTCAACTGTTTTACCTACATTACAACCAGAATGACCTTAGTAAATACCTATTAATCACTTCACACTTAAACCTTTCAGTGGTCTCCTGCTACCTTTAATGTAATTTGCAAAGCCTTTTTAGTTCAGCATCTCACTGTTCTCGTCTCGGGTTGCCCCCCAGATACACAGGACTTTTTAGCTTAGTGAGACTTGCCAAACTCTGTTAAATTTGGGTTTCCCGGCATTATCTGCCTATCACTCCTTTTCTATTTGCCTGGTTACCTTCTACAAACATTCTCCCTTCAGATTATACCTTTTAAAAAGTAATTTTTTAGTGTTCTTTCCAAACAACTTTATACTAGGTTAGATACACCCCCACTCACCACCACATCTTCCTGAAAGACTCTGCACTTTCCATCTTAAAACAATCACACTATACTTCACTTCAGTTACTAGTTAAATTCTTTATTTTTCCCAATAGTCAGTATAAATTGAGGTCAGGGCCAGAACTGTCTTTCTCTTTGCAGTATGCCCACCACTGCCTCACATAATGCTGTTTATTTAATTCTTTTCTTTAAAAGAAGTTTCAGAGTACCTTAGGTAAATACAGGCAAAAGCAAATTCATATGTCTTCAATTATCTTCCTAAAAATGTAGGTCACCACAGAAGTGTCTGTGGTTTAAATGGGGCCAACAATCTTGCCAACTCAGTAGAGCAACTCCTAAGAGTAAATCAGTAATTTTACTTAGGCTGGTGAAAAATATATAAAGACCCAATGATTTTGGAAACCTTGAGAATTATAAATTCTACATATTTTTCTTTGAATGATTCTTATAAAACAAATTAAACAAAACACACACACAAAAAAAAACCCCAAAATCATACTGCATTCCTTATAAAAAATGAAAGTGCTAAAGAAGTGCAATAGGTTATTGTCATTTTGCCAATAAATTTATTGACATTCTGACTTTTATTCAACCTTTCAAATATACTGTATAAAGAGCTGCAAGTTTGGGGATGAGCCAATTTGTGTTAAAGAAGAAAATTATGCCAGCAATAAAATTCCTGTGACTGAGCTTGAAATAGGGAGACATCAATAGGGCAAGGACATTGTCATAGACAATGAACCTAAAGAAATTTCTGTTTCTATAATAAACTATATGCTTAAATACCTTGATTTGGAATGCTTTTAATCCTTGTAGTAAGGATTATTATGCTTCACAATAATTAAGACATAGGACATAATAAATAGCACAAGCAACATACCAGATTTTAAAAATATTTTGTTCCCCAGTTAGTTAAATAAAAGTGTCCCCAATAGAATGAGGAATATAAAAGGGTAAAAGCAAGTCATGTGATGAGGAACCATTCAAAAATTTGTGTACCTTGTTCATACATTTTCTTTCAATTACAGCTATTAATCACTCTCTGTAGATACAAATAACTTTTTTCTTAATTAAATATACTATATTCACTTTCTAGATTTTTGTTACTGATAATGTTGGCAGTTGACATTTATTTTTGAGTGATTTAGTATCTAGGTATATGATATAATACAATTATGTTTACCTAAAATTGTTATGTGCCAACTCTATTAATAGACATTCAGAAGAAGAATGGTTGATATAGTAATCAAATAAAGGCTCCACCATGAATATAATAAAAAGACTATGCAATTTTTTCTATATTTTATTTTATAATAAGCCTTTATTAACTCTGATGTGTTTGAGAGACATAGCTCCTGAATGGTTACTGTAATAAGCTGATTTATGTTAACAATTTGGTCTATTTTTTAAAATAAAATTGCTCTTTGGAATGGGAAAATGCGGTTTATTTTAAGAATGATCCTGTTTAATGTTTTACTCTATGAAATGTTTGAGTGAAATTAACTGTTTTATGGTTCATACCTTATTTCTGGTCTCTGTCACCATTTCTCATAAAGAAATGTCAAAGGAAAAACAAGTTGTATAACCAACCCTACTGATGATCACTATGAAATACAATGGGTGGCATTACTAAAATTAAAAAAAAACACACACCTATTTCTTATCCTGTTATTGCATTCTCCAATTTGTCATCATAAACACTGAAAAGGTAAGTGAGAGATTTATGTTGGCCTAGTCTGGATCCCAAATAACAATACAGTACTTTAAATTTATAAGGCATTTGGTTTCAGGATATCTAAGCATTTTGAATATTAGTGATGTATTTTAAAGGGTTCTAGTGAATACCGGTAAGGCAATCAGAAATGTAGATGGATTATAACTATGTGTCATATCTAAGAAAAAGCTTTCATGACAACAAAGAAACACTTGCATAAGACCTACGATGTGCAGAGGGGAGCCAGTATTTTGATTTTTCACTTTGAATGGTTGAAAGTGCACTGAAGGGTATTCCCTTACTGCTAATGGTCAGTTCTTTCTACAACTATAATTTATTTTACTAGGATCTGGAACAGGTGTGGTCTATCTTTGCCAAAGTCTTCCAGAAGTTCATACCTGCCCTAGGCTTCGGGTTTCAGATCTGTTTAGCAGGATTGTCGAATGGCATGCAATCCAATAACTTCTATCTTATTACATGGACAAAACACTGACTTACTATGGAAGCCTTTATCTGAAAATCCAGTTTTGCATTTTGAATTTGGAGAAATTGAACTTACGTAATTCGAAGGACCTGGGTAAGAAGTTTTGGCTTATGAAAAATTTCATTGAAAACATTTTTAACAAAATGAACATTAACATGCATGCATACGCATAAATTGTACATTTTTTTATATTTCTCCAAATAAATGTCAGTGTTGGCCAAGGGCCAAACATAGTACTTTTCAAAACTTGGAATAATTATTATTAAAGTTAACAGCAAGAAAAGCAAGAGGTCGAAGGAAAGTATGTTTGGGCTGCTCAGAATACAAGATTTTGCCATGAACTCTATGAAAAAATAAATATAAGTAGAGCGGAGGGAAAAAATGAGTTTCTATATTCCAGTTAAATAGAGGGTTTTCACCTTAGGTCAAATACCATTTACTGCAAATACCTAACTTTAAAAAGAAGCCTTATAATTGCCTATTTCCTTTCAAAAATATACAGCATTGTGCCAGCAGGTACATTTGTGTTGCTGTTAGTGCAATCAGTTCATTTGAGGTGCTGTTGAATGTCAATGCTCACTGCTGAAGAACGATCACATTTTTAAGATGGCAGGAAAGTAATTGCGGCAGATCAGTTTGCTGAACCTGACTGCTATAAATGGCCACATGTGATGAGGATAGGTAGATCAACACAGCTCAAGTTTTGAAGTGAAATTTTATCTTATTTCTGGCACCACAAATACTAACCTGATCCTTATCTGTCTAAGAAAAAACATTCCAACTTAACAGGCCAGCATAACTCTTTACAATTTCCACATACCTCTTGAAAATTATGAAAGACCCATTGTATTAAAACCTGGGAAAAACAGGATATTTTAGTCCTTTTAGTGTGATCAGGTTAATCTGCCAATTTCACTTTGTTTTAGAACTTATCTAAAGAAAAAAAATAATGTTATATTTTTGGATCCTCCCCCCAAAAATGAAGATAATATTGTCAAAATTCATTTAGCCTATTTTTGTGTATTAAAAAAAGCCTAGACTAGGAGTCTAGAGATTTTGTTTTTAGTCTTCCTCGTGTCACTGGTAAGGTGTGGCTTTCTTGCCGTTTGTCTGTGAGAAAGGTACCTGACTTTCCTTGGGCTTCCACTAACCAGCGGACCATTAAGCCCCATTTTTGTTCTAAACTTCCTTGTGAAAATTCTGATGTTTTTAAATTTTCAGTTTTTTAATTAAAAAATCCTAAATATTAATATCTTTGCCTACATTCTATTTAAAATGTTTTCTGAAATTAGAAATTTAGAGATTCCTTGAAATTAGAGATTTAGGGACACTGTCATAGTAGAAATAGTGTCAGCTTTGGAATTATAAAACCCTATTATTTACTAGTATACCACAAACCAGTTATTTATCTCCTCAAAGCATGTTCTCCACATGAACATGAAGATTTATGATAGTTAAAAGTAATAGTCTTAGAATTACATAAGATAAATTAGGAGCTTGTTTTTTAATTTACATAATACACGGTGAATAATCAACAGCCCTGGACCCACCATCAGCTTAAAAAATGGACCATTTCCAATGCCTGGGAAGCTTCTGCACACCCTCACCCCAACAAGCACAGCCCTCACCTTCCACCACAAGGGCAGTCACTACTGTGAATTGTTTTTGTTTGTTTATGGCTCTTAGCATTTTAGTTATTTTCTTATTACATATATATGCCTCTAAACAATATATCTTTAAGTTCTATAAATGTGGGAAATTTTATATATATACCAAATGTTATCATACCAAATATATTTCCCTGCAATTTGCTTTATTCATTCCACTTTGCCTTTGAGATTGACTTTTGCTTATGCAATGAAATACAAGTATTAATACTACCATAATAATATTTCTAGTCTATTATTGGTAGATATCAAATTGCTTCTAGTGTGGTGCTTTTAGAAATGATGCTGTTTTGAACACTCTTGTATGTGTCGCATAGCTGTTACAAGGGATGTCTAGGTATGTACCTATGCGTGGAACTGCTGGATCACGGAAGGTGTGCATTTTCAGCTTTGTAAGACATCAGTTTGTTTTCCCAAGTAGGCTTGTAAATATACACTCCCATCAGTGTCTGTGGAAAGTGGATTATGTGTTCATTCAAAAGCAGAAAAAACATTCTTCTAGCATTTTGGGAGATAATTCTTGAATAACTTTTCAATTCCTTCCATGATATTAGTTAATTACATTTGTTTTTACTTCTTTGATAAAAATTTGGCAATATAAAGTGACAACACCATCGATTTCATCTAAATCTTAATTTTTTAGAATAGAGTAGAAATGCCTGCTTCTTTTGTAATAATCTAATAGCTCTGGTTATTTATAACAAAGCTGTTCTCACAGCACAATAAATCTTTAAAGTGGTTAATGGTGATGAACTAGAGAAGGGAGAGCAGTCACGCCTATCTTCACTTCATACTCTATAAACGAGCATGTCTCAAGTTTGTAATCTGCAAATGAGACCCCTACAGATGCCTTTATACAGCACCTACAGATACTCCCACTAGGAGGATACAAAGGCACCTCAAACTCACAATATCCAAAAGTGAACGTACTTTTCCTGTTGCCTCTCTCACTCAGTGTTGCATATCTGAAACCAGGAGTTCATCCCGGATTCCTCCCTTTCCCCTACTCTACATAGAATAAGTCACAAAATCCCCTTTCTCTCTCCCTTTCTCTCTCTCCACTGATTTTACGTTAATAATGATCCTCAACACTTGCCAGGCACTGAGTACATTGTCTACATCATCTGTCTTAATTTTTATATCGGGTAGTTAGTGTAACTGTCTCCATTATACAAATTGGGGCACAGAGACTTAGTGGAAGTAAGCAATTTGCTTAAGCTTACTGAAGTAACAGATAATAGGGCTAGAGCTCCAAGTCAGTAGTCTGATTACAAAATCTTACTCTACATGTACTGGCCACTTTGTGACAACTTCAAACTCTTGCTTTGTAACTGGTCCTTTACTTCCACTCTCGTCTCCTTCCAAAATTTTCTCTACCCTGTGCTAAAATGTTTTTAAAACATTAAATCTCATCTTTTTACTCCTTGATTCAAAATCTTTCAACATCTTCACATTTCTCTTACTCTAAAGTCAAGTCATTAGCCCAATCTAAAAGGTGTTTACTACCTATTTCTCCAGTCACTTTTAGTAGAATACACTTTTATCCACCAAAAATTCTTGTTCCCTCTGAATAAAATTTTCCTCTCTTAATTATTAACAAGTAATTTTTAATCTTGTCAAAAATTCTTTAAGTTTAATTCAAAGATCAGTTTTTCTCAGAAAGCTTTCCTTACTCAATAGTTTGTTAGAAAATGAGTTAGACTCTAAGGTTTTCATAGCATTGACTATTATCACAATACATGGAGTCAGCCTGATTATTAAGGTAAAATACCAACAATGTAGACTGATTTTGAACATTCTTAACTCTACTGTCAAGGGGAGTTGCTTCAAAATCTAAGCAGTAATAAAAATAGTTAAGATTTGTTGAGAGTTTACTATGAGTCAGCCATAGTACTAGATGCTTGACATATTTTCATTTCACTATGCTTTCTCTTAGAACTGTGTACATGTCCTAATAATACCATAACAACTGTAATAAACTGACTGATCATGAAGTCAGTTACTATTTGTCTCTACCTTTTTATATTCTGTCAATAATGGCTATGATCATATCCATAGTGTTTTTATCCAGTACACTGACGAGAATACTGTATAAAGCAAAAATACGCTGTTGTTTTTTTTTAGATATAATTGCCAAGGTAAAGCATTGCTATGTCCTTTGGATAACCTACTCCAATAAGTTTTCAAGATTTTACTTTCTATTATCCAAATTAAATAAAAAGATTTAATTTATACCTTTCAAATGCAAATTTAATAAGCAGACTATCTCATTTATGAGTACAAAATGGATTTTTAAGGGTTTAAGATCAAAGCTCTTCTACTAGAAGAGATTAAATCCAGAGTAAAACAGATTGACATCCTCCACAAATAGGCAAGTGTGGAGCTGAGGTTGGATAAAAAGAGTAAGTCATAGACAGTGTTTTCTATATTGAAACTACAACAAGTAGGTCCTCCATTGGCTATATATAATAGTGTCATAAGGGGTGCTGGAGTTGGGCTGACATGGAAGGAAAAATTTCAGTATCACAACACTCTCATGAGAGCAGAGGATTCTGTTACATGTTTCAAAGGTAGAAAGATACTGCTCTTATTTTGAGCTCTCTCCAACCCTGGTTGAATGGAAGGGTTATAAATATTTGGGAAAATAAATTAAAGTCTTCATGCATGATGATTCATGTTGGAGAAGCCAAATGCTGTTTTAGTATTTCATTATCCTAGCCTAGAGTATAAAAGCTTATTAAATCACAGGAATTTTTAATGATGATAAAAAAGAAGCCTTAACATGAGAAACATAACTCCAAATTCAAAAGAACTTTTAATGAGCTCTGTTCTCACATAATCTAATATCTAGACACCTTACAGTAGAAGTAGTGTAGTAGTGGTGAAGAGTTTATGCGAGGTCGAATTCTTTGGCTATGGAACCAGACAGTTTGGCTGTTACTTACTAAATTGGTACCTTACAAACAAATACCAATACTAACATTTTCTGGGCCTCATCTGTAAAATGAGGACATATTAACTACTTCCTAGGCATAGTGTAGAGATTAAGTTATATTAAAGCAAGTGGAAAGTTCCTATCATATACAGCAAGTTTTCAAAAATAGTTACCATTACTTTCATCATTATTATCACCACCATCATTATCATCATCACTTAGGTACAAAACCATCTTTCATAAGCTTCAAGTTTATAGATAGCAGTAATTCAAAACCTCAAATTACACCTAATTGCTGACACTCAGCAAAACAAGTGTATTTATCATACCACCATCAATGTGTGGAAAGAACGGAGCACAATATTGTAAATTCTAATCAGACTTTACTATTGACAATCAGCTGAAGCATTCAGCTTTTTCGTTCCTGAAACATGAGAGTGGTAGAAAAAAAGGACTGAAATTTGAAAACCCTTTATACCAAATTCAAGGGCAAAAAAAGACTCTTTATCTCTCTACATACACTGAAACTATGGGTAGAAAGTCTACACAGAAAGCATCAAGAGGGAAATTTTATTGTCATTGAGAGCAGAGGCAGAGTAACCAATAATATGAATACTCCTCACTATAAGGCAGGAAAGCTAGCTTGCACCCTTCCCCAATTATTCAGTATTTAACCTATTATCCCAATTATTTTAAACTCTATTCTAGCTAAACTTTCTACAAACAATATATTTTCTATGTTTTTCAAGAGTCTGTTGGGGGAGCCAGAATCTGTGCAATAGACTCAGTCCACCATCTTAAAATAATTCCTAAAAATGTATTTTTTTCTAAACCCTGATCACAATTAATTTATTCCTTTTATGACATTTACCACTTTGCCTCCTGTGATTTAATGATCTAAACCATTGTTTTCTCTTCCCTATTGAATTCTATAGTGGCAAGTTGAGATGAGAGTACAGTTCGATGGCAGCTTTTTGTACTTATCAAGTATTTCTGATGTTTAAGAAATATCACATACATCATATAATTTGTCTTCTATAAACTCTTTAAATAAGTATTATATTTTTTTATTAAGTAGATGAGAAAACTGAGGCCCAACAAATTTAATGTACATTATATCATGCTTCTCTGATTATGAAGCTCAAACTCTTTCCAAGAAGGGGATCTGATTCACTTTTATTTTTTAATCCCCAGTGGAGCTGAACAGAAATCTTCACTCACAGAAATTCTCAACAAATAAAAGAAATAAATATTTTTGAGGATACTCTTACCTATATATCAAATAATATTTGGCACCTATTCTCTCAAAGAATATTTTTATACTGGGCTATGTTGTACTGAAAGGCACATGTGTGTCTACGATATAACAGTAAAAGCTATCCAGTGTACAGAATGCGTGCACTAGTAGACTAGCAATGCTTGAATATTTGAGGATGTCAAAAAAAACTTTAAATGTGTCCTTTTATTTGGTATTTAACCTATAGATATGGAAACAAACACATTATTCATTCTTAGAGAATATGATGTCTTCATTCTGTAAAAGACACTTGCTTCAGTTGGGTTGTATTGTATTGGTAAATTCAATTATTGAGCAAAGTTTGATTATAAAATTGCTTTGTATATTCCACTCAAAAAGTAATAAAAGGCTTTTTAAACATGTGTGTTTCTATTGAAAATCAGCTTCTAACATATTTACTTTAATAAATACTTGATTGTATGGGCTTTAAAATATATAAAACATATTCAAAACAGTAAGTCACAGAATAAATCTCACTTTTAAAAATCCCTATTATAGTTTGAATATTACCATTTAGCCCCTTATACCCCCTCCCCCTGCAATCACCACACTGTTGTACATGGCATGAGTCCTTTTTCCTTTTTGCTCAATCCCTCCACTCCCTAGGCTCCCGCCCACTTAGCTGTAACCCTACTCTCCACCTATGAGCCTGTCTCTATTTGGTTTGTTAGTTCAGTTTGTTCATTAGATTCGACATATGAATGAAATCATATGGTATTTTCCTCTCTCTGACTGGCTTATTTCTCTTAGCATAATGTTCTCCAGATCCATCCATGCTGTCACAAAGGGTAAAATTTTCTTCTTTTTTACTGGGTAGTATTCCATCATGTAAATGTCCCATAGTTATTTTATCGACTCATCTACTGAGGGACACAAGGGCTGCTTCCATATCTTGGTGATTGTAAATAACACTGTAATCAAAATAGGGGTGCTTATGTTCTTTCAAATTAGTCTTTTGGGTCCCTTTGGATATATTCCCAAGAGTGGGATCACTGGGTCAAAAGACAGATCAATTTTTAATTTTTTGAGATATCTCCATGCTGTTTCCCATGGTGGCTGCACCAGTCTGCATTCCCACCAACAGTGCAAAAGAGTTCCCCTTTCTCCACATCCTCACCAGCACTTGTGTTTGTTGATTTATTAATACTAGCCATTCTGACAGGTGTGATATCATGCCACATTGTGGTTTTAATTTGCATTTCTCTGGTGATTAGTGACATTGAGCATCTTTTTGCGTGTCTATTGGCTATCTGTATGTTCTCTCAGGTCCTTTGCCCATTTTTTAATTGAGTTGTTTGGTTTTTTGGTGTTGAGTTTTGAAGTTCTTTATACATTTTTGATATTAACTCCTTATTGGATGTATCAGCAAATATTTCCCCTGTTCTGTGGGTTGTCTTTTTATTTTGCTGTTGTTTCCTATACTGTGCAAAAAAATTTAGTTTGATATTGTCCCATTTGTTTATTTTTTTATTTTGTTTTCCTTGCCTGAGGAGATATATCCAATAGAAGATCATTATGAGCAATGTCAGAAATTTTCCTGTCTGTGTTTTTTCCTAGGATTTTTATGGTTTGGTATCTAACATTTAACACTTTGATCCATTTTGAATTTAATCTTCTCTGTGGAGTAAGAAAGTGGTCTAGTTTCATTTTTTCAGAACATATCTTTCCAATTATCCCAATACCATTTACTGAATAAACTATCTTTAGTCCATTGTATTTGCTTGCCTCCTTTGTCAAATATTAATTGACTATACATGTGTGGGTTTATTTCTGGGCTCTCTATTCTGTTGCACTGATCTATGTGTCTGTTTATATGCCAGCACCATGCTGTTTTGATTATTTTGGCCTTATAGTATAGTTTGATATTAGGTAGTGTGATTCTTCCAACTTTGTTCTTCTTTCTCAGGATTGCTGTTGCTCTACAAGTCCTTTTTTAGTTCCATGAAAAAATTTTGAAATATTTGCTCTAGTTTTGTGCAATACATCATTGGAATCTTGATAGGAATTGTGTTGAATCTATAGATTGCTTTGGATAGTATGGACATTTTAATGATACTAATTCTTCCCATCCCATTCCCTTCCTATGAACACAGTATGTGCTTCCACTTACAGTATCTTCAATTTCTTTTTTCAGTGTCTTAAATGTAAAAAACCATGCTTTTGCTGACATATTTCAAACTACTTACAGAGAGGCCCACAAGGCTAGTACCTGAAGAAAACCCCTAGCTGACAACCAGCGAGGATCTGAAGTCTTCAGTAAAACAGTTCTCAAAGAAGTGGAGACTGCTAATGACCATGAGAGTGAACTTGAAAAGGGATCTTTCTGTAGTTGTGCCTTCAGATGAGACTGTACCCCTGCCAGTCTTTTAATTCCAACCCTCTGAGAGACTTTGAGACAGACAACCCAGCTAAGCTATGTTCTTAGAATATGTGAGATGATAAATGTTCATTGGTTTAAATCACTAAGTCTTTGTATAATTTTCTATACATAAAAAGATAATGAATTACCTAAACACATAAAATAACTGAATTAAAAGGAACATAAGTAAATGTTTTCTATCAAACAGTGATCTGCAAAACTATTTGAAAACACACACACACACACAATGCAGGGCAGTGATTAAGAGCATAAATTCTGGAGACAGAATGTAGGGCTTAAATCCCAACACTGTCACATAATTGTGTGACCTGGTAAATAAATTTTAATCCCTCCTCTGTTTCCTCATCTGTAAAATGAAAATAATAGCAGCAATATTTTATCTGATTTGTACCAAAGCATAAATATGTTTAGAACATGACCTCATACACTGTTAATTGCAAAATAGAGATCAAATATTTTCATTATTTTGATACCTAGCATTACAGCTGAACATAGTTCAATAAACGTGTCTTCCACACATCCACATTTGATCAACCTGACATGACTGATTCCCTAAGTAGTTCTAAAGCTCAAGTATATTCTATTTTGTAAAGTCAATATATCTTAAGAAAAATTCTGACTTTTTTAAATGTAAAAGTCTGCTCAAATCAATTCAGAGATTAACTGTATCTTTTAGATAATCTAAGCACGTGACTGCTTTTTTTAAAGGACTCTCTAATCAAAAGAGAGATTAGAGATAGCTTTTTACATAACCGATGGAGCAAAAAGAAAAGAGAGAGAAGACCCATGAGAAAAATCATTAAAAAAAAGGATTTAAAATCTATACACAGCAACTCCCTTCCAGAAAGGTATTAAATGTAATCTCTCTGCAGAGGAAAAGAACAGAATCAGGTCACTGGAAGTTCTACCTTTTGCATAATGACATTTTCAAACAAAAGCTTATCTTTTTAAAAAATTGTATTTATTTATTTTTAGAAAGAGGGCAAGAGAAGGAGAAAGAAAGGGAGATAAATATCAGTGTGTGGTTGCCTCTTGCATGCTCCTCCACTGGGGATCTGTCCCACAACCCAGGCATGTGCCTTGACTGGGAACTGAACCTATGATCCTTTGGTTTGTAGCCCACAGTCAATCCATTGAGCTACATCAGCTAGGGCTCTTTATCATGTGCAAAACAAGGTGTGCTTTCTACCACTCTCATTGTTTACTCTTCTCATTGAGCAAACAAGAGTTATATGATCCAGGTATCAGCACAGTTGGAAGAAGAGACTGACCAACAGGTAGAAACACTCTTAGGACTTGGAGAAACATACACAAGGACCAGACTCTTAGTAGACTCGTGTAAGCCTTGTGGGTGTGGGAATTTCAAATCTTAAACCTTGTGAGAATGGATTGAGGAACATACTCTCCCCAGTGGAATCAGAAATACCCATGAAGAAAATTTCTCATGCACTCTTTGCCAAAACATTAACTCACTCTAAATTCCCAAATGCTGTGATGAATTCTAATTTGCTTCAAAAAATAAAACTAGTACATACATGGAAGAAAACTTTGCTGTTCAGTGACACCATCAGGCAAAATAAAACTGATGTTTAAAAATTAGTCAGGGGTGGAGGGATCAAGCAAAAAAGAAAAAGGACTCATGGACATGAACAACAGTGTGCTTATTGCAGAAGGTGGAAGAGAGTATAAGGGGGATAAATGGTAATGGAAAATATTAAAATAAAATAAATTAGTAGCCCAGGAGATAAACTCTTTGACAATACAATTGTTTTTGAAGTACATAGCTTCTGAGAAACAGGAGTTTTAGTTATACTTTCCCTTGGATGATTTCTCAGGAATCTGTCATAGACTTTATATCTTATTTTTAGGTCAGCAGGGATGCCTCATTCCCTACATGCATACAGAGAAAGTCAGCATTCAAGCTTCTTATTCATCTCTCTATCCAGTAAACCTGTGTGTTAAGCCACAAAAAATAGCAAATGACTCTCAGAAATTAAAACACATTATAACCAGCCTGATGGATATCAAAAAAGTGCTAAACAGAATTTAATATACTATGCTGGTGATTTTAATGTCCATTATGGCATGATTTGGGGAAGGGAATACTACATGAAAAATACTAAAAACAGTAAGAAAGCCTTATATTCTTTACTCCATTAATGTATGGAAAAAGAAGAGAAAAATGGGATATATTAACAATTGTGGATGAGGTTAATGCAAAAGGAAAGTAACAAATTATAATCCACTTTACATTGTTTATGATTTACAAGGCAAGTAACCAAAACCAATAAGCTCTTCTGTTAGGGAACAAAATCAATTTAATTGAGTAAATCAGGGTTCATCACAGAGCTCTGCTATCCAACAAATGTGAGGGGGGAGCCTAAAAAAGGAATTTTTAATTAAAAATTGTGCACTTATTCTTACATGTTTAAACTTCAGCCACCTTCAAAGTTCCCTCCATTTGATGCAATACACCTATCAAGATGTTTTTTCCTCAGCTCAAACAGTTTTGAACTCATCAATTTTGATGTCTTTTAGTGTTTCTGCCATTTTTTGTGTGTCAACTCTTCCACATAAGCAAAATGTTTCCCTTCAGGGGCTTTTTTCATCCAGAGAAACAGAAAAAAAAAGTCACTTGGGGTGACATCAGGTGAATAAAGAGGGTGGGGCATGGGGGTCATGCCCTTTTGAGTCAAAAAGTACTGACCACTCAGCATAGTGGGTAGATGTGCTTGTAAGTCACCCATCATGAAATGGGCAAATGCATTGAAAGAGTCTTTAAAAAAAATTCACTGAAGCCAAATGCAGCGTCTCATAGCAATGCTAGCTAGTACACGGACACAGATGAGTTTCTAGAAAATTCACCTAGTGGGTGAAGCCTGTACTACTAGGCACCCACACTCCAGAAGATAATTCCAGGTTTTTTGGGGGGTCCCCTCTGTATACTCCATCAACTGTCAAAGTACTGCAAATGCCCCAAATCTAACATTTTCTTCAGTTATAGTATTCAAAGATTCCCACTTAAAGAAGAATTTTACTTTGAGGAGCACAGCACATATCAAAAAATTATCTTATAAAATTAGCTTACAAGAGTCCAGAAGAAACAAGATGAATGACAAGACAGGTCTTTTGCATCAGCATAGAACTTCCTTGTCCAGGTAAAGTTTATCCTGTGGGGGAGTTTCAGGAATCCTTGGGTATTGAATTTCTTAGTTATATACAAAGAATTTATTGTAATTAATTGATTTAATCTCTTCATGATTTTTTTTCATAAAGCTAATAAAAACCTGGAAACAAACTTGGTTTTAATGTCACTTATTCTTTTGTCTACTAGTTATAATGAGTAGTGTATTGGCCAAAATGCTTTTAGCAGAAATAAAAGAAAATGAAGAAAAAAAACTATAAAATAGGTGAAGTGGAACACTGATCACCACAAAGGCAAGTACTGCCTAATTACATTTTTCAAAACTACTACTGTTGAATAACTACTGTTGAAAAAAGCTGAATTTCATCATTTTGAAAATGATGCCTTTCCTTGAAACTTCTAAAGAAGGTCTCTTTACACTTGACACTTTAGGTTTTCCAGAAGAACTAGTTGGAGCAGAATGTGCCCAAAAGGAAAGAGACTTCCCAAAAATTTGAAAGACATTTGCTTGCAAAATAGGATGTGGTGTGCACTGCTCACCCTCCGTCCATTCGAATGAAGTTTCCAATCCCAGATGTCATTAGGATGGAAAGAAGCCACTAAGGAATAAAATCAATGGGCTTTCTCTAATGCTGGCATACAGTATCTGACTGAAAATAGTGTTTGCTTCACTCTCTGGTGCCCACTTTTTATATGGTTGCTGCTTAAAGCCCAAACCTACCATCAGTTTGGAAGATTTCTGGACTACTTTCACATTTCCTATGTTAGTAAATGTCCTCTTTATTACACTCTTCACAGACATACCTATAAGTGTAGCTGTTCTTAAAATGGGTAAAGCTAAAAGAAAACAACCCTTTTTAGAAATGACCCAGGTCAGGAGGCTTCCTGGTTTTTATTGCCACTTCAAAGCCAAACCAGATAAACTAGCTTAAGGTACTACTTTGACACTGAATGGAATTTGATGCAGCTGCCTGAGTAGCATGAGTTTTGAGATCACAGGAATTTTGCTTGAAAGTGTTGCCTCTTACCCATATATGGCAGCGTCCTTGCACTCTCTATTCATTTGTGCCAAAACTCCCTCTTCCATTCCCTGCCCCACCAGAGTTAGGACTTCCAGCAGTTCTGATAGGTCCATTCCTTGCTTTTCCAGAAAGTCACATGAGAGCTGTTAACTTCGATACTCAATTAAAACTGTTTTTGTTTCCTTTTCAGTATACTCCGACTGGCAGCAGGGACCGCAAGTGGAGCCCGGCAATTGGAAAGTTGCAATGCCTGGATGCCACGTTTTCCATCTTCCTTAGATATCTTTGACTCACATCCTGTCTGGACTAATGTTGGTTTTCTGATTGCAGTGTGTCTGGATCTCACCAAGGGCCCAAGCCACCGTCAAAGGGTCATTGCTTGTTTCAAGTAGCACTTGTGCTCCCCTTGACCTCCCTGTCCCTCTCTGAGTCCACTTAGGATTCTACTTAGAGACATTTTTGAGCAAATATATAAATACACACACAGATATATACATACATATATATATATATATATATATATCCTTTCTTTCATTCCTATATCACTGAATTATATAGATTATATATCCTTTCATTATATGAGTATATTATATATATATATCCTTTCTTTAATTCACTCATATATTTGCTCAGAAATGTCTACTTAGAGACATTTTTTAGAAAAAGAATATATATCCTTTCTTTAATTCACTCTGTCATGTTGGTTTGCCTAATGTTACAAAGATAATTTGACTAGGAAATGTCTAAGTCTAGATATGTGCAGACAATTTTCCAGAGGAGGAAGCTAGAGCAGAGCTTTAAAAGGAAAACTTTTACCCCTAAAGAGAATAGGAAACTCATCTGAGTTATTCATATCGTAATAAAGAGATGACCCAGTTCATAAATAAATGTAATATGGGAAATGGAATATCTAATGGAGTTGCTGGTTGCATCTGCAATTATGTCTAAAGTTTTCTGCTTTTCTGTTTAGCTTCAATAATAAAGACAGGGCCCAAGAATCATCCTGTGAGAATGAAGCAAGAGATCAGTTCAATCAAGAACATTAGACAGCAGCAGAAAGCAGAAAGAAATATACTGATGTTTTTTCTCTTTAATGTCTTGTACATAACACCAGGTTTAAGGGAAAAGAAACACTTTGGGCTTGGTAAAAGAGATTGCAATACCAAATGCCAAATGCTCAGGTGTCATTATCACTACTTGCTATTTTTTTTAAGCTGGTTATTTCTACAAACTGTTGTGTTCACATTTAAACTATTATTCTGAATTTTCAAAACATCTCACATGGAAAGTATATACCCACAACTAAGGGTTTTAATTGATTTAATATTAATGATATTATAAGCTAAAGAGATTCATGCCTTTCATTTCATTGAAGGTTTATATTCCTATGTTTAGGGAAATATTTTTAAGAAAGCTTGGTCCATATAAATAGTCTGCCCAATAACCAAAACGACATAAGCTAAATATTTGCAAATGTTCCAGAAATTGAGAGACACTTTGTTTTTGTTTTTTTTTTCCCCATTTTTCCATGGGTTTCAGCGCTTCCTGTCTCAACTTGTGACGGGAAAAGAAACTTCCAAAATACAGCAAAAAAAATAAAGTCATTTCTGTCTTATGACTCAAAAATTCAACCAGATTATCAGGAAGAAATTAACATTTAAAAAGTAGAGGGAGTAGACCCTACAATGATAGAAGTTTACAGGGCAATTTGATTTGATTTTAATCATTATTAATTATAGAATCAAAAGAACTATAACAATGCAGGAGACCTTAATAATTAACTGTTAATTATATAATCATTTGTTATAAATAATTAATTCATTAAAATTAATTGATGTTAGAGAATAAATCTATTCTTCAGCTACCAAATAAAGCCATTTAATTATTTTCATGCAACTATGGCAAAGACATTTCACCAACATCATTTCTCCTCAAAACTTCCCATATTAAAGTCTTTATATTTTATCTTTCCTTATTCTGTCATAAGCTGCAGGTATTCAAAAGAAATTCCTTCCATGAAGAAAAGCACATTTCCTAATTGTTCACACTTATCATTCTGAGTTTGAGCTTCCCCAACTAGTCTAAGTGAAGAGCACTGTGGCAGAGCCTGAGTGCTCCAGACTCCTCCTTAAGTGAGCAGGTTGTACCCTTGCTAGAGAGTACACATCAATCTTATTGCAGCCAACCCACTACAGCCTTGATTAGTCAAGGGCCTTGAAAAGAAAACCATTTTTGATGCATTTTTGAAGGTCTGGAATATTTAAATTCATAAGTTTGTACTGTTCCCAGAAGACCATTTCAGTTTTTCAACTCAACAAGCTTCTTCTTTCAAAGAATAATTATGAGCATTAAATTAGAAAAAAAATGCACAAAAGATATAAGATCATGTCACCAATATCCACTGTCAGAGCGTTAGTAGATCTGCTAGGTGTACTATTAATTTTCAGTCAAAAAGGAACAACTTCTACATTACCATAACCATCAGCTTTAATTAGATGACTAAACATCTTAGAATCAAGCTTTTCTCCTTGTTTACTAACCAAACAACTCCTAATCACATTATCATCTGAACCATTCTGCTGAAATACTGCTATCTGTACCCACCTTATAGAATAAGCCATTGCTATGAAGTGTGATTGAGGGTGTCAGGAAAAAGCCAATGTGCCATGATAGCTTTCCCTCTCATCTGCTGTAGTGTGAAAAAGCCACCACTGCAGAACCATTTCTTTCTTTAATGACCCTTCAGTACTTTCAGCAAATGGAACTGAGTCACACCAAGCCAGAACATATCCATTTTCTTCCAGGAGAGATCCAGAACACTCTCCGAGATCAGGCACATTGGGAAATCAAAGGAGCTATTCCTGATGGGAGCTGAAAAGGTGCCAAGAAAGAAGTGAGAGCTGCTGCAGACAAATGGTTAAGGTTTTAGGGCAGAGTCTCCATGCAATGATAAATGATGTCTTCTGCTCCTTAAGTTCCCTCTACAGTTTATCTCTTCATGCTTCAATATCAATGCCTGAAATGCTTGCCCTCAACTGTAATTGCTTCTATTGCTCCTTTATGACTCATAGTAGATTCAGTTAAGTCCACCTTGGAAAATTCTACTGGAAGGAGAACACCTGATAATGTGATATCTCAGTGAATTACTATTTGTCTTCCCAGCATTCCTGTCCATATTTGTATGCTGTGGTCATGGCAGAGCCATTTTTCTTTTTTTAAAGAACACAGTAAAATCTTTCATGTAATACAATTATTCTATGGTTAAATCATTCCTTTCTCAGAAAAATGTCTGCTTAAAAATGATATATTTGATATACAACTTTGGAAAATTTAGGGGCTGTGAGAGATGATTAGCAGGCTTTTCCCTAGCTCATCATGAAAGTGAAGGGGAAAAAACAATGAAAAAAATGTGCTTGGATGAGGAATTTAACATCCCAGTGGAAATTCTGTAAAGCTCAAGACATACTGAATGATGTTTAACAGACCGCTACCTACCTCTGCAAAGAAAAAAGAAAAGAATGGGGGGAAGAAAGCACGCATTTGATCTGTGATATAATGATTAAATGTTCTACAAAAATTTTCCTTCATTCCTTTCACCTACAGTAGTTAAGGTGTGAGAGACAGCTGCCCTTTGTATTCTGCTCCTTCTGGCTAAGTACACCAGCTGATACCCAGGCCAGGAACTGGGTTCTATGCTTAGGAACCTACAAAGGAATCTAGTAGATTCTGAATTTTATTGGTTCTTTTTTATAGCTAGGGTAGAAATGTTCCACTACACTCCACACATATTTTCCTTTATTTACTTGGTCTTAGGGAGCACTTTAGCTCATCTTCGATTATTATTTATGTATTGTGGTTGCTCAAAGGGCAGAATACTCACTCCTCCCAAACATGCTGCAATCTTATCTAGTTTTAGCAGAACTGTTTTCCAACAAAAATCTCAGCAGATTTCCAAACAAAATACACAAGTAGTGGACAGTTTTGTTAGATAATAAGGGAACTAAGGAAGAGTCTCTATGGTATGAGGTTACCTTAAACCAAAAGGGTTTGGCACTGGGGTCCAGGGAAGATAGCCATTCTTAGGGACTGCAGGACACCTAAGTAATGACATTCACACATGCACATGTGTGAGCACGGTGAGGGGAAGGGGTAGAACATTTTTACCACACCCTGTTTCAATAGATAAGCATTACATTCATCATTGGAGGCTGCCCAACATCTTTTAATATAATATCCATATATATATGATTTTTTGTACATATACATTTCTTGTTCATGTACACATATATATATAAAAGATTTTTTCCACATTATGAGTTTCATCTTCCCAAGGTAAAAACAGAAAATATTCCCTCAGGCCTCTTTTCAGCACAATCAATCAGACTTACACAGGCAACACTTGAATCCAAGAGTGAGAAAACACTAGAAGATAGTGACCTTCCAACAAGTGTTTTTAGAGATACCCAGATCTCCAGAATCTGCAGGGGCACAATTTGTGGTTTCCATGGATTCTCGTGGATGTAACTGTAGTGTTTTTATTTGACGAGCCTCTATATTGATGTTAGGTATGATCTTATCAGTGTTTTTGAAATCTGTGTCTCTGGTCATCCTGGCAATAACCTCTAATAGGACATTTTTTTCTGCTAAGATGATTTAGAATGGGTCCTGTTCTTTGGAACAAAGGCCATTGACAGATACATCATCTCCCAGCTTTTTTATCTCCCTTTAGCTGCATATTATTGTATTTTGGTTCAACATAAGCATTTCCATACCTGTTCTTCCATGTTGCAGTTTTCAACACTTGTATTCATGGTGACAAGAGGAGAAATCATCATCTTCCTCCTTTAATAGAATAGACAATGTTGTGATAAGAGCTGTACAACATGAACCAACAGACATGATTATTTCTCTCTGCAGATTACAACATGAAACAGCATGATGAGAGAATGATGACAATTAAACAAGCATTACTAGGTATATGACTGCTATAAGTTAATTTATAAACAGGCACATGTTACCAACATATTTAGCAGAATATATCTGGGGGTAGTGTTGTTACAGAACAGGGCCAAGGGTGGGTATGATATACTATTACCAAAATGACCCCCTCTAGTTCACTATGCCCACCGCCAGAGGAAAGATGTCTCTCAATGCCAGAGATTTGTGAAAAGGAAAGGAAATATTTATTTAAAGTTACACTGACTTAAAGTAGTGACTCAATGTCTTTATTAAAATATTAAAAGTCTCTTAGGATAATCACAGACACTCACACTCCTTCCTTTTCCCCCTGCCTTAATCTGGGGTACCGTATCTCATGAATAGAAGCAGAAGTCTGTGATTCAGGCTCCTGGCACCATCAGCTGTGTCACTGCCATGATCTCCAGTTAATCCAAAGTCTTGTGGCACCTTCTCATGGCCCACCAGCAAGAATCGTTTTACCCCTTTTCTTCCAGGCAAAGTCTCTCCTGCTTCCTAAGCCAAGTGGCAAAAGGGAGCACCCCAAAGCTGTATGGTTCTCTCCTGGCAAACCTGCAGGGTCTCCACTCTGCCAAAACTGAGTGGTTCTCTCCTCAATGGCTGCTGCATCTGGGTTTAAATCCCCACACTAACCATTCTCTGCAGCCCCACTTCTGAGTCTGCCTACAATTGGTTACAGGTGCTATCATTCTCGTATCTTTCCAGCTTTACTGGGCTGCCATAGTGAATCTGGGCAGGCCTGGCCCCAGAGCCAATGATCTCCAAGCTCTCACACAGGTGCTATTACCATGGGGAGTTGCCTCCCAGTTAGTCTTGTGTGGAAGTCACTTCTATCCCCCTGGCTCAAAGCATGGCCACAGCTCTTTGACATATCTATGCAACCAGTTAAATGTTATAGATATGTTAAATGACCATGCCAGAGGTTAGCTACAAAACTGTTGCTATGCAAAACAGCTCTCAATGGCCCTGCTCCATGCATCTTCTCCCCCAACTCACACCTGTGGTGTAGTGTGGGGGGGCATCCTATATATCTTTCTAATATTTCCTGGACACCTTGAGTTCTGGACCCCATTCTAAATCCTTATTTGAGACCCCCCTCCTGGCTGCACCCTGTTACAGTGTGATGTTCAAAAATGGTCCCCAACAACTCCTACCTCCCTGTAGTCACACCCTTCTGTGCATGGAGGCTGGACCTAGCAAAAGCGATGGACTGTCACTTTTGAGATTAGATTATAAAATTCTGTGGCTTCTGTCTTACTTGCAGTCTCTCCATCTCTTCCTGCTTGCTTGCACTGATGAAGCAAACTGCCGTGTTGTGAGCTGCCCCATGCAGAGGCCCACTCAGCAAGAAACTGAGGATTCCAAGAAACTGTCTATTCCTTACAACAGCCAGTAAGGAACTGAGACCCTCGGTCCAAGAGCCCATGAGGAACTTAGTCCTGCCAGTAACCACCTGAGCAGGCTTGGAGGGGGATCAACTCCTAGCTGTGCTGTGAGATCACTGCCCTCCTACCAAGGCCTATATACTTCAGGCTTGTGAGAGACCCTAACTATAGGCAGCCAGGAAGGCCATGGCCAGATTCCTGACCCATAAAAACTGAGAGCAAATTAATGTTGTTTTAAGTCACTAACTTTTGGTATAAATTATTGTGTAGTCATAAGTAACTAAAATAAAATGAAAGAATTCATTTAAGGCCTTCAATAGCATACTTAAAGAAAAATAAAAAGCCTTTGTTTGGCACTTCTAAAAGAGTACAGTTAAGTTCAGGGATTTCAATACTATCATGATGCCTTGTGACTGAAATGGCAGGAGGAACTTGTGGGAAGAAGGAATGCCTGTGGCGAGGGGCCCCTCACTGAGAGAAACTATGAGGGAAGAGTCAAAGTGTCTAAAGGTGATTTGGAGGAGATGGTCTAATAGGCAGTGTGAAAAGTAAACCTCTTGTCCTTCCCATCAAACATGTGTTAAACTCTACCTTAGTCTTTAAAGCATTTGGAGTCAAATCTGAGTTGAGGAGGGAGTAGGAGAATAAGATCTGCTTAGAGTCGCTCAGAACTAGTGAACTCAGGTTAAAACATGCGAAAAAACTCCTCTTTCCTTAGTGAGTGATGATTCCATAAACTTGATTTCTAAGAGGTACAAATGGGAAAAAACAATTAATCAAGGTCATCCTTTGAAAAATAAGGTATTATAGATAGGTCATTACAATGTAATCAAGAGCATTTTGATGGCCAAATAAGCAAGATACATTAGGTTTTTGCTTTCAAAAGGAATTATGAGAAATGGAGGAAATATTTTTGAGGACAACCTGCTACTATTTTAAAAGGGTAGGGCACTTATATAACTCACCCTGTTATTTTAATAAATGGCAATTACTTCATCTGGCCATGAGGCAGTCTCAATTTTCATACCAGGAGATCAATGTTCTGAAGAGGTAATAAATCTAGGATTATCTCAGAAAAATAAAAGGAAGGTGGCAAATCTCTTTGGAAAACACAAAGATTGTAAAGTGAATTATAAATCCTGTGTCTGTATATTTATTCATAATAAAGTGCTAATGGATTCAAGAGAACATCTAGTTTATTTCTCACTGTCTGAAATGAGAACATCCTATTAACTCTAACAGTTATCTATTTAAAACTCACATATCTTAATGGAAGACAATTCTACAATACTCTTGATTAGCCCGTTTCAGAGCCAAATATATCTGACAAAATTCTGAAACATTATTTTAATCACATATCACCTCAGAAATTGAATACCTCACCATGCAAAACCTAAAATTAAGTCTAGAACTGTTACCTATGCCAAAAACACCCTCTCTGGGCCTCTTCCCTAATCAGTAATTCTGCAAGGCTCTCCTAGAACTGAAACACCCCCTTCCATTTTCTGTTCTTACCTAGTTTCTAGTTAATTTCATTTTCTCGGCTTCTCCGTTGCCTTTATTTCCCCATCTACTTCTTTACTGACTGCTTACTTTGTTACAAGCACTCTTTTAACTATTGTAATTAAGGAGTTACAGTGTAAGACTTACAAAAAGCAGCAAAAAGCTCAATATAATCAACTGCCTAAATGTTTAATGAAGGTAAGAGTTTTGCAAAGAGGAATGACCAGTGATGACAGAGTCAAACAAGACTAGCTGGATCTGAATATGCATCAACCCACAGAATCTGACACAGAGCAAACTCCACCAGAAGCATAAAACCTGAGCACAGGGGAGAAGAGCAACACTGAGCCCCAGAGCAACACTGAGTTACTATGCTTAATCATTAAAAAAAGACACTCTGAGCACTGAAAGTCAACCAATTTCCACCACACTCCCTACAACAACCCCTCTGTTGAGGCTCATGTTATTTGGCCATATTCTACTATTTGGCATTCTCTCCACTCAAATTCTGTAAGTCCCTGTCTTATCAGGGATTTGGTCACCTGACTCGCAATATAAATTTATACTGACCCTAGAACTTCAGCAGCTGTGAAGGTAGCTAGCTCCTTGCTCAGTCCAGCAATCCCTGTTCCTATTCAAGAAGGTGCTGTGAAAGCTATGCCAGAAACATGGCCCTTGTCAGCGTTGCTCTGACACCACTTGAATCGTCCTGACTCACTCCAGCCACATTGAATACTCAGCTCAAAAGTCATCTCTTCTGGGATGCCTTCCCTAAACCATTAGACTGCACTGAGCTCTCTCCTCTGAGGTCCCACATCACCACAACTACACATTAATACAGCATGTGCCACAATTCAGTTATGCCATGTCTAGAACAGAGAGCTGACTCAGGAAATGTTTGTTGAACTCAACTCATATTTCCTTAACACTGCAGTGTTTCCATTACATATGCAGTCAATCTCCATCACTTTTCATCAAACCTACAACTCCCTCCTAGTCATCTTTTCTTATTCCTCTCTCATGTTTTAAGGCACATCATCCACTCTCTTTCTGTTCCCTCCAGTGATACTCCATAGATGGATTGGAGTTAGTTATCTCTGATCTGCTATGGTCTCAGTACTGGCTTGTGATCTTTCCTAGTTATTAGTCATATCATATTCCTCTTTGCAAGAGACTATTCCAACTCACTTTTACTGTCTCTAGTGCCTCCGTGCAAACTGAACTCTATTGCTTTCAGTGAATCCATAAACTTTTTCAGTGTCCTACAACACAAAGAAAATAGAAATTATTTCAATGTGCTGTGTTTCAACCTGCCAACTATAATATATACATTGAAGCCCATCCTTTACAAATCATTTTGATTTCTGTCTTTTGCTGAGGCTGTAAGCCTTTGAAAATGAAGGGTGAGGGGAGGGCAGGGACTATGACTTCATACCTGTAGGCCCAGGAATAAAACAGTGCTTGGGACATAATACCAGTACATATTTCTAAGTGTTTCTTTCTATTAAGATAGAGAAGAAAAGAAAGAGGAGAAAAAGAAACAAAAAATATTTAACTATTTATTATTAATGCAGGCTAGCCACTATGCTAAATGATTTTCCTGTATAATATGTGGATAATATTAATTTCTTTTAATGAGGGAGACAACACTGTTTGGGGACTTTATATAATTATTAACTGGCTTCCAAGCATCAGGGCTGGAATTGAACCCAGGTACCTTAGCCACTATTTATTAAGTGGTTCCAGAGAAAACATAAAATGCTAGTACTTCATATGCATTTTATGTAAAGCTTCAAGCGGGAGTAAAAGTGGAAAACACAGAAAGTAATGAGACTAGTAGACTTTACTAATTGTGGCAAATCATGGCTGCTGAAGAGAACAAAACCAAGTTGAAGAGATGATGTGAGACAGGATTAGAAATGGCCATGAAGAATAAAATCAACTTTTTTTGGCAGTGGGGGAGCATCGTGAAATATCAAATCAAAAACTCAATCGAATATTTTTTATACCAAATAATATTCCATGTCATGATAAGAATAATTGAAAAAGAGAAGATAAAAGCAAACAAAATCTTAAGAACTTTGGAGCTTATACAGAAGATATTCCATAATCACAAATGTTAATAATAGAAGGTAGAATCACTTACTGTATAAATAAATCTTATGGCACTTCAGGGAAAAATATTTTTAAAGATGATAGGGGAACACTTTATCAAGGGTGACATGTAATAGATATTAAAAGAAAAAAATAGATCTGGAACTGGAAGGAAGCTCATTACTGGTAGAGGAAACAGCCCAGCAAAAGTGCTGAGGTGGGAAGGCAGGGTAAGACTGGCGCCTCATTTCACCAGAGTGCTTCATCTACAAAGGGCAGCGGTGAAAGCTACACTTGGAGCAGTGAGGTCAGGCCTACATCTCTGTTTGCATATGACCTTTATGCATCAGCTAATGGATGCACTTTAGGTTTGTTAGCTGGAAAATCATATGATCACAACTGTGATTGAAAACACTAATCTGACAGTGCTGTTTGGTGTGAAATAGAAATGACTGGCTCCATAGAAAGTGTCCATGAATAAAGTAAAATTGATGGAGCTTAACAGGTAACTGGATGTATCAACCAAGAAAGGCAGAGACAAAAGATTCGAAAGTGACACCAGCGGAAGATTAAACTGAAGGAAAGGCACAAACAGAATGATCATAAAGAGGCTAGTAATAAAGAGAGCAAAATAAATGAAGAGATACTAATGAGTGCATCACTTCAAAAGATTCCAAACAGATGGGTGACATAGGAAGAGAAAGGAGAATCTAAAATATATTTTAAAACAGTGACAAATTGATATTGTAATGAATATAATAAACATAAGTCACAGAATCCACAACACATCTCTAGTTTTAAAGTTGGAGAAAGAAAATTTACTATAGACTGCAGTTAGAAATTTACTATGAGGAATGTTTGTTGTAAAATAAAAGAAAATAAATTCAAATTTTGGCCTGTCAGGTTGCACAATGCAGCCACAATTAATCTCAATCAACATTCCTAAGGTTATTTTTACACTCATACATTTTCTTTTTCAAGATTATACTGCATAAGAAGACATATAGAACCTTTCATTTCACATTTTAAGCTTCTGAAACTCTCTATACATTTGATACTTCTAAATATTTTGAGTAACCATTAGCTTATGATTTTAGTCTTGTTGCATACTACTATAGCAGAAGTAGAGAGGTCAAAGAATAGCATTGGCCTAACTTTTGTATGTTTAACTTCCTACATAGGAACCAGAAACTATAGTCACAGTCGAAATGGATTTTCAAGTCATTTCACAACGCTCAATGTCGTCATTGGTATGAAGACGCAGCAATAATGAATCTAAAATCATCTTTGTCCATTTGAAAGTTTCTAACTTCAAGAAAAATGTCAGATAACTTTGATCTTACTGTTTCAGTGATATGAACAAACACAGACGGTCATATAGAGGGCAGACCAATTAAAGTTGTTTAATGAATAAAACAAGTAAAACTATCAAATAGCAGATTATTAGAAAAATAATCAGAGAGAATGATGCAGAGTTAATTACCAGTGGGGAAAAAACTATTACAGATTTTTTTTTAAAAATAGGTTAATCCCTTTTTAAAGCCATAATAAAATGACTTCAAAAATTTAAAAGTATTATCTAGTCTATGCCTTAAACTACAAAAAAAAAAAACAAACTTAAACACAGGAAGGCTGATGCTGTCCAACAAAATAACTTGCTCATAGAAATTAAAAAGAACCAATTATTCTAGTAATACTATGACAACTATGGTAAGAAAGTAAAGTTGGTAATAGAAAATATAGGCAAGAAGTCTGTGTTCAGGAGATCAAAGAATACATGTATTCCCTTTTGTAGACCTTTCTTCACACTGTAATTTGTTCTCTGGTGGCTCCTACCAATCACACTGTATGTGATTGAGGTGTCTGAAGTCAAGAAGACATCTCAATGTAGGCAAGATATTGTCCCTGTGAATAAGGTCATCCATGTCCCTCTCCTTAACAAAGACTCTAAAATTAAGATGTGTTTCAACATTTTAGAAGAGACATTTGCCCAACTATTATTCAAGAATTTCAAGACTGTATGTTTTAAATTGGTGAGTTTTGTATTATGTATTTATCAACAATTAAAATGATACAATTAAAGAACAAAACAGACCTAAAAAGTTTGGTGAATATTGGTCGAAAATATATTATTACCAGAAATAATATTCTTTAACCCATAAACTAATTTCACCTGAGTAAAATAGATAAATTCATATATTAAGATCATTTGTTTGTGTGTAAACATGATTCCTGAACTAAATAATCTGAATTCTTATGAGAGGAGAGAATGAGCTTAAGATCAGTATAATAATTCAAACTCTGGAGAAAAAAACAGGAAACTTAACCCATTTCATTCATTTCAGAAATCTCTTTGGAATCTGCCTAAGGGTTGAAACAGACTCAACTGCAACCTGGTGGAGTACTCTGTCCCCAGACATGCCCTTCTCAAATTACACAGAGCGACTACTGTAGACTTGACCACAAAAAAAAGACAGAGCGCTCTGAAATGCACTGTGAAGGACAACCTGCTCGCATTCCTGCTAGATTAAACAATATGTTTCTGCATCTGACCAGATGAATTTTTCTGATAACATCAAACCCCCAAATCCAAAAACTTTCAGCAGCCAGACATTTAGTTCAAAATCTTCCCTAATTGTTGCCAACACAGCAGCTGCCAGGAGCTCAAACCTGACCAACAGAACATTTTCCATTCTCCTACCACAAAGAGGGCGAGGAAAGATCTTCCCTGTTCAGGGCTATCTGATCTGGCTCAGGATTGGAGGAAAGTTGGGGGGAAGGGGAAGAAAAAAGAACAAGATATTTTGGCTATGCTAGGATAATGGGAAAGTCCCTAAATAGCTCTCTGAATTCTAAATGGTTTCTCATCTGTCTGGAGTAACAGAAATGCCAGAATATATGCAATTTTATTTTTAGTCTAAGTCTTTGGAAAGAGTTGTATTTCACCAACCTCAATAAGTTCAACAAAAGGATAAAGAGTAAATAGACAGCTTATGAGCATGCTGTCCTGCTTATTAGAAGAAATGAAGTGGTTGGCTTATTTTCCACTCTTCTAAAAGGAGAACAAAAATATAAAACATTGAAATCCATCTGTGTAAGAGAGAGATTCAATTTACTCCATGACTACCCAAATAAACGAGATTAGTGTATGCCACTGGGGTTGCCTCATATTGTCTTTTGATTTATGAAAAAGAAGGCGGAGCAAGGATTATGGTGGTTAGAACATGCTTTGGATATATGCTAAAGTCAAAATCTCTAGCTCATGGATAGCTACTAAAAATCTTGATTAGAAATGAGGAGCACAGTAAAAGTCTAAGCCTTACATGGCTATAATAGCCTCCACATAGACAGACTTCTTAGAGACGTAAAAGTCCTTTAGCTTTAAAGATGGATTTTTTTTCCTGAGGACATGTTTATTGCTAATGAGCCCCAGAGGAAAGAGGAACTCAACACTGTGTGTATAAACCTTACTCAGTTTAGCAAATAAGCAGCTACCATTGGCTAATCATTGTGTTGGACCCTAAAAAATGTTCATCCTCTGAGTAATTGTTGTCGAATGAGCCTTTAATAATGGAGTGCTGTATATAAAGAACTAAAAGTGGTAGATCAACAACATTTTGTGGGAACTGAGATAAAAACCAATTCATTTAGCCTGAAGAAATGGAATCTTGAACTATAAGAACAAGACTGCTTGGCAATTTCCCCAGGAAAACGGAGGAGAAATTATAATCTAGAAAAGAAAATAATAGCATGTTCAAAGGTATATAGAAGCTTCAAAGAGAGTTTGTTCAAAATTCTGAGATTCAAATAAAACAAGCAAAAAACATTCTATGCTGGTCAGGGAGATAGCAAAACAGGTTGAAATTTTTTCTATGTCTGTTTACACACCCATTTACAATGTGACTTTGTAAGCGGTAGATTTTCTCTCTTTCCCTATTAAATCTGGGTTTGGCCATGTGATTTGCTATGGCCCATGGGGCATTATTAAAAGCAATACAAGCAGAAGTCCGAAAGTGCTAGCATTTTTAACATGGGAATAAGCCTACTGTAGGCACATGCCTGAGTCACACTCATTATTTGCACCAAGTACCAGCCGTGCAAGTGAGGCCATCGGAAACCAGTAAGTCCTGAGCTGACCAGCAAGGTGACTGCAGCTACATTGATGAGCCCAAGTGAAACCAGGAAAAAATTCTGACTCAATGAATAGTGAGCTAAGAAATTTTTGTTTTCTTAAGACATTAACTTTTGAGTTTGGCTGGTTATACCACAAAAGCTAGTTTTTGATAGTTTTGATAGTTAAGATGTTATAGAGGACTGTCAGTCATTCTTAAATACAAAAAAAATTAACTGTCTCTAGCTAGTTTAACAAGGAGAGGTCCCATTAAATAAAATATTAAACAGTTCATAGACTCTCCAGGAGGGCCAGATGATTAGACTTTGAAGCCAGAAACAAAGTCCAAATAACACTACAGAACTTTTCTCCTGGATCTACCACTGCCTCCACCACAGGGTCAAGCCACACAAAACTACATCTCTCTCTTTGGACACTGAGCAGTGGATGCTGTTAGCAGGACCCCTGCAACTTTTGGAGACTCAATGTAACTGCGCCTCCTCATCATGATAGATACCATATGCCACCTCTTTATATGCATCACTAGGTTCCAAATTAAAGTCCCCGGCAGGCCTATATGATTTGCAGAGTTGGGAAATATGCCTGCCCTCCAATAATAGAGAACGTGGTAGGGTAGTAAATTTGTGGCTTTGACTTTGTGGAAAAATTGGCTTGTAAATTAAGAAATGCCCTAAAGCATAGTATTCAGTGATGCTGGGAAGCCAAAGATAATTTACAAAAGTCCGTTATAGTCTAATCCTTCATATTTATATCTTTCTTATTTAAATACATACACAAGAACAAATAAGTTTCCTCCTACTATAAGTCAACTATCACTGTTTAAATGAAAACTTCCTTACACTCCCCAAAGGAAGACATCACAAAGTTTCATCAATGGAGAAAACAGCACCAAGCCTGGGATCTCTGGATAATGTCATTACTCTTCTAGTTCTGTCATGACACTCTCTCATTTAATATTCTGTAAACTATGGCACAGAATGTAAAGTTTCCCACCAACAAAATACCCTAGGTAAAAGAGAGAGAGAACAAGAGGGGAGATTTATTGCAATATTCCAATGTACACATGCTACATGAAAGAAGAAAATGTGTAGATCCTGAAAGTAGTCATAAGTTTGTACTTAGACTTTGTAGGATTTCTCCTTTTTCTAAATCAAGTTCCCATTTCCCTTTGCTAGCTGTTAATTGGTTAGGCTTCTTTGCCCCGTAAGATAACCCAAACCCTTACTTCTCAGAGACCTGAGTCCGATGGTCCTACATTTATGATATAATCTTTTATTAATGAGATTTTTGTTTAACAAATCAATTTGTCTGTTGAATGCAATAAAAGCAGAGGAATGGGGATTGTTGCTTGGACTCAGGTAACAGGAGTGTAGATGGAGAAAAGCAGAAGATTTGAGGGAAAAGTGAGCATATTGATTAGAAATTCCAGGTAAGGAAGAGGGAAGTAGCAGTGGTAGTTAGTTCTCCCCCCCCCACCCCCCCACCCCCCCACCCCCGTTTCTAGTTTGCATAACTGAAAAGATGTTAACAACAAACACTTGAGATAAGAAATCTTAGAAGAGGACCAGGTTTTCTTGCAGGGGCGGTGGGGGGTGAGATAACTGTGATTTTTAGGTGTGTCGAGCTTGAATTCCCTAAAAATTAGATACTTAGAAAGCAATGGACCCTAGTAGCCCACAGGAAGACTTGGACCAGAGGTACACATTTGAGAACCATTTGTTTAAAGGGTACATGAAGCCATGAGCATAGATACGATTTACCCGTGGAGAGAGAATAAAAAGCATAAAATGAAAAAGGCTGGGGGCAAGTCTTTAAAGTGTAGTATTTAAAGGTCAGGGAAAGGAGGAAAAATGCCTTTCTAAAAGGACACTGAAAGGGAGCATCTGAGAGAAAAGAGAAAAGCAGAATTATGTGTCAATGAAGCCAAAGAAAGAGGATTTCAAGAAGGAAAGGGTGCCTGAGATTTTCTGAGGCTCTTAGATGTCAGGTCAGAAACTGACTGAAAAATGCCCATTGTGTTTAGTGACAGGGATTCCTGAGGGCCTTTATCACCCCTTTTCATGGGGACATGGAGCAGAAGTCAGAATCTGGGGGTGTGGTGCGAAGACGGAAAAACGGAGACAAAGAGGACTCGGAAGCAGACGTGTTTGGAGATCAGTGAAGGCCCCAGATGAAAGACGGAACTGGGCTTGCCCTGTCCTACAGAAGAATCAGTTCTGCAAGATGAAAAGAGTTCTGAAGGTGGATGATTGTACAGCAGTGCGAATGTACTTAATAACGTTAAAATGTACATGTAAAAATGGTTAGGATAATAAATTTTATATGTGTATTTTATCTCAGTAAAAATTGGAAAAAAGTCTCATTCAAGTTCTTTTTTTTTCTGCCTATACAATTAAACATAAAATTTAATAGAGCATTTAAAATTAGATGATTTCACACAAAAACCCAGCTGTCCCTGAAATGTCCACTAATCTGGCTATATGATTGATTTTACTGTCTTTTGTTTGCCAAAAGAGAGGCTGAGGGTGGAGAATTTAAATGACTTGCCCAATAACACAGCTAGGAAGGGTCTGACCTTGGACTGAAACCCATGACTGCTGACTTTAAGTCCTGTATCTTTTGCATATTTCCACTCTGTTTTCCATGAAGCATTTGAGATCAAAAGTATGCATTCCAAGGCAATTTTGGAGTGATCAAAAAAGCTCCCAATTCAGATTTTTCTTCATATGACCCTGACCTAGAACCAGTTCGTACCCTTAGATATGTGGGGTGAAATCAGCCTTACACTCTGGGGTTCTCCATCTCTGCTTCAGCAGCTTCTGCAACTGAAAGAATGCTCCCTCTTAAGAGGTTCCAAAGAAAGATCCCTGGAGAAATTTATCTCAGAATCAATGATGCCAGATGTGCATATACACTGTCAGTCATGACTCACTAAATGATGAGAGTCAGAAATCGTCAAGAATCCAATAAGAAATAAAATACTTGGCCAGGTTCACATTTTATACTCATGATGGCTGCTTTCCAAATGTCTGGTCTCTGGGATGGAAATATCTCTCCTTAATTCTGTTATGGTTCTCAATTCAAGGGGAGCTACTGTTCCAGAGATCAGTAAGACTCAACATGAACACTGTTCTGTCTGTCTTTGATATAGTTTTTTAAAGTATATTTTATTGATTATACTATTACAGTTGTCCCAGTTTTTTTCTCTTCTTTATCCCCCCTCTGCCCTGTACCCCCCACCCTCCAGCATTCCTCCCCTCTTAGTTCATGTCCGTGGGTTGTACATATATATTCTTTGGCTTCTACATTTCCTATACTATCCTTAATCTTTCCCTGTCTACTTTATGCTGATCTATTCTGCTTTTTATTCTCTGTACCTTCCTTCCCTGCCTCGATTCTCCCCCTCCCCCTCCTTATTGATAACCCTCCATGTGATCTTCATTTCTGTGACTCTGTTCCTGTTCTAGTTGTTGGCATAGATTTTGTTTTTTAGGTTCAGTTGTTGATAGTTATTTATGAGTTTGTTGTCATTTTATTGTTCATATTTTTCATCTTCTATTTCTTAGATAAGTCCCTTTAACATTTCATATAATAAGGTCTTGGTGATGATGAACTCCTTTAACTTTACCTGGGATTTAAAGAATCTATATTTTATCCTAAGATTTATATGATTCTTGCTGGCTACAAAGTAAAGGTATAATTAATGTAATTGATTAAAATAAAATGTTACTTTTCATAAATATCAGAACTATTTTTTCAAAACCTTGTTTTTCTATATCATGAACTCTGGATACAAAAAGAAAAATTTTGAATGTCTTTCTTCTTTCAGGATAGGATCAGTTGGGTGCTTCTTTGTTTTTTTTCTCTCTCTCTCACCCTCCCTCATCTCTTTCCATAAGTCTAGAAAACAGCATAATAATAATAGTAATAATAATAATAATAATACCTTGCCTTTTATTTTTAGACCCTTAGGAAAGATCTTTGAAATAGTACACATTTTCCCATGGAAATTCATAGCAACCCAATAGTCTCTAAAGAAACACTTAGTTTCTAATATCTCAGACTTTTCAACTCTAACTTGATGTACTCTAAAAATCACTAAAGGGCTGGTCCAAGTCAGTTTTATTCACTTCTTCTCCAAATCTTTTTTGTTTTGTTTTGTTTATCCTCACCCAAGGATATGTTTTATTGATTTTAGAGAGAGAGGAAGAGAGAGAGAGGGAGGGTGAAAGGGAAACCATTGATCCATTGCCTCTCGTATGCACCCTGACTGGGGATTGAACTCACAATCTAGATATGTGTCCTGACTGGGACTAGAACCTGCAACCTTGTGGCACATGAGACAATGCTCCAACAAACTGAGCCACCCAGCCAGGGCTCTTCTCCAAATCTTGCATAGACAGTCCAGTATACATTTTGAATGGTAGGAATACTTGCCATGATGGTTTTGTTGGTGATTATTCAAAATAAGCTTACAAGAGCCCCATTTTGACAAATTGTTTTATAACATTATGTATTTAAAAGATAGATGGCGGATGTCATATGTATTAAGTAACCAGGCTCTTCTGAGATACAAATTAAACATGTTCTAGCACTATTACTAGACTTGAAGAAAGATCCTTGCTGATCTCCTTGGTAGGCCATGGTTGGCCAGTATCACTAAGATATCAGCCAAGCAGTTTCTGTAAATTAGTTCAAATCAAACTCACAAGACTAGAGGTTTTATCTGGTAATAAGCTTTACTAACTTAACTAAACTTAACTAAATTTTACTAACTTTACTTAACGAAATAATTTTAAGAAATTCAGAAAGGAAGAGATTCAGACAAAGCAAAGAGACATCTGGCACATTAATGGCTGCTCTCCAGATGCTGGTACAGAATAGATGAGTTCTCTAAGTGAGTTTCTCAGTGTTCCTCATACAGTTGGAACATTGAAAATATGAAACAACTCAAAAGAATGGCATTGTCTATATCACCCAGAAAGCCATTTCTTATGGATCCTAGATTCTCTTTTTCTAGGAAATCCTTAACTGAGAACTAAGGGTGTTTCTTCATAGAAAACAGTATGGAACTTCCTCTAAAAACTAAAAATGGAACTGCCTTTTGATCCAGTGACTCCATTACTGGGAACATATCCTAGAAATACTGAAACACCAATTCAAAAGAACCTATGCACCCCAATTTTTACAGCAACATTATTTACAATAACCAAATGCTGGAAACAGCCTAAGTGCCCACCAGTAAATGAGTGGATCAAAAAAGAACAACAACTAGTATATTTACACAATGGAATATTATGCAGCAGAAAGAAGGAGCTCCTACCCTTCACAACAGCATGGATGGAACTGGAGAGTATTATGTATGCTAAGTTAAATAAGCCAGGTGGTGAAAGACAGATACCATATGATCTCACCTATAAGTAGAACCTAATGAACAAAACAAACAAACAAACAAGCAAAAATGAACCAGAGGCATGGAAACAAGTAACAGACTGACAGGGATGAGAGGGGAGCAGGGAAAGGGATAAGAGAGGAAAGAAGGAGAAGGGCCTAGTTAAAGAACAAGTATAAATGAGACCCGTGGGCATGGACAACAGGGTGGGGATTGACTGCAGGAGTGGGGGGTGGGCAGGGTAGGGGAGAGCAACAGTGGAATATTGGCACAACTGTAAAAGAAAAACAATAAAAGATAAAATAAAATAACATTACCTAGAGGTCAGGTTGACAAGGAGATGTCCCAGGAGCATTTTCATCACCCATAAAAGGAAATGAGAGTATCCTAAACCAATGGCTTTAACTCTCTCCTCCCAGTTACTTAATATTAAAATTGACTAATAGGACAAAAAAATTTAGTTTAGTATAATTTATAAACTAGTATAACATAACTAGCCCAAAGTTTCATGGGATTATATAAATATAAATGACTCATAGCATGAGTAGACATCCTCATTCTAAAATTAAAACAATGTGTTCTCAAGCAAAATGAATCAAGCAAAAAAAGTTATTTATTTGCTCATAGACTTTAAGGTCTCAGGCAAGATCCCCAAGGCTGATCTTCCTGCTCTCTTTTTTTCTGGGCTGCCTCCATGATCAGGGTCTATATCGTGGCTCCAGAATCTATGGGTTTACAGCTTGACCACAAAACTCAGTCTAGCAGAAAGGAAGGCCTACTTTTAACTAGTTCAAGCCAACAGCTCAGAACTGGATCAAATTAGGTGGGAAGATGTCACTTTGGTCATGAGCTCATCCTTAAACCAATGGAATTAGATATCCTAACTGTTCCTAGGTTATATACTCCATTCCTGAAGTGTCAGGGAAGGGTCAGCATATCGGGTGAAAAGGGTGAGAGATCATTCATCCAAGGCAAAATGAGGTAATGTTGCCACAAAGAATGGAAAAGAGGTAAAAATATCTAAACAATAAATACCCACCACAACCTGGAGGGAGGGAGGATTGGAGGAAAAGTCTAACTAGGTCAAGGTTAAGATGAACAGATTTTTAAATTATACTATGGGTCAGTTATTTACCACAAAGTTCACCACTTATTGAGTTTCTGGGAAATTTAAAAAAATGTTTATGAGTCAAATAAACTTGAAAACATCTCTTTGGCAGTTTGGCACAAAAAGTAAAGGGTATATCAGGAAACCCACATTTTTCTGAGATTCTGCCCTGAACTTTCTCTAACATCTGTGCTTTAGAATTCCTAGTTCTGCATCCTTTTTTCTCTCTTCCTTTATCTACCATTCAGTATGTTTTAAAGACATATCCATAGCTTAGACACACATAGTTTTTCAAGAGGATTCTTACATAATTATGTAAATATACATGAAATCATTAATCTGACCTTAGATCTGTGCACTCTCTCTCATCTGCCTGTGAAATTTTTTGAAATGAATACGAATTAAAGTCATATTCTGCTCTTCATTTTCTTTCTTGTTTACTTCAATGCAATCACAGATGCATTTCTTGGAAATGTTAATGATGTTCTTTTAACAGAACGTTCCAACACAAGGTCAAAGATAGATTATTTGAAAGATAAAAATCAGTTTCAGAAAAAAATTTTGTTCAAAGTAAGTTCTGCAAAACTACTTAATGAAAAAGTTGGGTAATTCATTCTCTAAAATATTCATATTAGCAGATTTGTCACATGTCAGATATAGAAAGTGCATGGTCCATAGAGGGTATCAGCTCAGAAGGCTCAATGATTGGCGTTTATATTAGCAAATGACTGAAGACCAGAGTATGAGTTTTAGGATGCTAACAAAATTGGAAAACAGGTAATAGATTCAGAAAACCAAGATCAGAAAATACTGAGCAAAGTGACCACTATCCCCACGGGAAGCCTCTACTCTAAACCCACGTCAACCTTGGAACCGGACTTGGAGTGCTTTGCTGTCACCTTAGTGATCCACTTGTAACAGATCTTGCATAATTTAAGTAGGTGTTATTCAAGATTTTAGAGAAGAGATGGAAGAGGAGGCTTTACTTTGCACACCTACAATAATTAGTGCACAATGTCTCCAGCAAACATGTAATTTCCCCCAAAGCTCTCTTTACTGTGACTACCCAAGGAGGCTCATCTTCTGTGGGACTCTTCCTCTGTTGCTATCAGTGGTGTGAGACCTAAAATTAAGATTTGAGAGTGTGTGCTATCTTGACAACTGATGAAATCCAGATGGCCTGGAATGGTCTAATTGTAAGTTCTCCTCCCCACTCTGCTTTAGTAAATTAGGTCCCCTAAGCAAATGACCTTCTTTATTAAATGCAACAGGTGCAATAGCTGCTTGACCCTGAGTAGCAGTTTTCAGTTTTCTGACAACATGCAAAATTATTAATTCATTCACATTCTTCCACCAGAACCACAGGGCACACACCCTCTGATACTAAAAAGCCTGTCTCCCAGAGCCCCTGGTTGTTCACTCAGCTCCTGAAGGCAACCCCCATGTAGTCTTGCATGGCATGCAATATCCTCCTTGCTGAGCTGTGTGTGAGTATATGTGACTAAGAAACAGCTGTTGATCCCCTGTGTCCAGGGTCAGTGTTGTTTGTTCATCCAGGCTTTTCCGTAAATCTAGGGCAGGTATCCCTCCCTCACCAATGGGATGAAAAGAAGGCAATAAAGCACTGTTGCTTCAGCCCATCTGCTTCAAGGATTCTGACTTCCAGACTTTCTTGAGCGTGTAAGTTAGAGTTCATCTCCCTTTAAACTCCAAATGTGCATTCCACTTGTGTACTGCTTAATATTTCCTTTAAGAATGAGGAAGGCCATTATAGTGAAGAAGACTTTGTGAGAACAAGAAGAAAAAGTCACAAGACTCCACCCTGCTTTAAGATGTAGTAAAGATGTTAACAATATGTTATTTTTCCATTGGTCTATAAAACTGAAGTTTGATTTACAGTGTGAAGTATAACTGCCAGGAGACTAAGCCATTCCCATCCTTTCACCAGTACTTTTTCTTCCTCTATGCAGATCTAAATGAAAATCCAAATTATATTCAGGATTCTTAGTAAAACCAGAATCAGAAAAATGGAGATTACTGGCATGAAATGAATATTCAATAGAAATATATATTAACTTCCCAATAGCCTCCCAAGGTTTGTTTTGTTTTGTTTCTAATGCATGATCTCAGTTTGTCTTTACAAAAACACACTAGTACTTGAGTAAGGTTGTTATCACCATGGGGCAGATGAGAATACTGGCATGCAGAAAAATTATGTAATTTTCCCAGGATCACACAGAGATAAATGTGAAACCAGGATATTTCTCTGATTATTCTCTGCTTTGCTTTCTCTTCGGGAATACGTGTCACAAACCAGGTAAAGCCCAGGGGTTACCATAACACTCATCCTTGGTTATTATAAATTCTCTAATGCTGTCTTCTGCACCACGTGATCATCTCCTTGACTTACACTTTGGTGCCTCACTCAAAATGTGGCACATAGTAAATATCTACATAGATTATCTATCAAATGTGTGAATGACTAAATAAATAGATATTCAAAAATGTCCATTCATCTCTACAATAGTGCTACAGATAGAGTCTCCATTTAATTTATCAGAATCTTATATCCGTGTGTCCCCTTGGGACAGGTTTTTAATGATGCACACTGACAACATTGCTCTCCTACTCCATCGCTTCCTCACAAGTTCTAAGTGAGATGTACAAGATCTGAAGAGCTCTCCTGTGGGATTCACCAAAATCACCCTTTGTGTGACTCAAGTCAACAGTACACCACTGACCCTCTTCCCTTACATCTTACTTCCCCACTTCTTTAATGTTTTTCAAGATATGTTTCCTAATAGGTAACTTGTACTTGAAGCCTCATTTCAGGGTCCGCTTTTGGTAAACCCACCCTAAGAAACCACCCTTTTTCTAACAACACGTATTCTCTTTAAACATGCTGGAACGAAGGGCCCTTTTCCAAAAAATTGTATGTTTCTATTCAAGTTGACATTCAATATTATATTAGTCTCAGGTGTCCAAAGTAGTGGTTAGACATTTATAAAACTTACAAAGTGATCCCCCTGATAAGTCTTGTACCCACATAACACATTATTATTGGCTATGTTCCCTAAGCTGTACCTTACATCCCCATGACTATTCTGTAACTGCCAATTTTTACTTCTTAATCTCTTTATCCTTTTCACCCAGCCCTCCCAACCACCCTCCCATCTGACCATCATCATTCTGTTCTCTCTATCTATGAGTTTGCTTCGGTATTGCTTATTTGTTTATTTTGTTTTTTAGATTCCACATATTAGCAAAATCATATGGTATTTGTCTTTCTCTGACTGATTTCATTTAGGGGTTTAACTTCACCGGACCTCTCTAGGACCCATCTGTGTTGTTGTAAATGGTAAGAATTCATCCCTTTGTATGGCTGAGTAATATTCCATTGGCCTAATGTACTTCTTTATCCATTCATCTTTTGATTCGAGAATTTAATCAATTGGCATTTAAAGTAATTATTGATAGGTATATAGTTATTGCCATTTTATTAATTGTTTTCTCATAGTTTTTGTAGTTCTCTGTTTGAAAGGATCTGTTCTTGACTAGCTTGAAATATGCTAGATTGGCCTGGATTTTCTTGTGATCCTTGCTTCCAGCACTAGAAATATTCAATGTTTATGTTGCATTTGCACATGTCTAACTTTGTCAGTTATGTATTTGGCTTTTTACTTTAACATGGAATTTTGGTATTTTTCTTGAGCCTATTCCCATATTATCCACATTGAACACTCATTTTATTTATGTAAAAATGTATGAACCCTTTTTAGCATTTGCCACTGTTTTACTATGCCTTTTAATATTCACAACAACCCCTATGTAAACAAAACAGTGATTTTTCTCCCTGTTTTGAAAATGAGACATCTTCGCCTCAAAGACAAGGCCACCCATGCATGTCATTAGGAAGTAATGGGTCTGGGCCCCAGAATCAGGTCTTCAGATCCCTAGATCAGTGCTCGTTCTCACATAGATCAGACACTTCTTGGGACTATGTCTCACATATGGAAGCCATTAGGCTTGTTTCTACATGTTCTTAAAATCCTCGAACTCTGGTACTTTCTACAGTCAAGTACCGAGCAAAACAACAGATCCTACATGGAACACCAGAGCAGCCTGGGACATTTAATTCTGTGCATATGTGACAAATCATTACATATGCACACAAAATCTCCTGCCATTTGTACTCTGGATGAAGTCATGGGTAATCTGCCCAACAATGGTTACATCAGTCTGCAACAAAATTCAAAACATCCCTCACCATGCGTAGGAAGGTGTCTAAAAAAGAAAGTATTTTTCTGGACTACAAAAACAAAATTTGGATCTTCAAAAAGATGTATTTTATTAGATTGCTCACCTTCTGCAGTAAATCAGGTTATTGTGACCTCACACCTCAGACTTATTTTATCCCTGGATTTTTCTCAAAAATTTCCCATTGCAGAGAATTGAAGAGAAAGAAAAATGCATGTATTCTTTGGCTATAAAATATAAAAGATTTAAAATTTATCTTGGCACACAATTTCTGCTACATTTATTCCTCTTTCTCATTCCTTATATGAAGCATTTCTTTATTATTTTAATTTAAAATAATGCATTTGATAAAATAACAATAAATCACCTTATAGTAATAGGAAAACTAACCCAAGAACACATGGAAATATATTGACTCATCTCAGCATTCAAAATATTTTATCTCAAGTTTCCATTAGAGATTTTAATTCAACTACACGTATTCTAAAAATTATTTTAGATACATTTACTTTTTGTCTGCAGAGGTGAGGGAGAGAAATCACTTAGAGGTCAAGTTGCTTCTTCTTCAGAGAAAATGTTTCTTTGCCAACAAGAGCAGTGCTGATTGAATTAAGACCACTATTACCTTTACTGGGAAAAAGGTCCACATCTGTTCTATTGTAAAAAAGAAATTGGAAAAACTATTTATTTCTTCTTGCTCTAACAGCAATCTTTTGAATACACTTATTACTCACTGAGACTTTACAAATGATATTAAAGTGATATATTCAAGTCAACAAATATTTATTTGAGCAGCTACTATATTCCATGCCACTCTTCCAGACTCTGAAGTTATATTAGAGAACAATACAAATCCACACAGTCATGGAACTTTCATTTTAATGAAGAGATAAAGACTATAAAATACCAGATGGTGATAAAAGGATGTTTTAAAAAGATTACAGTCAGATATGAGGATAGAATGTGATAGTGGAGATGAGGATGATTTAGAACAGGGTTGTCAGAGAAAACCTTGCCTTGTGGAAACCAAAAAAAAAAAAAAGAATAAGCTAGTCATGCATCTATATATTCATGACTGAAATAAAGAATATCCCAGGAAGAAGGAGAGCAAGTAAAAAAAACTCCGAGGCAGAAATATACCCAGCGTGTCTGAGGAACAGCAAGAAGCCAGTGTGGCGGAGACATTTAGAAGATGAGGTTTGAGAGGAAAAGAGAATGAGATCATGCAGGACCTTTGAGTCCATGAGAACTCTGACCTTTACTCAGGTTGAAGTAGAAAGTTTGTTATAAGATTTGAAGCTGAGGAGTGACACAATCTGACGCAAGGTTTAAAATTCAAACTTTTCTAAAAATCCGACCACTCTATTGAAACTATACTGTAGAGGGTTGAAAGGAATAAGCTCATTAGGAAGCTATTGAAATAGTTCTGGGGAGAATTCAGTAGTGTGATGCAAGAGGTGAGAAGTGATTTGATGCTGGATATATTTTGATGGAAAGGCCAACAGGGTTTGTGGGTGAACTGGATTGGAGGTATAAATTTTTTTTTAATTATGAAGAATAATTCAAATTGTTTTGCCTAAGAAGCTGGTAGAATAAGGTTACTTTCATTCTTTTTAAGATAGGGAAGACCATAGGAATAGTGGGCTGGGTGAAGAAACGAACAGTTTGATCAGCTACATTTAGATGCCCAAGGAAAAATGTCTCAGAAGTAGTTGGATGGAGGAGCTTACAGTTTAAAGGACAGTCAGGCCTGAGGATATGCATCTAGGTCGTCGGCATATAGAGACAGCATTTAAAGCCAAGGAATCGGATAAGACCGCTGAAGGGAGTGTGGACAGAGAAAACAAAAAGTAACTTGGAACTGCATGAGCTCTATTAATGTGCATGTTCCTAAGGAAGAACTCCACAGACCTGGCTTTCAGAGAGAGTCAAATACTTGATTCTTGCAGAATTGATACACAACAAATTGTATTGCCACAGAGGTTCTCTCTTCCTTATGTATGGTTAAAATGCAGGTTGAAAAAATTCTAAGTTCTGAGGATTTATATTCATGGAAGCTTTTTCCACAAATTAATGGTCAACCATGATGATGTCAGACAAAGAAAGAATGGTAAATAGTGGGAACAAAAGAATTATACAATGCAAAACCATATAATTGCCCCTAACAATCTTTCCTTTACTGATAATTACCCCCAAAATATCTCTTTATCTTTGTAATTCCATCAGATAACCAATAACTTATTTTAACTGAATTTGCCTTCTTTAGTTCTAATCAGATTGAACAAATCTACTTACAAAACTTATAGTTGTGTGCATTTTTTAATATATTTCCACTTCAATATTAAATTTTAAAAAACTCCTTTCACTTTGTTAAAAAAAGCATTGGTATTGTAGAAGCAAAACTGTGACCAAATATATGTAGCATGTAGAAGACTTTATATCCCAGGGGGATTCTGTAGAAGTAATATCAGGGCTGGTGATAAAGATATATACATATACCGAGACTTCATAAATAAGATTAAAGCAATGTTAGGCTTATTGTATAACACTAGAATTTGACCAATATACTCAGTTCAATACTATATTATTTTGTATATTTTTATATATTATATTTCATGTAGTATATAGCATATTATTATAGTCATATGTATTTTTTTAAAGTTTAGGCTGTGATATATTTCAAGTAGGCTCCATCCACAAAAACTGTTCTTACAACAAAACTATTTTCTGGCACTGATCTGTAACACCAGCAATATTTTCAGCATTCTTCAATATTTGGATAATTAGATAAGAAAACATTTGTTTATCATTTTGTAACCTAATTTTTAGCATTAGAGAAGTACTAAGATGAAAACAGAGTATTTTGATAAGGAACCAGTGTCAAAAGGTATAAACCCAGCTTTATGTACTTTGTACAATGATCACCTATCCATATTCCATCAATCCCCAGGATATTTGAAGCGATTTGCCCACAACAGCTGTTATGATAGATGGCTGTGTACCACTTGGCATCAATACGGCAGATGTGTGTATTCATTGCAGCTGTCAAGCTACAATAGAAGAGGGAGTAAAAATCTCCCAAAGCTGTTTCTACAAAACAACAAAAATATTTTGCATTGCATGCAGGTCAGAAAAACAAATCCTAATCCCAAAGACAAGGATAAAATAAGCTGTTTTGCAATGTGTAGACAAAACTAATAAATACTTCATTATGCTCTAAAAAATTGTTTCGGCACCATAAAATAGGGTCACATCTCATTGTTATGTCTGCTCATTGGCTTTGCATAAAAGTAGGTTCTAGGTTCTGTGGGCAAAAGAGATCAACTGCTTCTGTAAAAGCCATACTCATGGATCCACCCGTAAGTTACTCTAAACCTGACACACAAGCATGCACCTGCCAACACACATGCAGCGGCATTTTCTGATAAAAGACAGCCAGACACATCTTTACTGTGTTATTGATGAATTACTCAACAAATCTTTTCCTCAAGCACATTGCATCCAGCAAAAGTAATGGTACCCGTAAGAATAAACGATGGTGTTTATCCTTGTATCTATTTAGGATTGCTTGGGTTTAGCATTTATTTCTTTGCTCCTTTCATAAGCATTTATATTCAAAAGAACAAAATCGAATATATGTGTGGGTTGTACTATAGTTCTTTGGGGATAGTTCCCATCAAGACTAACATTGTTCTCTATAGTCTGTAGCCCAAATTCTCCTTTCTTTTCCTAACGTGGTCAAGAAACTGGCTGGAAATGCAAGCCAAGCCCTCGGTAACATTTTTGACAACTCCTGTTTCACTGGTGGAAAGCAGACTGCTGTCAGAAAATGCACCAAACCAGGGCAGGAAGAAGGGACAAAGTGTGAAACTGCAAGTAAAAATACACGGCAAAGCATGTTTTTCTGTGAAGCAAATTAACTTTACACTGTAATCACCAACAGCTTTCAAAGCTTGAAAAGCTTTAATTCTAGTAAATATATAGAAATAAAAGAGATTTATTTGTCTCTGAAGAAAATATAAAGATTAAAATACTATGTCTTAGGACATGTTTAATGAAAATACATTCTCTTTTTTACTGTATTTCATTGTTTATGCTATTACTGTTGTCCCCACTTTTCACCTTTTTGCCCCCCTCCTGAAAATACAATTTTTCCAACTTATTTTAGTCTGTGCAAATGTAAAGAAGTAAAAAAATAAAGAATAAGAGAGAAAAAGAAACGTTTAAAAGTGTCTTCATTCATTCCAGACATTTTTCACTGATAAAAAATCAAAGAGGACAACTCCCTTCTTTGTAAAAGTTGGCTGAGACTCTCTCTGCAACTGGCAATTGTTGCAGATTTTTATTCCCTCTCCCGCACTGAGTCTGGTTTCTGAGCAGTAAACCCTTTGAAGTCTATGGGCGTTCTACATGCAGAAGTAACTGTGTCTGGTGAATCTGGTCTTTGTTTTTTTGCTTCCCCCACATTTCGTAAGTGTTTAGTCTTACTAACATATATTCATGCTGAATCTTCTGCTATTCTTTGTAATATTATAAAATTTGCATTTTAATTTTTAAAGTTGCATTTAAATTATATAATTTAGAGAAAATATTAACCTATATGGTTTCCAGAAACACAAACAATTATTCAACTAAATATAAAAATATGCATTATTTATTAAGCAAGTAGTGCTTATACATGCACTGTAAGCACTGTGCTGGGAATAATAATATTGGAAAGTAACATATATATATATGTGTACACAAACATATGTACTTTAAAGAAATGATACAAAAAAGTATTCCAATTAATTCATAAATTACTTTATCTCTCTCTGTCTCTCTTCATACCCTCTCCTTCTCTCTTTCTCTCTCTCCCTGTCACTGTCTCTCCTAGTTATAAGACTTTAAAAAGTTAAATCATTTGACCTCAAATTTTCCACATTAGCGTCTAGTCAAAAATGGAATTTCTTTTGAAGGCTTAAGTAAAATCTGTCTAACTATTTGTGAGTTATGTAAAAATAGAAATGTGCTTCTCCAGTTGTAAAAAAAATACTGTTAAGATTTTTCTCTTGCTCATGTAAATCAACTGGGGCCAAAGCCATAAATTTTGGACTTGGAAAGATTTTAGTCCCATTGAGGAAAGGAAATGTAGATGAATTCAATGGAAATCTTCTAGTATTTTTATTTATTAATTTATAGGACTTAAAGAAAAGTGACTTGGACATAACTAATACAGCATGTCTGTCTACCTGTCTAAATAAAAGGTCATACAATTTATTGCTCAGGGTCCATTATGGTGCATCTGCATGCATGGGTGAGCCCCCCACCCCATCTATCTCTCTATTGGAGCCTGTGGGAATTAAGTGAAAAAAAAGTTGCAATATTAAAGGTAAGATTATTAAGAACTTAAAAATCAAGAAATTACTAAATAAATAAGATGGGAATAATATTAAACACAAGTAAGTGTTGTATGTGAAAACATCTTTAACAGGGCACTGAGCGATGGCTGGATTACAGACCACGTGTTCTGTGCCCTAGTTTGTACATATTACATGTAGTTCTGTGATCCACTTTCTCTCTCAGCTAATCCACCTCAACCCTACTCACCCTGTCTCATCCTTGGTCCCATTTCAAACACCTAATCAGCTTCTTTCACTCCAAATCCATGATTTCAAAAAATCCCATGTGTCAGTTTGTAAGCATCTTCTGCATTATTACCCTCAATGGCCCACAACTTTCAAACGGAAGAATTGTCATCTGCATTTGTCTTCTCTCTGAGATACAAGCAAAGGGATCAGCACCTGTTTTAATCCCCAACTCCTGTGTTTAGCACTTTGGCACTAGCTTTGAAACTTCATCACTGGCCTTCATTCTTTTGCATCCTTTTGTCTGCAAGTCACTTCTTCATATTTCATAATACATTGGGAATGAGGCTCATAGTTGTTTTTCCTCCGCTCTATTTTCCCAGCATCATGAGCTACATAATCATTTGTATGGATGATCATCTCAATGCCCTGGTTTTCTGATTCCATTACCTCAAAAAAATTTACGTACATGATCACACCATTACCTGCCCCCACTTTTTGATTCACATTACTCTACCACAGGCTAAGATCTCTTCATTGTCAACTTGCCTTATTACCATTGCTTCAACATTAACTCCTTGATGCAAGTTTCCCACTTCTTTCTCCAACCCATTCTCCACCTTGATTTCTAAACACAACTCTATCTATCTATAAGCAGTTTAATGTAAAGTTTATCAGATAATGATTTCCATATAATAACATAATAAGGCTTCACCTGTAAATCTTAGTCTATAGACACCAAAATTTATCTACCAACTTATTGCTATGAAGGGGAACAATCAAACACTCTCCCCACAACCAGCTTACTCCTTTTTGTTACTAATATTATGATTATGATTTTTCTCTTTGTTACTTTTTTAACTTTATATACAACACTTAAATTTCTATATATGAGGCAGCTTTAGAGAATATTTATTAAGCCCTTGTTATGTAAGAAGAGACATATGAAATTATTGTTTTTGAGAGTGGAACAGGTTATAAGACTTTTGTTTTTCATTCTATACCTCTCTGTAATGTCTGTTACCTTTCCTTGAATTGCTTGTGAAATAAAAATATATTGGAGATTTAATCATGACATGCATTTTCAATGACTGCTGATTTTCTCAAAAAGATCAGATTTCCTGTGCTCCCATCATGCTGTAATCCATACGAGCCTCTCCTCTCATTCCAAGCACCCCAACTTTAAATCTCAATACTGAATTTGTTTTCATGCTTTACAGTGTCATTGTCATTCTGTACCACACCCTTACACTGTGGACAGGCTTTATTCACCAGGTATATGAACTTCAGAGCTGCAAACTCTACCTAACCATCCACAAATTAGTTGTCGAGCATATTCAGATACTGTGTTCTACATGCAATTCTCAATATTTTTATGACAGCAAACCTACCATAAGGAAACCCAGGCATGCCACATCCTTGAGTTAAGACACAGTGAACAAAAGTTTAACCCCCTCCCTAAGGCCAGATTTCAGTTTTCTTTACTTGGACATTGTCCCTGCTGACCATGTTTTCTTCCACAGACACCTTCCCACTGGCAGCAATGGCCATGCAGGTAAAGCCCCAGCAAGCCACAGAGACAAACATACAAATTACCACTTAATGTTTAATTGCTTTGTTTCCTCCACCTTCTCTTGACTAGATTGTAAGTAGCTCCAACTCAAAGAGAATTTTTTGCTGCATGAGGAAATGATTGGAGGAGTCAGTAAGCATTTTTTAAGTAATAGTGTGATGGAACTCAAAAGTTTCCAGTCTTCTTTTCCTTCAGCAACACCCCCTAGCTTCATAAGTAAATTTATACATTTCTATTTCTCTTAGTTCAACCATTTCAGCAGACTTCTCATCTAGGGAAATATATTTTCTTTTATGTTTTATGCCCACATTTACATGGAAAAGAACATTTTCTTTTACCACATGTGTTTTTCCAAAGTGACTTTTCATTTCAGATTGTGGATGGCAGTGGCCGGACCAGGTTCTGTGACTGCTCAGCGCTGTGGTCCCCATGACAAATAAGATGCCCTCATCACTCAGTCCAGGCAGCCATCTGACAGAAGAAACCTCCTCAGGCTTCTCAAAAAAAAAAAAAAAAAAACAACAACCAAAGAAACACACTCACAGCCAAGAAAAAAGGAAATAGTTTAAAGCATTTCAAAAATGTCTTGCCAACATTGACTATGAACTGTAAGAAATTCTCTAAAATTGGTCAGAGGAAAAAGCAGATTCAGAATGCCACATTTTTTATTTGAGCAGCCTAAAAGACTTAGTCCCAAAGAGTATTCTCCATCAAATGAGAATATCAAATTATTCCAGGAAAGTTTATCAAACCTACAACTTCAGCACAGTAAGACAGAAAGTTTTTATAAGCAAAATATTCTGCCAGATAGTATGTCTGGTCACTTCATAGTACTGAGGCACCTTCCACTTCCCATCACAAAGGCTAAAACATAAGTGAACCTTGGATTTAATCATTGTACTACAACTGTAGAGGGTAAAATAGAAAAGTTCATCTAGCTCTTGTCTCCCATGCTTTCTATACTCATGCACACTGAACTTTTTTTATTTCTTCCAATTCCATGTGTGCTTTCCAGCTCAAAGTCAATGAGCTTGCTGCTACTCTGACTGAAAGCCTCCCCAAGCAGCTGCCCATCTTATTTGGCTGAAGCTCACTTAACAACTACCTTTCATGTATTTATCCATGCACGCAGCAGACATTTAGAAAGTCTCCCATGTACCCAGCACTGTTGGAGATATAGGTCATATATCAGTGAGCTCATGGGGGGAAAGGGACCGAAGTCATAAATAAATAATTTGAAATAATATCTGATGGTAACACATACTATTGAGCAGCAATAAGCCAGGGTGAGGGGGAATGGAGTACAGAGATAGTGGTGATGGCACTTAGAGAGTACGGTCAATGTCCAGTTTTCCAAAATGGCATTTGAGAAAACATCTCAAGGAGATGAGGGTGAGTCATACATATATCTGGAGAAAGAGTTTTCTGGACAGAGAATAGCAGTCACAAAAATTCGGAGGAAGGAGTAATTTGATGTGCTGGAGGATTAGCAAGGATGTCAGAATGGCTAGAGCAAAGGAGCAAGGGAGGGGGCCTCAGGGGTCTATTCAGAGAGATAACAGGAACAAACAGCCCATGGAGGACTCTCACAGACAATACAAACACTTAGACTGTAGTCTGAGCAAGAGAGGAGTAACCAGAGGGCTTGGGGTTGAGAAGTGTCATAAATTGACTCCAAGTTTCACCAGGATCACTCAGGCTGCTGTGATGAGAATAGACTATAGGGAGGGAAGAGAGAAGAGATGCAACCTTTCCATGTGAAAGCTGATGGCTGCTTGAAGCAGGAGGGCAGTAGTGGTAGTAGTGAGATAGTACAAGACTCTGGATATTTTGTAAGTAGAGCCTGACAGAGCATCAACCTAAATGTGACATCCTCAAGGAAACCTGATGTCAGACCAGGTAAGGACCTCCTTGTGGTGTACACTTCCAGGGAACCTGACACTGCTTTTTACAAACACGCTACACCTTTTCACTCTTCGTTTTCTCTTCTGTAACCTAAAGTAATGACTTTCATGTACTAGATGCCAAATAAATATTCTATGAAACCATTAAGTAACTAAGAAGTTAGGATCTTTGTAACATGTTTTTATCTCTACTTGTAATTCCCTCTTATAACTTGTTGACTTCATAAATTCCTACTCACACATCTAAACCCAATTCCAACATCTCCTGAATTCTTCCACTTCCCCTTTCTCGAGACAGAGTTAACCATGGCCTCCTCTCTACTTTGGTATCTTGTAATACTGCATTTACTAGCATGTAATACAATTTGTTTTGTAGTGTAGTGAAAAGAATTGTTTCAATACGTGTGGTTTTAGCAAACAAGGATATCTAATAGTCAAGAATCTGTGTGTAATAAACTCTCCCCAATACACCCAGGCCTCCAGAGCATGGGCTCTGCACGTAAATGCCAGGATGAGTGACTTTTAAAAACAATAGCAAACAATATATTGAATATTTATAATATGTCACACTCTATGCTAAGTATTTGTTAAAATGATCACATTTACTTTTCTCAAACACTATCAATTAAAACAATTTTACCCCTTTACAAATGAGGAAATCCAGGTAGGCCCTTGCCCAATTTCCAAAGGTAGTGTCACAGCTAGACTTTGATCCTAAGCATGGAGACTGTCCCCGAAACCTCCATGTGCTGCAGCCTCTAGAATGGAAGGGCCCAACATCCATGTCTAGCTCTAAAGTAGACAAAATAGATACAGGAGATTAAATTTAAATCAGGCGTGCAGCAGGAAGATGAACTCGGACATGAAGCCAAAGCTGACCATGTTGACATACATCTATCTCCCAGGACTTTTCCGACATTGACAGGCAGTAGATTTCCCATGGGATGTGGCAGAAGGGCTTGTATCCATTTAATTTTATTTCCAAAAGATAGGATATTCCTCAAGAGACACATGAGCTACATTTATTTTTATGCTTACCTCCTCTAGTAACTCTCAGCTGCCCTAGAGGAAGCACTCTGCCTTTTCATTTTTATGGCCTGCTATTCAGCAAGTTCTTATTTAATTTAATGGAATAGAGTCATTCAAATCTTCCTCCTCTTATAGGGGAGTCAATGCAAACCTGAAGTGATGAAATGGCTAGACCATAATCATATAGGTAATTTTAGTAGGGATGCTGCAGGTCCCCTGACTCCTGGTCTAGTGGTTGATGTCATCTACCACATGTAGAATCATAAAATAGAGTCATATACAAGAAAACTCAGACACAGGAAGGAAGAAAGGAAGGGAGGGTACATTTTCTCACCACTTACAACTAACTCAAGACCCAGGATCACTTACGAGTGGATAACACACTCAGTGGAGAAGCTCCTTCTTACTGACACTGCAAAGCACAAAGCATGTGTCAGCTCCTAGATTAACAGTATTTCCAACCCCCAGTGCTTTTCAACATGATCTCTGTCCTGTCTAGAACTTCTTTCATTCAAGTCTGGTGTTGCATTGGCATGCTATGGTCATTTGCATTCCATTTGGATAGGAATAATCCTCAATATAGATGACTTTATAACCCAAATATTTGACAAGCACCCCACCTGAGGTTGACACATTAGAAAAGCAAAACTAAAATCTTTTGTAGCCAGGAATGGCATCAGCACCCAGTGAAGTAGTTGTGTACTATAAAAATATAATAATAAAGTCAAGCAATAACCAGATTAATTGCAATGGATTCACAAGTATGAAGATTTTTCAAGTATAGAGCTTCAAGTCCTGTCAAATTCTTGAAATAAACATATCTTACAAGTTACAGATCCTTTTTTCCAACCTCTATTCCCTCCACAGCACAAACTTCTGTGATATCTCTTTCCTACCTCTTCCCACCAGAAGTATCCACGCATATTTGGTGAAGCTTCCTCACTTGCTTTTTTAAATTAATGGATTTGCAGTTATAAAACTGCCCTCAACACCAATTCTTTGCCTGAAACAGGCTAGATATTTTCTACAAATAGTCACTGGATGAAATACATTTAAACATAAGTTCAATGTGCTATTGCTTCTTTGAGGACTTCTTGTTTTATGTGTCTTGTCTGGTGATGATGCATAGAATGATGAATTTCTTTGTGTCCTCAGCTATCCTCTGAGACTTTTTTGGCTGCAACCCAGGGCCGTTAATCTCAATCATATATTCTTTAGTGGGAAGCATCATTTTTGTATCCTCTGGCTGGACTATTCGGAGAATAGTCCTGCACATGCATTTTCCTAGACTTTCAGTTTCTCCATAGTCTGGGCATCCTGACTGTGTAGATCAGCCTGTCCTATACCTGCCACCAAATTATCCCCAAGGAAAGGAAGATTCAAAGGCACTTCTGAGAAGTGACTATGAGCCCAGAGTGGGCATGTGCTTTATGTGGGCATGTGCTTTTTGTGGGCATGTGCTTTACAGGGTCTTCGTGCTAACACAGAAGAAATCCAGAACCACCATCAAGGATATGTCTGCACACATCACTGACCCACGGCTGTTTGAGACCAGCTTCTCTCTGATCCACTCCTTCCTCAGCTCAGAGACATGGCAACTCCAACCAAACCTGAGAACTCTGTCCCCTACACATACCAGCAGCTTCTCATCTTTAAGGACAATCAGAATCACATGTGAAACTGCTAAAGGCAGATTCCTGGCACCCACCACCAGAGATACCAAGTCAGATAGTTTGAAATAATGACAAGGATTTTCAACCTTTAAAAATGCCCCATGTTATTTTGAGACAGGTGGATTTTAGATCACAACACTGTGAAAACTACTGGCCTTCCATCTGTGCTGCATGCCGTCATGTTCTCACTGGTTTCACGTTGTTATTTCTGTGTGTGAAGGGGATCAATAGAGACTCTGTGTGCAGACATCCCATAGAGCTTTCTTGTTCAAGTAGCTAGAATGGAATGGGGACAGGAATCCCTTTCAAGGCAGATTTCTCTGCTGTTTGTCTCAATATCATATATATTGGTGATGAATTGTTTACTGGTATTTACTTTCTAATTATATAGTTACTGGTTAAATATGCTTACCGTGAAGTCACTTCCTAACAGGTAAAAATTTTAAAGGGCACTCATTTACACATTATAACCCAAGGAATTATCACAATATAGAATATGCTACAAATAAAGATGCATAACAGAGATATATTTGTCAGGAAGAAAGGTAAGTTTAAAAATCTTAAGACATTGAAAAACAATGATATGACAATTTGGCTTTTCCCTTAGATGATAACCTGACCTCAATTTTTATTTTCTTTGATTAAAACTAGATAGCTTCTTGAAAGCTTACTCCTGATCTCATGTGTTATCTAAGTTGCTAGGTCAAGAGATAAACAGAGAGACAATGAAGAATGGCTCCAATACTGAGGGGCATGTCAAATCTTCCAAGAACCTCCAGAATTTACTGAGCCTGCAGGATAGCTTTTGTGATCTTTTTGTGTGAAATCCAGTACTGTGTCAGCCTCCCAGGGTCTAAAGTGCACCTTTCTTAAAAGACCTCAAGATTTATTCCCCCTAGCTTTGAATGAGTGAAAATGTGTTTTGTTGAAACTTCCCGAGAATTAACTGCACTTACTATGGAATCTTGTATTGTTTATGGGCCTGATGAAAGCACTTGGCACTTAATGATTCCCAGACTATTTCAAGTTAAAAGAAAATAAAGACGAAGAAAAAAGAAAAAAAGTGGCAGAAGCTGACTGTTTTGAATGCTAAAAATAAAATATGTGGTTTCTAAACACCTTACAAATAAAGTAATGCAATGATTTGCCTCAGTTGTTAGGAAAATTTTTAATGACTGTTGACCTGTTCAAATGAGGAAAATGAAATATGAGAGAAAATGACTGAGAATAAGATATTGGCGAGGTGGCCCTCTGAAATTCAAGTCTGTTGCTATTAGCTCTGGTTTAATTATCTTTCACTCCCCCCTGGTTAGTTTTCTCCCAAATGCTAGTACTCCCTATGAAATCTCAGACTTCATTCCAGTCTGCCCATTTGTCAACACTCTAAGAAGCAATGTATTCTGCTGAACACCTAGCCAGTTATAGGAGCCACACACAGGGCATAGTATCAAAAGGTAAATTTTGAATTATTATGATTAAAAAAATATCAGTTTTATGGTTTTCACCAAATTATGTCCTGGGAAGTAAAGTAAGAGATAATTTTCTTTAGCAGATACCCCAAATTTAAAATTGACTTCAAAATATTTATTAAATGATGAAAGTGACAATTTATGTGAATGTAACACTTAAATCTCTTCATAACTAAAATTAAGTTATTTCCGAACTATGGAGACACAATACTTTCTATTGAAGGATTTTATCATTTAAATATGTCTTCAGGTGAAACAAAACTGCCACAGTTGATTGCAATATTAAAAGTTCCATTTTATTAAATAAGAAAGCCAATAGAATTTACTCAATTACTTTGTCAAACTGTGCAAGTTTCAAAGAAGTAAAAATAACAAAAATTCTGGAGTAGAGTGTAACAATCCATGTTATTTTAATCACTGATTTTCTTATTGCCCAAATTCAAGGAAGAATAGAATTCTAAATGCATGAGATACAAAGGCTCTTATTTACTATTTGATTAATATCTAAAATGCAGTGACAGCTGTGGAGGGTAGATTAGAGAGTGGAGGGATTGAGCAAAATGGAAAAAGGACTCATGGAGATGGACTACAGTGTAGTGATTGCTGGGGGGATGGGAGTATTAGGAGACCAAATGGTAATGGAAAGAAATACAATAAAGATTAAAGTAGGCGGAGAATGAGGGAAAAAGCACAGGGATTAAGATGAATAATTGGTAGATTGGGGATGTTAAGAATAGTATAGGAAATGGAGAAGCCAAAGAATTTATATGCACAACCCATGGACATGAATTAAGGGGGTCATTGCTGGAGGGATGGGGTACAGGGCAGAGGGGAGCAAAGGAAGATAACTGGGACAAGTGTAATAGCATATTCAGTAAAATATACTTAGGAATAGAATAAAATACAGTGAAAGCAAAACATATAGGGCTTCTCTAGTGTTCTTTCTAGAAACATCTTGGTTACAGCAATGTTTTTTGTGTCTCTCATTCTCTACTTCTCCCCTACAATTCTAGTGCCCCCAATCCCACAGGTGTCTTCATATTCTGCCTTAATTTCTTCTAGGTTCCCAATTCAATGGCCTCTCCAGAAATACCCTCCTTGACAATAACGTATGCTCCAAAATCACCTCTCTCTCCAACTCTTCTAGTCTTTCTAATCGTTAATCCTCTTTGGATCTAAGCCAGCATTTAGCTAGTTATTTGAGGTAAGGTGTGTATAAGAGTAGGAATTCTTTTTATTTTAAGGGACAAATACTTTGATCAACTAACTTAAGCATAAACAGAATTTATTTGCTGCTGCAAATGGAAAAGTGGTTACATAATCTTTATAAACAACAGGGTATAGAATTTCAAAAGCTATCATTAGGAATCTCTCATTCCTGTTTTTCATATGCATCATTTAATTTTAGGCAGATTCTGTCCATAAAGAGCAAAAATAGGTCTGAAGAGCTATAGCTCAATCACAGAAAGAGAAAGGCCCTTTCTCTTTTAGCATATATATCATTCCCCTCAAAGGGCCCTTGACTGGTTCTGCTTAAATATTTTTGGCCAAGCTAGACTGTCACCACGTTCAGTGGGATGGGGCTATGATAATCAGCAAAGATCCTAAAGTTGAGGCAGAGTAAAAGGCGTCATAACTGATAACGTACCGTTTGGGTGAGTGGGAGTTCTCAAAAAGAAAACAAGGGCCTTTCACTTGTGTTCTACTAAGGACTGAACTCACCATATCAAAAATGCATTCATTCTTTAAAAATTCCTAATTCTAAAACCATTCCCTAATAACAGGATCACTGGTAATATGACTGAAATGTTGGAAAATTATTTCACTAAAGATTTCAGAATCCCTTTGCAAATGGCTCATCTTACTTTGCTTTAATTTTACATTTAAAGTGACCTCATTCCCAAGGTTTGCTGCACCTTGAACATACATGTGCACGTATCCCTTTCCAAAGACACCTGAGAAGTGAATCAGCAGTCAAAGAATCATGTAGACATACATTTCTCATCTAAAGTGGAATCTATACAAACAAATTTACTGAAGTGTTGTTATAAACAAAACCATCCTCAGTACATGCAGAATTGCATTGTTGTTGAAGTAATCAAATTTTAAGGAAAGGAAAAATGGAGGGTAGATACAGTCTTATTAAGATGTAATTTTTCATCCTGTGCTTTGATACCACTGATGAAAGATCATCTTTACTTACTTTGCTATAAATTAGAGTCTTGGAATTATCTCTCACGAAACTATGTTGAAGGCTTCTTTGACCCTGATACAGCTTACATTGTATTTCTTTATTTGGGTACCTATATTTTTACTAAAGATAATGAATTCCTGACAAAAAATCATAGCTTACAGACATATGACATCAGGTAAAATCTTGTCTAACTTTTTTCCTCAAAGACTGTGAAATCTGACATGAAACTATTTAGAACTTGGATTTAACTTTTAAAAATACCTTCTGACTATCAATCTGTACATATCAATCCTTTCACCTTTTTCACCCAATCCCCCAATCCACCTCTCCTCTGGCAACCATTAGTCTGTTCTCTGTATCTCTGAGTCTATTTCTGTTTTATTTGTTTATATTGTTCTTTATATTCCACAAATAAGTCAAATCATGTGGCATTTGTCTTTCTCTATCTGACTTCTTTCACTTAGCATAATACCCTGTAGTTCCATCCATGCTGTCCCAAATAGTAAGATTTTGTTCTTTTATATAGCTGAGTAATATTCCACTGTGTAATTGTACATATCTTTTTTATCTACCTTTTTAAGGATGGGCACTTGGGTTACTTCCATATCTTGATTATTGTAAGTAACACTGCAATGAACGTAGAGGTACATGTTTTTTTTCAAATTAATGTTTTGGGTTTCTTCAAATATGTACACCTGAAACTAATACAAAATAATATTGAATGTATATGTTAATTGAAATAAATAAATAAACAAAACAAAAAATATTTCCTCACCATAAATTTGTTGATTAAGTATGTAGCTAAATATTTTACAGCTCAATTATCATAGAAATATTCTGAGAATGATATATTAACAATTACACAGTAAGTATTATTAGTAATTCATTGTAAGATAATATAGTTAAAACATTTCAACAAATTGTTACTATACTTGAAACCTGAATTAATAGAGAATACTAAAATTTCTCAGTATTCTAAGTTCTATGTATTGAAAAATGTATTTATTTAAAAATGTATTATTTCAAAAGTGGTATTTTTTAACCTTCACTGTAGAGCTGCAGCATCCCCAAATCCATTTGGACACACACATTTTTTTCAGCTTCTCCCTTTTTCTCACTCTCTATCTTTCCCTATGCATGCATGCACTGCACATGAGTCATTGAGTCTGACTACACATAGACTACACAGAGTCACTGATGCTTGCATAGGCAAAACTGAATCTCCATTGATTTAATGGAAAACCTCTTCATACTACATGGAACTTAAGATACAATCCCTTGAGTGACTAAATTAGACCTGGATCTTGATGTCACATTGGTCCAGAACTCTATGTGAAGCTTCCCAAGGTTATGTTGTTCTTTAGTCTTCCATCTCTGCATAGTTGTCAAAGATCCCAGGTGAAACAATGCTGTGACAGTGTTCCGCCCTAGATTGTCCATAAAAATATTTGACCATGTGCATTGAGTAGATAAAAACAAGAAGCTCTGACAGCTGTTGTAAAGTAAATTGAAATGAGGCAGATCATAACTTTTAAAGAGTTGCTGGAACATAGCCTCAAACAATAAGGTAGAAAACCAGGTGGTTAGAAACCACAGCAACTGCCTGAACATCTTCCCGTAGCTTTAAGGGAACTTCTTAATCATTTCATGCAAAGACATTAGGCTGTCTGGAAATCCTAAAAGGAAAAGTCTAAATACACTTTTCAGGTGGTATGGGGAAATGCCAAGTAAAGAGCATGTTATATGTTCTCCCATTTTATTATGGGATAGTGATGTCATGCTTTTAACTAAATTTATAGATGTTAATTACCCATCATACTAGTATATTTCCTCCTAAACTAAAGTGAACCAACAAGTAGTCTAAAACAAATGTGTGTGTGTAGAGAATGAATGTATGCATGATAATATCTAATAGAGTGAAAATATTGAGGAACTGGTTATTTGACTTAATATTTCAGGTAATATAATTAAGCCTCTTCAAGTATCAAGAATTTTTACTTTTTCCCCTTTTATAAGCAAAGCATTATGTATATCACCCTATTTGAAAAAAAATTAGTTAAAAATTTTATTAATGACAGATTGCTTTAAAAATACATTTAGAAGCCTACAGATATTTTTCAATGTACTTTTTTATTCTCCACCACTACTCATTAATTATCTTCTAACTTTAAATTTTTCATTATTATCACTGTACCTAATTCTGGCCACACTCCCTACATCCTTCTATTTAGCCCTCCTGTTAGTGTATGTGATAAAAAACAAGATCATCAAGCTAATTAAAAGTGTCATTTGAAAGGGGACTTTCAAATAAAAAAAAAAACAATACCGGGCTCTTCATCCCAAAGGCAGTTTCTCTCAACTTCCCAACGCAATGCCTAAGAAGAATTAAAAACATAAAACCCAAATTGAAAACTAGGATAACTAACCCAAAAGAGATTCCATGTACTATAAAATAGATTGGATTGAACAGGAAACCCACTTAAAAGAAGGTGATAAGATCTATAGGTTACCTTTTAAGCTTTGCCCAGTGGATCAGCTCCACAAGACACACACCAACAAGAAAACAAAGCAGTTACCCACTACTGAGTGGATATTACATTTTGATTAATCCAAAGTACCAAGGTTTAGGTTCATCCTAAACCTCATCCTACCCTTCACTTCAATATCTCATCATATGCACACACATTCATAAATACCTTCTTCAGCTTCCTAGAGATTAAAATTTAAAGAAGAGGAAGGGGCAAGTGAAGGAACATAGAGAACTCATGGGCATGGACAATGGAGTGGGGATTGACTGTGTGGGGTGGAGGGGCAAGGGAGAGCAATGGGGAAAACTATAATTGAACAACAATAAAAATAAACAAATAAAGGAAACATCTAGGGCTAAGCAAAAAGAGAGTGAAATCAATTGGAAGAAGAGGGATCAGAGTGCTTGACATAATTTTGGAAAATGTACCCCCCAAGTTAAGAATATTTTTATGTCAAGAAAAGCCTTCGTAAATCAAAAGACATGGTAATTATAATTTGTATATATTCCATTGCTTTGCAACTCAATGGCTATGTTAAAGATAAAATTTTAAAGATACTAAGAACTGGGCTATGAGCTATGCACAGTAACACAATGACAATGCTGAAATAAATCCGTATGAAATCAATGAAATAAAGACAGGAACAGTCAATATAACCTGTCTGTGGAAAAGCACTAATTCTGAAGAGACTTTTGCCCATTCAAATGAAGGTAATAACAAGGAAAACATGTGGGTTTTGAAAAATATTTCGGAGCAAGAAAAAGAGAACCTCTTTCTATATAGCTGAGCAGCCAGGAAAATTGTTCAGAAAAGTATGGCATTCTCAGAAAAAAAACTCAGAGAAGACTAATGCAAGGATCATGTGAAACAGATATAAAAAAGATTTTAAATAGTTATTGTGGACTTCCAGTCAAGATGGAGGAGTAGGTAGATATACTTTGCCTCCTCACAGAACCAAAAGGAGGACAACAACAAATTTAAAAACAAAAAACAACCAGAACTGCCAGAAAATAGAACTGCATGGAAGTCGGACAACCAAGGAGTTAAAGAAGAAACATTCATCCATACCAGTAGGAGAGACAGAGAGGACTCAAGGCAAGGCATTGACTGGAGGATCAGGCAGTCCCACATTTGAGTGTGGATAAACTGGGAGGAACAAATGAGGAGTGAGACAGACCAAGCAACCCAGGGTTCCAGTGTGGGAAAATAAAGCCTCAAAACCTCTGACTGAAAAAATCTGTGGGTGTTATGGCAGCAGAAGAAACTCCCAGCCTCACAGGAGAGTTCATTGGAGAGACGCACAGGGTCTTAGAACATACACAAACCCACCAACATGGGAATCAGCACCAGAAGGGCTCAGTTTGCTAGTGGGTAGTGGAGGAAGTGACTGAAAGCTGGCCTAGAGCCCAGCAAGCTGCCCTGTTCCCTTTCAGACCCCTCCCCCACATACAGCACCACAACAGAACAACCTGGGTTGCCCAGCCCTGGTGAATACCTAAAGCTCCACCCCTTACTATGTAATAGGTCCACTGATTGAAAAAAATATAGCCCAAATGATAGAACAGATCAAAGCTCCAGAAAAAATACAACTCAGTGATGAAGAGATAGCCAACCTATCAGATGCAGAGTTTAAAACACTGCTAATCAGGATGCTCACAGATTGGTTGAGTATAGTCACAAAATAGAGGAAAAAGTAAAGGCTATGAAAATGAAATAAAGGAAAATGCACAGGAAACCAACAGTGATGGGAAGGAAACCAGACCTGGAATCAATGGTTTGGACTTGAAAGAAGAAATAAATATGCAACTGGAACAGAATGAAGAAACAAGAATTCAAAAAAAATGAGGAGAGGCTTAGGAACCTCTGAGACAACTTTAAATGTTCCAACATCCAAATAATAGGGATGTCAGAAAAAGGGAAGAGCAAGAAACTGAAAACTTATTTGAAAAAATAATGAAGGAGAACTTCCCCAATCTGGCAAAGAAAATAGACTTCCAGGATGTCCAGAAAGCTCAGAGAGTCCCAAAGAAGTTGGACCCAAGGAAGTACACACCAAGGCAAATCATAATTACATTAGCCAAGATTAAAGATAAGGAGAGACTCTTAAAAGCATCAAGAGAAAAGGAAACAGTTACCTACGAAGGAGTTCCACTAAGATTATCAGCTAATTTCTCAAAGGAAACCTTGCAGGCAAGAAAGGGCTGGAAAGAAGTATTCAAAGTCTTGAAAGGCAAGGACCTACATCCAAGATTACACTGTCCAGCTAAGCTATGATTTAGAGTGGAAGGGCATGTAAAGTTCTTCCCAGATAAGGTCAAGTTCAAGGAGTTCATCACCACCAAACCCTTATTATATGAAATGTTAAAGGGACTTATCTAAGAAAAAGATGATAAAAATATGAACAGTAAAATGACAACAAACTCACAACTATCAACAACCTAACCTAAAAAAAAAAACAAAAACAAACTAAGCAAAAACTAGAATAGGAACAGTATCACAGGAATTTAGATCACGTGGAGGATTATCAGCAGGGCAGGGGTGGAGGTGGGAGAATGGGGGAAAAGGGACAAAAAATAAGAAGCAAAATGGTAGGTAGAAAGTAGACAGGAGGAGGTTAAGAATAGTATAGGAAATGTAGAAGCCAAAGAACTTATATGTATGACCCATGGGCACGACCTAAAGTGTGGGAATGCTGGTGAGAGTGATAGTTCAGGACAGAAGGTGATAAAGGGCGGGGAATGGGACAACTGTAATAGCATAATCAATAAAATATATTTAAATGAAAAAAAGGCTATTGTTATAAAAGATATGGTACTTTAAAAGATCCCCAACCTATTAACAGTGAGATGAATTAGATGAGAAAATATCATAATAAAATGCTTACTGGAGGTAATAAGCAGTAAAATTGACAAAGAATAAAAATAGAATACAAATGTGGACAGCAAGCTATATAAATTTCTGAATAATGTGGAGAAAAAATGGCACAAGGAAAGGAAAAGAATAAGTAAAATTTCGTGATTGTGAAAGACAGAAAAGACAGTATGACCAAATGAATAGAAGTTATTGTGGACGAAAGCACAATGTTTAACAATGTAAATGAAAGACTTAGTGAAATATAATGTACCTATGCTAAATAATGACCAACATATGTATTAGAAAGCATAAATAATTCTTGTACATAAAAATCATAGATTCTCATATCATAGTATATACAGGAAAAATGGAGTTAAGATGATAAAAAGAGTACTAAATGCACCTACACATTTTTTTAATTTAATGAAGATCAGTTTAGTATTTACTTCTTTCAAATGGTAAACAGCTGAAAAACAACACTTAAATTTCTAGAGTTTTACACACACACACACACATATATATATATATATTCCAAAGTACATATCCTGCCAAGTTGTCCTTTGTGGATGCAGGCCACAAAAAATGTTATTTGCAAATACACAAGAATGAAAAAGACGTAATGCTATTATGTGTACCTTTAAAAAATAATAGAAAACAGCGTTTTAACAGCTAGAGATTAGTCAAACATAATTTAAAAATAGATAAATCACCACATAAAAAAGTTGACTGAATATTAATACAGTACAATGCTATATGTGTTCATTTGAAATAAGTATTTAAAGTTTATCAAAATACAAGGTATATGACATAAATAATATTTTAAGAATAATTTGGAAGCCATCTCTAGATTAATCATTAGAATTTTAAATGATCTTGGGGCCTGGATATGAGGAAGATGAATAAAGAGGTTTAAGATTAACAAATAGGCAGTAATGAGGCTATTGCCTAACTAGGGAGTATATCTGCCATCCAGAATCAGCAGAAGCCTGTGCAATATGGGCCAGATCAACAAATTTCAAGAGAAGCCAGAAATCTATATGTAGCATTGCATGTTTTGAAAAATATATATACAGACAATCCAACTATTGAAAAAAAAGCACTGAATGATGCCAAACAAAACATGTGTTTGAGATTTGAGCCGTTACTAACCAGGTTTTAACTTAGGCATTTAAAAAAAATTGGATAGTTTAAGAATTACAAAGAGATAAAAGACCAGAGTTTATAGATGGAAGGTTTGGGGTATAGAAATGTCTTTTTTTTTTAACTAAAAGAAGATTCAAAAGAAATATTGGGTTACAAAGTGAGTAATACATATAGTTATAAGCGTCTTGAGACAAAAATATAGTAGCCAAATGTTAAACTTTGAAATTATTGGATAAGATAAAGCAAACCAAGCATTGCTAGATAGCAATGTCAGGCTCTGAATATATCTGCTGATTGCAGAATTCAAAAGAACACTAAAGCTTTACAAATAAAATGGCGGTTAACAATTTGTGATACAAATGCCACAGAAAAGAAAGCAGGAGCAGACAAAGGTGTTACAAAATTAAACAGAGCTGTGATATAAAATGCAGGAAATAAAGCAATGTAGGTTACTTTGTGTTGAAATATGATTCAGTGATCTTTAAACACAGAATAGCACCATGTCAAAACATATAGCCATCAATAAAAGAATAATTTAATAAAGATACACATTTTAAGTAATTATGACTTTTTAAAAGCTCTCTATATAAATATATGTATCTGAGTAAATAGTAGTACAGAAAGGACATATTAAAACATTGTTTAAAGAAGAAATTATATAGCCCACATTTCTGACTGTTACCAAACTGTGTTTCTGTTCAACTCAATGGGATAGGATGAGCGAGTCAAAGAGGAAGCCAAAACTTCAAATGAGGGTTATTTAGGAGGTAACAATAAAAATATGCTTATTTATACATATGAGATATGGCCAAAGTTATAGTCAGCCCAAATGTATTCCCTTGAATGCTTTCTTAACATTAACAAGAGGAGGAAATGGATAAAATAAACATTCAAAATAAGAAAAGAAAACACTAAAGTAGACAAAATAAAGTGGTGAAAAAGAAAGAGGGAAAAATGAAGTTAAAGATGTTAAAATAGATTTGTTAAGGTGATCAAAAACACCCATAAAACTTAAAAGCCAATCAAATCAAAAGAAATGATGAAAGGCATACACAAAATTTAAAATTAGATTATTAACAGTAGATATGGTTAAGTATTTGAAAGATAATAGTATGTACAATTCTGTGCTCATTCAGTTGAAATTATTAATGAAATGGATGGCTTTCTAAGAAAACATAAATTACCAAATAGTTGTGTTTTCTAGAAGTTGAGCCTCAGAATAAACAATGAGAAGTAAACTTTTCAGACAGAGTACATGGCAAGAGGCCTGCCCTCCCACTCTGCCCTGGTCTGCTGGGTGACCTTGGGAAGCTCAGCTCACTTCCTTGTCTGGCCCTTCTCCACCAATGATTGAGAACTTTGAAACTGGGGATCGCTGGGCTCTCTTTCCACATCAGATTATCTTGGTTCTCCTACATGCCAATGTGCATACAGGCATGCGTGTGTGGAAAAAGAGTAAAACATATAAGAGCAGGCAAAACCTCAAAGAATAGTAATTAGAAGTTAGCCCTCGCTCCTCCATCTGTGCCTTCACCCAGTATCAGTTGCTATTAGTTCAAATATCATAACTCAAGGAAAAAAATACAAGCAAAGTAATTAAGTTGAATACTTTATTTGTTCATTGGCTTATCCTGGAATCCTCTTTTCTTCTGGTTTCTTAGAAATATGTTTCTTTCCCCAGGTAACAAGAAGTTGTGTATGTTTTTTCTTCTTGAGCTCTTGGGGATGGTTTATAACACCTAAGTCTCCCTCCAACTCATACTTGGGTTTTGTGGCTTCTCTTTATATTGTTTTATGGAATATAGCCAAAGTGAGCATCTGCGTTTCTGTTCTTCCAAGACCTCCACATCTCACCCTTTCTCTGAAATTTCTCTTTGGAATTTCATATCATTTGGCATCTCTCTCTTTCAGTGAGGGTGACACGCTAAATCTTTTGTGATGGCTCCAGGATTCAGATCTATTCTACCCCACTCTTTTGGCCAATGCATCATAGTTGGTCTGATTTTGAAATACCATCTGGTTATGATTTGAGTATAATAGGCCCTATAAGTAAATCTGTTCATCAGATTTATGTAAAAATTATTTCTCATACTAATTGCAGGCTACATAATAACCAGGAAGTGAACCAAACAAATAGTGTAATTCTTTGTCAATGAAACTTGCATAAGATGGTGAAGGTGGAGAGAGAGGAGGAGGAGGAGGAGAGGGGGAGGAGGAGAGGAGGGTTAAGCCAAATACAGGGGTAGGCAGAAGTAGGTTCACAGAGGTTCATATGGAAACAAGTAAATAATACGATAATTAAAAATAATAATACAAGTATAAACTGTGTGTTCTACATATTTACAACTGTAAACCTACTTTTGTTTACCCCTGTATATCAGAGCCTGTACCTAACTAATTTACATTTTCACTCTTCTGTAGTGCCTCAAATTTTGAATAATTAATCATATGATATAACCTCCCTGCTTGGGAGTCTCCTTTGTATCTATTAAGGTTGACTTTTCTTATGTTCTTAACAACTTTTGTTTGCATTCAGGAAGAAGCTATTTTGTAATAGCATTGGCCTCTCAAATATGCACAAAACTATCCATCTGAAGGCATAACACTCTCACCATGGGTGACACAGGACCCATGATATAATATTCTCTCTGGTGGGCACTTTAATCTTCTACTCCTAAATCTCCATTCGAGCAGGTCCCAGCACTACATCTATTACAGGAAGCTAGCATGCAGATTGTCACAAGAGAGGCCTTAATAGATAGTTTTGATGAATAAGTGAACACATCATTGTATTTAATCTTTACAGTACAAGATAATAGGAACTGCAATACTAATTCTTACTCACAAGGAAACTAAGCCTTGGATAGGGTAGTTTACTTGCTCTCACTCACATTGCTAGTAAGTAGCTAAGTTAAAGTGTAAACACAAATCTGACTATTTCCCAAGAACTTGTCATTTTACTATGCTAAGCCCACCACCAATGTATGAGAATTTTGCATTTGCTTCAGTGGACACAAGGGAGACAGCATTTTATAGGCATCTCATTGTATATTCAGATCATGTACAAAAAATCTGGAATAATCTTGGATGTGTTTGGACCAAAAAGTTATGTGTGTTTGAGAAATCCTAGAATGGAGCCACTAAGATATAATTACACACTGCACAGAGGAGACTAAAGCTTCTGATCTTATTTAACATTCATAAGTAGTGACTAATTAATTCCCTGGACATTTTTGAAGGATTTCAGATCATTCCCTGCACCATAACTAGAAGCCTTTATCTTCTCTAATCAAAAAACAAAAACAAATATAAACATAAGATTGATATGGTTATAGAAAACCTTTGATATTTTAACTATCAATAATTATAAATAAAAAATCAACCACACTTTAAAAATAAAACCAATTTTATTTTTAATTATATTTTATTGATTATGCTATTACAGTTATCCTGATTTTCCTTCTTTGTCCCCCTCCACCCAGCACTGTCCACTCCTTAAGACAATCCCCTCACCATTGTTTATGTCCCAGGGTCATGCATATAGGTTCTTTGGCTACTCTATGTTTCTGTACTGTGCTTTACATCTCCATGGCTATTCTGTAGCTACCAATTTGTACTTCTTAATCCCCTCACCTCTTTACCCATTCTCTCCCACCCCCTCCCATCTAGCAACCATCAAAATGTTCTCTATATCCATGATTCTGTCTCTGGTCTTCTGGTTTGATTAGTTTGTTTAGTTTTCTTAGTTTGTTTTTTAGATTCAATTGTTGATAGTTATGTATTTTTTGCCATTTTATTGTTCATAGTTTCAGTCTCCTTTTTTTAATAAGTCCCCTTAACATATCATATAATAATGCTTTGGTGATGATGACCTCCTTTAGGTTTTTCTTGTCTGGGAAGCTCTTTATTTGCCCTTCAATTCTAAATTATAGCTTTGCTGGGTAGAGCAGTCTTGGCTGTAGGTTCCTGCTTTTCATGACTTTGAATATTTCTTGCCAATCCCTTCTAGCCTGCAAAATTTCTTTTGAGAAATCTGCTGACAGTATTATGGGAATTCCCCTGTAGGAAACTAACTGCTTTTCTCTTGCTGCTTTTAAGATTCTTTCTTTATCTTTAACCTTTAGCATTTTAATTATGATGTGTCTTGGAGTAGACCTCTTTCCATTCATCTTATTTGGGACTGTCTGTTCTTCCTGGAATTGCATGTCTATTTCCTTCACCAAATCAGGGAAGTTTTCTTTCATTTTCTTCAAATAGATTTCCAATTTTTTGCTCTTTCTCTTCTCCTTCTGGTGCTCTTGTGATGTGAATGTTGAACCTCTTGAAGTTGGCTGTTTATGCTATCCTCATTTTTTTGGATTCTTTTTTCTTCTTGTTGTTCTGAGTCATTGTTTTTTGGTTCCTTATGTTCCAAACATTTATTTGATCCTTAACTTCATGCACTCTATTGTTGATTCTCTGTAAGTTGTCCTTTATTTCAATTAATGTATCCTTCATTTCTGACTGGATCTTTTTTATGTTGTTGATGTCCTCACTAAGTTCCTTGAGCATCTTTATAACCATGTTTTGAATTCTGCATCTGACAGATTGTTTATCTCTGTTGCATCCAGATCTTTTTCTGGAGCTTTCATCTATTCCCTCATTTGGGCCATGTTTCTATGTATTAGGTTGAACTGCCCTGACTCTGTGTCTTGGTAGTGTGGCCTAATGTAGTAGGTGTCCTCTAGTGTCCATTAGCTTAGCCTTTACTAATCATCCAAGCTGGGTATTCAAAGTGTGCCCTTTGTGTGGGCTGAGTGCACCCTCCTCCTGTAGTTGAGCCTCAGTAGCTGTTGGCAGATCAGTGGGAGGGATTTACTCAGGCCAATCAGCTGCAAGGATTAGCTGCAACCACTGACCTCAAATCTTCACCCATAATGGAAGATAAGTTGTGCAGGCCAGGGTGGTGGTCCTCCAGTGTGGTCTGTAGCTGTCCACTGTGTGCACTGGTCCTGGGGTTTCCTGGTTAGTGCAGGTCAAGGTCAGCCCCCACCTGTGTTTTGCCTGGGGCACCTTGCCTTAGCTACAAAGGAATCTGAGATGGCTGCTACTTGTGTTGGGTTTGGGGATTCCCAGGCAAAGCCAAGCTGTGAATCTAAGTTGACTGCTGCTAGTGCCAGGCCTGGGGCTCACTGAAGCCTGCTGTTTTTTGTTTGACAGGATTTAGAAGTTGTGAAGCATGATCCAAGACCAGCCATTCATATGGAAAAGCAGTGTGGGTGGGCCCAGAAGTTGAGTGGGGCAGAGTCTATGGGGATCTCCAAGGTGAGTCATTCGAAGACTGTCAGCCAGGTTGATAGAGTTTCAGATATTGAACCAGCTTGCCAGCTCTGTGGTAGGAGTGTTTAGAGAAGGGAAAATGGTCTCTGCTTGCCTTGACGATGGATACTTCAGCTTCTCCCTGTATAAAATGGACACCTTTCAAGCTGCTACTCTGGTGCTGGAGCCCAGAAGGAGTGAGTGTGAGTCGGTGAGTCCATGCATGGGTTCCTCAAGAGGAACTGCTTGGAGCTCTAACAGCTTCATTCATGAACTCAATCCCTGCTGGTTTCTGTAGCCAGAAGTTGTGGGGACTTACCTTCTTGGCACTGAAACCCTGGGCTGGGGGTCCTGCTATGGGGCTGAGACTCCTCACTCGTAAGATATCCCTCCTGAATTTTTATCTACCACATGTGGGTGTGGGACCAGCCCATTCTGCATCTGCACCCTTCCTACCAGTCTGGATGGATGTAGTTTCTTTAATTCCATAATTGCTAAACTTCTATTCAACTTGAGATTTCTGATGGTTCTGTTTGGTGGTTGTTCTATATTTTTGTTATAATCCTGATATGGTTGTGAGAAGAGGTGAACCATGTCTCCCTATGCTGCCATCCTGACAGCTTAAAAATAATTTTATATCATTTAAAAATCAACCAGAGTTCTTTCTGCTTCAGAGCACACACAAATAAATAGGAAAAAAAGTCAGAAGTTAGAGGTACCATACAGTACATGTTATAGTACTGTCCTGGTAGATGAGGCTACAGCAAAGAAAGTTTACCTAAATATTCTTGCATTGTCAAACTTACTAAAATGCTATGTAATAAAATGATTAAGATGGACTGTAGTGGCAATTATTGCTTTTCTTCAAAATAAGTGTTATTCATCCCTTCTACAGGCAGAAACCGATGTCTGTCTTAGTTACTATCTATGTTACTACAGATTTTAAAAATCCTTCTTCATCTGATAAAAGAAGAGAGCTGTTAGTCATTCATAAAATCTCCACAATATACCCAAAAATAGTTGAATAGTTGTTATGTTGTTACTGATATTATAATTCTAGGAGTAATTTTTCTTCCAAAAAGATCAGAGCAATTCTGTGTATACATCTATCTATAGTTTATTGCACTAAATCATGCCTTATTAGTACATATGTATGAGTTTTGCCATTATGTAGTCAATCTTTTAACATAGCAGTGTAACATGAATATTATCATTTATTTAAAAATTAGATTACTAAAATAATAATCTGAGCACACTTCAGAAAAGAAAGTAAATATCTGTAAGTTACTCATATGACCTAAAACCAGGCAATTCAGAATTCCATTGGGATTTTTAGTTTTATAATAATAATGATGCCTTATTTACTTGGTTTATGATCTTGACATTAACCAAATTAATAAATAATTCATAAATGAGCCCCTCACTTTTCAATATAAAGATTAACAAAATCTAGCACCAACTGCATTTGATGGGTGAATCAAAAATGAAATAAATACTTGTTTTTCACTCATTTGTGTTTGCCCTGAGAGCTGTGCTGCCTGTAACATGCAATGAGCAAACCCTGACACTCAGAGCCTTCCTTTCACCACCAGCAAATCTGACTCTTTTATCTTTGGTTGTATTAACCAGCTAGGCATTAACTTTGAAAGTGAAAAAAAACCATGCTTAGCCTATTACTGAAGAAAATTTGATGGCATCCACACAGGGTGACTTACATTATATTCTGAAAAAAAAAGATTGTGATGTGATGTTGTGCTAGTACCAATCACTGGCCTGAGTTTCTGTATCTTGATCTTTGAGTCAGTTCTGGCCAAGTCAAAACAGCTGATGAAAACCTTCTGGTTCTGTGTGTACTCACCAAATAGAACTTCCAAAATTCCATACTCTGTAAACTAGCAAAAAAAAAGGAAAAAAGCCAAATGTACAATTTAATTACCATAGAATGCCAATTTTCCATAGACATATTTGGTAATCACTGCTAGAATTTGGAAGTCCTTTAGCTCCAATTAGAATTAACATTTACCTATTAAATTCAAGCACTGGAAAGAATGACATTATTACTTAAAGAAGAGAACTTGGTGTTCAAGAGCAGAAGCTCGGTGTTAGACAGACTTCAGTTTAATTCCTGATTCTGCTTCAGTTTAGCCATTTGATCTCACTTGATCCATTCAGCCTCAGTCTCCTCATTTCTAAAAGGATTCAGTGGTAGTTTCTAATTAAATGTCTACTTCATGAGGTTATTTTTGAAGATAAAATGATAAAAGGAAATTAAAGACTTATAGTACCTGACACATAGGAATGACTAAATAAATGTTATCTATTATTTTTACCTTGCCCAACACAAATATAAAAATTGCTTTGAGTTAAATAAATATTTGCTGAGTATCAGTTATGTGCTGGACACCATTATACATTTGAGATATATCAGTGAACACAACAGACAGAGATCGCTGCCCTTTCTAATAGGGGGACACTGAAAATAAACAATGAACATAATAAATTAACTAAACTATGAAGATTTAGAAGGTAAGTAACAATTGATAGGAAATAAACAGTAGAGGAGAGTAAGAATGACTAAGAGCTGGTGGTGAGCCTGTGCAGGTTCATCAGCATGAGGTTACAGGTTATATTAGTTTTGGTGAACTCCTGAAAGAGGTTAAGAATTGTTAAAATTCAACCATTTTTTTCCTCTGTAAAAAGTAGGCATTAAAATAAAAATTCCTTTGCTAGTGTTATTCAGCAGTACATATTTTTCAAAATTGGAAGATTCACCATATGTCATCATCCTTCCTCTTTTAAAATTGCTGAGTTGACAATTGCAGAATCAATTGTTGACAACAGATTATATGATCATCTCTAATATTATGTATAAATCAATGCTGTCACAGGAAGCCTTTCTCTAGCTCCATCATAACTTTTCACACATACTGCTCCTATCCAGATCCAAAGCTGTTTCCTATCAGAGTTGTGAGAGCTCTGAAATATTCGCCTGGCAAACAAAGCCTTCCTGCTTTCAAAAAAGAAAGAAAGAAAGAAAGAAAGAAAGAAAGAAAGAAAGAAAGAAAGAAAGAAAGAAAGAAAGAAAGAAAGAAAGAAAGAAAGAAAGAAGGAAGGAAGGAAGGAAGGAAGGAAGGAAGGAAAGAAAGAAAGAAAGAAAGAAAGAAAGAAAGAAAGAAAGAAAGAAAGAAAGAAAGAAAGAAAGAAAGAAAGACCCTCTCTGTATTCCAAAAAAGTCAATGGAAACCTACATGTTAAACTAATAAAAGTCAGTAGCGTGGAGCATTTTTCTAATTATTTCCCTTCTAAAAAATTACTTTGTGTGAGTTAAATTTCAAGTGTTTTAGATATTGCAGATTCAATAGCTCTTTAACATTTTAATTGGTTCACAGCACTGTTCTGGAATAAATAACACACTTGAGGAAGACGTACTGAGAGTTTTTAAAATAACTTTTAGGAGGGAGGAGGAAGATTTTTTAAGTAACATAACTACTCATTTGGATTTAAAAAATCAGAGTTCAAAGAACATAATTTTGAAAATGGTCCCATCAGCTGAGCCTAGAGAAAGGCTGAGAACTAGACAATTAAATTTGTAGGAAAAAAGTTGACATACCTGCTGTATTTTTCATTCTCCTCCTCCTTCTTTTCTTCTTCTTTAATCACTTACCTACTATGCATCCTACTGAAAATGCTCATGATTCTGAGTAATAAAATTTAAACATCTTTTCACTAAAAACATTAGCTTCTCTCATCAAAGCAAATATTTTGAAAGCCTGGTTCTTTTTTTTTTTTAGGATTTTATTTATTTCTTCTTTAGAGAGGGGAAGGGAGGGAGGAAGAGGGAGAGAAATATCAATGTGTGGTTGCCTCTTGGGAGTCCCCTACTGGGGACCTGGTGAGCAACCAGGCATGTGCTCTAGATTGGGAATTGAACCAGCACCCCTTTGATGATCAGGCCAGCACTCCACCACTGAGCCACACCAGCCAGGGCAAAAAGTCTGATTCTTAAATTTCCTTCACAGAATACCCTCTAGCAATTATTTCACTTTTTAATTTCACATCTGAATCGGATGTTTAATTTTCTTATTTTTTTTATTTTATTTTTTGTTTATTTTTATTTTATTTTTGTTTTATTTTTATTTGTGATATGAATGCAAATCATTTTCTGTGGAACTGTATGAGTGAATGAAACCATGACTATCCTAACACACACTGAATTTCCATGAAATACTTCCTTCTGAGTGTGATGTTTGATCCAGAAATAATAATTAAAGGTTTCACTCATTTGCATATGCACTGACATTTTGAATTTTTATAATGTATTTTTAGTAAGAATGACTGTTCTGATAAAAATGTTTCTTCGTTTTTATACCACTTTCTCCAGCAACTTTCCCAACTGCTATTTAATCTTTTTTCTATTCACACTCTCCATTTTTCCTCAACCCCAATACAAAGCACAACTTAGAAGAATTATAAAAAGGCACATGTATACACACACACACACATACCCCTTAATTTCTTGACTGCCAACCCTGGGGGATGGCAGTGATATATAAAATAAAAATGAGGCAGTGATGTGTTTCAGTACTGAAAATATGCATTAGTGAGAATGATTGAATACAGGTTAGCCAAAGGAAAAAATTAGTAAATGTAATCATAGGAGGTTTTACTAATGGATCTGAATGCCACAAAGAGTTCCTGAGGTTTCCATAGCACTTTCTTTTTGCAATCTTGTAGAATTTTTCTGATTCTCTGGAGACCTACAAGTATCAACTTAAGAATCACTGTTTCTAAACATTCCATATAGTCCATTAGGTCAGAGATATCAGAATAAATTTCTAAAAACAAAGGTTTCCAATCCAAATTCCACTAATCTCTAAAGAGATCATTGGTTAAATTGTAACTCTGGGTTTTATGAGTAGGTTGTATTTCTTTTTGAAAATGTACCCTTGTGCAGTAATCTATAGTCTGACATTATGAATGAGTCTTTTCAAAACAATGACTTATTTAGAAAAGTCAGATGGGTGGCTGGAATGTTCACTAGAAGGCAGCTGGTCACAGGCAACGATCTCTGTTCATTTGGCATGCATAATTGCAAGTCCCTCAGTCATATGGAAGGTCCAAATCATTAGGAAAAAGAGAAGTCGCAAAAGAAATGTGCTCTTTCCTGGTCTCATACAGGCAGACATGCTGGTACGCATCCTTCAAAACCACTATTATTCCCTGAAATAATGATTCTCAAGGAATTTTATTATAGAATTCCACAAGTAAGGAGCCAACATATCTTTATTTTTATGTGAAATCCCTAGGCTAAATCAGATAAAGCAATAGCATTTCTTGTAAGTATGTTCTCACATTCACACATTAAGCTGTCCAAAAGCCTAATATGGTTGTCTCCCCAGTGCAGAATCTCTTAATTGGATCTGCCTATGTTTTCCAGCTCACAGCATCCTGCAGCGCTAAGCATCTAATATAAACACCCCTTACTGAGACTCCTCATAAACCCTAATTTTTTTTCTTTCTTGAAGTCAGTTAGTGAATTTAGATGGCCTAAATACTAAAAATAAACTTGGTTTTTAATTCTTTACTGACATAATCAAATCCCACATGTAGAGCTTAATAACAATTATCCATTTCATAATATGCCCCAAAAGACTAATAAAATGCTGATGTAAGAAGTACAGAGAGAGGAGGGCAATCTCAGATATTAACTTCAAGAAATGAGACTTATAAAAAAGATTTTACTTATTTTATTTACTTTCAGAGAGAGGTGAAGGGAGAGGAAAGGAAGAAGAAAGAGAAGAGAAACATCAATTAGCTGCTTTTTGGAGGTGCCCCAACTGGGGACTAAACCCACAACCCAGGGAATCGCCTTGACCGGGAATCAAATCACTGACCTTTGCTCTGCAGGATGATGTCCAACCAACCAAGCCACACTGGTCAGTGCAGAGACATTTCATTTCTACAATGTTTTAGTTGTTGCTTCAACATTAATGCTTACTGCATGAAGTATACATCCAGGAAAGAACTCAGATCTTAAATGTGTACTTTGATGAATATTTATAAGTTATCACACACATCCCCACTACCCAGAACAAGATAAAACAATTACCAGCTTCCCAGAAACTTCCCTTAGCTCTCTATCTAAATATTAGCACATATACAGAAATAACCACTGTATTTACTTTTATCACCATAGATTAGTTCTGCTTATTTTTGAACTTAATAGGAATGATGTCATACATGTTATACTGTTAAGTACTTGGCTTTTTTTCTTGTTATTATGTCTGTGAGATTTATCTATGTTATATGTAATAAGTTCATTGCCTTTTGTTGTGTAATACATTATATGAGAAATTTTAATTCCTTTAATAAGTATAAGAGCTTGTAGCACTTACTTTTTCTCTTGTGTCAATATTTCTAAGTTGTGTATTTCAAGGTTTCTTTTTCAATTTAAAGACATTTCCCTGTGATCTTTGCAAGTCTATAAGTCCATAGTAATATCATCTTTGTTTCTTAAATTGCAATGTGTTGTTTTCTCCCCTTTTTGATAATTTGCATTGTTAGATTGTTTATCAATTTTATAATTCTTTTCAAATAATCAAATTTTGATTTATTGGTTTTCTATTTGTTTCATTTGTGAATTTTATTGGTTTCTGTTCCTTATTTCTTTTTTTTATGATTTTAACTTTAATTTGCTTTGGTTTCTGTTGGACCTTGAAAAGGATGCTTAGATAATTGTTTTATATGATTTTTATTTATTAATTATGCATTTAATGCTGTGATTTGGCTTCAGCTTTTGTTTGGTTGCACTCCACAATTTGCAATATATTTAACTTAATGAAAATAACAGGTTTTCTAACTACAATTGTGATTAGTTTCTGACATGCATAATTTTGACGAGTACATTTTGTCTATCTTTACTTTTTTCATTGACTGCTAGGCTAATTTTTCTGTGGCCAGTGTGCATGGTGATCAGCTTTGGCAGACTGAGATGCTGTCTCTCTCCAGAACAGGGCAGGTTTCCTTACAGACGTGGAAGGCAACCAATCCCTCTCTGGAAAAGCAGGCAGACATGTTTACTATCCAGTGTAAAAGATTCAAATTTTTACACTCATCTATCTTCTCTAACACAATGCACCACATGTGCAGATATTACCTGGCATCTCTTCAAGTCATCCTGCTTGAACTGCAGCATGGGTAACTGGCATCAAGTACCCCGCTGTCGTGCTGTGATATGAGTAATAAGACCCAGTGTCTGTAACTCAGGACTCTCCCAGCTTCCATGAAATCACAGCACACTAACATTTTAAGTTAAAATATAATAAAGTGGGACGAGTATAACAAAATGAAGAAAAGGAAGCCCCAGACCTTTCTTCCCCCACAGAGACACTGACTAAAAAACAATAAGTGGACCAATTGCTTTGGTGAAAAACCCAAAAACCATTTAAGAGGCTCCCAAACCTCCCAGATAAAAGCAAAACTAGTCACATGAAAGCTGGTAGAAAAATCCATGGCACGCACTCACCAAAGGCCCACTCCCAGCTCAGCGTGGTTTGACTGGGAGAAAATTCCCAGCTTCCAGGTTCTTCCTGGGAAGAAAAAGATAAAACTGAAACATATGCCCAACATTCCAACTTTTCTAAGGGGGACTGTCCGATGGACTGGTTTCTATCTTCCCTGTCTCAGAGTGCTGCTGGGACTCAGCATGTTTTGGCTGCAGGTGGGAGCTGAGGACAAGGAAAGCTGAGTTGCATGCTCCTACTGCAGAGGACCCGCAGTATTGCAGACAGGAGCCAGTACCACTTAGTGGACTCTCCCTCAGGGGACTTGAGGGAGAGGCACTTTAGACTGAAAGACAAAAAGCTGAAAGTGAAATAATGAAAAAAGATAATTCCATGAAAATGCTTCAAGGTAAACAAAAAAGAACATGGGTGGCCATACTTATATCAGAAGAAAATGGATTTTAAGTCAAAAACTGTTATGAGAGATAAAGATGGACATTATATAATTATAAAAGGGTCAATTCACCAGGAAGACAGGCCATTTATAAATATATATTCATCATAAATGAGTATCCATATATGAAACAAAGAATAGTTTTTATATTTTTAAGAGATTCAACAACATAAGAATAATATGACAGAGACCATATGTGTTCCACAAAGCCTAAAATATTTACAATCATTAGAAAAACTTCCCAACCACTGTTTTAGAGAGTGTTTACATGATATATATTGTTCTATCACTTTACTTTCAACTTTTATATATCCTTATAGATGAAGTATGTATCATTTACTTTTAATCCAGTTTGATAATCATTGTCTTTAATTGCTGTATTCATATGTTTCTTATTTATGTAAATATAATATATTGGTTCATCTCTTCTTTGATCAGCTTTCCCTCTTGCTTGCCTTCTTTGAAAGCAATAAAATTTTAGCATTATTTCATTCATCCCTATGATTAACATATTATTATTACATTTTTTTAACTTTTATTTTTAGTTGTTAGCCTGGATATTATAATTTGCATTATTAATCTATTATACTCTATTTTAAGTTAGTACTTCTATCCAAACACTATGGTTCTTTCTTCAGGATGCCATAATAGAATATGAAAGACTGGGTGGTTTAAACAAAAAAATTATTTTCTCAAAGTTCTGGAGTCTGGAAGTCAAAGGTCAAGGTGCCAACAGGGGTGGTCACTGATGAGGCTTCTCTCCTCACTCGCACATTATTGCCTTCTCTCTGTGTCCTCACATGGTCTTTCCCCCATGCATGCATGGGGACAGGGAAACTCTGGGTCCCCTCCTCTTCTTGTAGACACACATGTCCCTTCTGAGCAGGACCTCACTGTTATGGCCCTATTTAACTTTAATTATCTCTTTAAAGGCCCTGTTTCAAAATACAGTCACATTGGGGTTTACAGCTTCACCAGACAAGTTTTGGAGGGACACAATCAGTGCATAACAGATTCTATAACACTTTAACTGCAGTTACCCTCTTCTTAAATGTGTGCTACTTTGCCATATGTTTTAATCTTGCACATGTTCAGCCCCACGTGACATCAGTATTTATGTTTAATGGACAAAATCTGTTTATAGTTACCCTCTTGTATTTACTTTTCTCTTTGCTTCCATCCCATCTGGCAATTCATCTAGGCTTCTATCTGCAATCAAAACCCTTATGTAGAAAACAATCCCTTTAGTATTTCTTCTAGTTAATATTAGCTAGCACAAAGGTATTATTTACAATAGCCAAAACATAGAAATCACCTAAATGTCTAACTGTCCATCAACAGATGAATGGATAAAGAAAATGTGCTATATACATAGAATGAAATATGAGTTAGCCTCGAACAAAGAAGAAAATCTTGCCATATGTGACAAAATGAATGAAGCTGGAAAACAACATGCAAAGTGAAAAAGGCCAGTCACAGAGGCGTGAATATGGCATGTGTCTATGTATAAAGACATTCAAAATAGTCAAAGGTGTCATATAGTCCCTTAGGGCAGAGAGTCCATTAGGGCAGAGCATGAAATGGGCATTGCCAGGGTTGGGCAGAGAGGAACTGGAAGTCGTTGTTCAGCTGTATGAAGTTTCCGTATGCAAGATGAGTAACGCTAGAGATCTTGAGTACCACATAGTACCTATAGTTAAGAGTACTATATTGTCAACTTAAAACTGTGTTAAGAAAATAGATATTGTGTTAAGTGTTCTTACCACAATATAAATACATACATACTAACATAAATACATACATATTTAAATAAATTAATTTTTTAAATTATCTGATAAATAAAATTATTTTATTTTATTTTTAAAAATATTTTATTTATTTATTTTTAGAGAGGGAAGGTAGAGAGAGAGAGAGAAAGAGAAATATCAGTGTGTGGTTGCTGGGGTTCATGGCCTGCAACCTAGGCATGTGCCCTGACTAGGATTCGAACCTGTGATGCCTGGTTTGCAGCCCATGCTCAATCCACTGAGCTACACCAGCCAGGGCTGATAAGTGAAATTATTTTAAGTTTAGCTCTTTTGGGAGTTAGGAGGGTAACCTGAGCTGAAAGAATAGAAAAGAAACTCTAGCTTAGTACCGTTGGAAAAATTCAACATGTTTGAGTCCTTAAATTTCTTAATCAGATAATGGAATGATATAAGGTACAATTCACCTTTAATTTTGAAAAATATTTTTCTGAGAATAGAAATAAGCAAGGTTTTTCTTGTCCTCAAAACTTTTGGTTATATTATTATTATTATTATTGGGTTTTTACAACTATTTTTCAATTGTTTGAAAACTCACATGCCATTCTGTCCCCGATTTTTTAAATGAAGTATCTATGGCAAATCTCTAATGAAAATACAACAGAAAGAGTACAGGGTTCATGAAAGCATTGACAGAATAAAAATATACTATTTCACTGATCAAAATGTGTATGCTATTATTCTCTAGGCTCACAGACCACACAGAATTATGAGTAAGTCAAAGTAAAAGCAAAGTCACTGTTTTTTTCATATCCCCACCCATCTTAGAAAGACAAGCAAACCTATATGATACTTATTCCTTTTCCATAAGCTCTTGTGTTCACTAGAAATTCATATTAATAGCTAGGGGAAGGGGCTACCAATAAGCACTAGGAAAATATTCTTGTTTTAATTTAAATACCAAAAGTCAGCACTCGCTACTTTAATCAGGATCATATACCACCAGATCCCACCAGTATTTATAGATCCCTGTAAATACTTGCAATTATAAATATATTCTCTCAGAGGATTATGCAAATGAGAGACAATCAATAAAAAGAGATTCACAGTTAACTAGAGGAATTTGACCTAAAAAGTTACAAAGTTTAAATTCTTAGAAGCTTATTGAATCAGAAAAGAGAGGCTTGTTTGCAACTTTAAGGAGCGATTTTAGGGTTCATCAAATTTTTTCTTCTACTACATATGATCTCTTTAATTTCCGATATACTGGCACCTAGGCAAGCTCTGTTCATTCCAAACAATGCTTCCCATTGTACTTTAATTGGTCATCTCACTTTTATATTTACCTTTTATTAAAGAGTTCCTCTTATTAGCAACCTGATTATTCAATGAATCCCAGATATCTATTAGATCAGTTGTCTAAAATAATTCACACAAAAGAAATGGCTTCTAAAGTAAACACTTGAAACTATTTCACTTTTCAATAAGGGTAGGTGGGCACAATGCATAGAAAAAATGTATTAGCATAATACTAGAAGTGATTATAACTTTAGAATATCTTTAACTTTAACCCTTGAGGTTAGTTAAATTGTTTTAGTATGCATTAGTTCAAGCCTAAAACAAAAAGTTTGCTGCTGGCGCTAGTACTTCAGGAGCTCAAAGGAACAACCTTCAGAGCCTGTACTCAGACTCAGACCTCCCCCGAGGAAGCTAGTTCTTAGTGTGCCGGAGAAACTGGAAACTGGTGTCAACTTCCATTACTCTAACCAAATGCTGGAATGAAGAGCCATTAGTAGGCAGAGCAATAAGGAAGGACCATGCTCCCTGATCTTCCTCCATATTCCACTTAGTGCCCCGCTATTGGTAGAACCTAACAAGGACGCATTTGGCCTAGGTAATCTATGGCTTGCTGAATCCCAGCCCCATCAGCGCAAAGCTAAGCATACACTGATGAGTTTGGAGCTGCAAGACAACACTTGTAACCAGTACACTTAGAGAGGCATTCAACTTCCCAGAGGACACTGTAGTTTGAGACCTAAATAACCCATCATTTAAAAAGCAGAAGGGGAGTATAATGAGGAGCATGTGAACTAGAGTGCCTGCAATAAACACTTACGATTCTACAGACCAAGACCACTTAGTCATGGAGCTGTGACACATAAGAGTTACAGCATGAGAGCCAAAAGTGACTGAAGGGGAATTGCATTGTATGACCTCTTAGATGTCATTGAAGTGACTGAAATAAAAAGTCTTTAGAAACACCCATTAAAGTGCCCTTTATTTTCACTCCACTTTCCTCACAGATTTCTTTCTCATCCATGCTCCTTCCCCACCCAAAAGGAATAAAAACCTCCTCTACTCCTAGTATATGGGGCTTTCTTTGCTCCTGTTTCACATCCTTATATTGTTTTGGCAATAATTATAATTAACAAATTATTAATTAGCATCTTTCTCTATAACACATTGTTATTCTCATTGTAATAAATTGATTGAAATAGTGGCCCCAGTTTTCACCCTTCTCTGTACTTATGTTTTTTCACATGAAACTCTAGAGCTCCCACCTACCTTATCACAGGTCTCCTCCATGGATTGGCTTTCGCCAGTGACATTGTGGGAAGTGGGACACAAGCAGAGAAAGCATATTGGCCCAGCCAGATTTGCTCTCTTTCTTGCTCTTCGACAACACCGTGAGGATACGTTCTGTCTAGCCTGCTGGAGAATAAGAGACATTTGATCCAGGTACCACTGTTACCCTAGCTGGCAGCCAGTGTACACGAGACCTAAACATAATTCCACTCAAGATCAGACCAGTAGCCCCACCCAGCCCAGCAGAAATCTTTGACCTTGGATGGGTGAGTTAAGTAAATTTTTATGTTAAGTTCCTGATATTTGAGGTGACTCAATATACAGCAGCATTATGGCAACGGGTAACTAATATACTCGTTAACGAAAACAAAGCAAGACTGTCATTATAATGCTCTCTTTGGTAGGTTGAAAAAAGAATTTCTGTGAACATTTATAAATTAATAACATACCCTGATGTATTTCAGTTAAATGAAAGCACACAAACAAAAACAAGAACAATTTTTATAATAAGAGATAAATGATTAGTGGCCTGTTTATAAGAAAAACATAAGATTACAATCTATACTTAGAGCTAATTCAGAATAATTTTATTTTTTAAAAACTTCAATATTATAGTGAATTTTTTCAGTATAATTTCCTAAATCAATTATGAAGAGACAATAGAAAATAATGAAGAAACAATAAAGTATTCAGGAGTTTTTTATTTAGATAAAATTTTGAAAATATTTTCTAGCTCATTTATGCTTTTACTCAGAATTATTCATTTCTCTCAAAGACTTCCTTATGACTTATATAACAAAGATATTGAATGACAGATGTAAGTCATGCCAAAAAACTGTAGAACTCTATTCAGTTAATCTGAAGAAGAACTTTTGATAATTAAAATGATAAAAATAATAAAAATTTTACTATGATATGTCTGAAATCTTTTTCAATCTATTTTTCTACAAAATTGGGTTATTCTGGGAAAAATAGTAACCAGCCACTGTCCACTCCTAGCGTGGAAGAACTGCAGTTGCCAGTGCATTATTCAAGGTGAACACCAAGGAAAAGGTATAAAGTGAAGTAGACACCCATTAGTGTGTTTACCTGTCCAGTGCTCTCCATAGCCCACGGTATGAAAAAGGAGAAAGAAATGACTAATTCAGGCCACAGAGTATCATCACCTTGCTACTAGAAAGTACAAGGATTACAAGAGTGCTCCTCTTTCTATAAACCTAGTTTAAGCTCTTTCCTTTGTAGACTGGTCTTCTTTCCTTTACCTGCCACACGTGGCCAGCAATTTTCCAGTGCGTTGAATATCAGTTAGAGTGAACATCTTTGAACAAATAGAATTTCACTGAAGTAATGAGTATAAAAGCCATATTGGCATGAGCTTAAAAATAAATGCACTGGCACACAATAAGAAGAGAGATCAATGAAACAAAACAGGGAGTCTAGAAATATATCCATGAACATCTGGAAAAGTAGATGTAATAAAGGCTACATTTCAAATTAGTGAGGAAAGTGTTTAATAAAATCGAGACAAATAAGTAGCTATTTGAAAAATATTAAAGTTCTACCCATACCTCAAGCCTTAATGTAGGTATATCAATGTTTTAAATGTATAAAAATTCAATAAAATGTAGAGAAGAAAACAGGAGAGATTTTTTTGAAATAGATACTATTACTCATTTTTTTATTTTTTAAAGTTTTTATAGAATTTATTGGGGTGTCACTGGTTAATAAAATTAGATAGGTTTCAAGTGCACAAATCTATAATACATCATCTGTATATTATATTTTGTGTTCACCACCCAAAGTCAACTTTCCTTTCATCACCATTTATTGCTCTTTTACCCTCCTCTACCGCCCTTCCCCCTTTTTCCTCTGGTTATCAGCACACTGTTGTCAGTATCTATGATTTTTTGTTTGTGTAAGCTCTTCACCTTTCTCAACCAGCTCTGCTCCACCCCTCTGCTCTGATAGCTGTTAGTCTGTTTTCTGAATCTATGGGTCTGATTTTGTTTTGTTTGTTTGTTTATTTTGTTCATTAGATTTCATATACAAGTGAAATTATGTGGTATTTGTCTTTCTCTGATTGGCTTATTTTACTTAGCATAATGTTCTGCAGGTTTATCCATGCTGTTGCAAAAAGCAAAAATCTCTTCTTTTTTACAGCTGAGCAGTAATCTACTGTGTAAATGTACCACAGTTTTTTTATTCACTCATCTTTTGATGGCACTTGGGCTTCTAAATCTGGTCTATTGCAAATAGCGCTGCAATGAATATAGAGGTGCACATATTCTTTCAAATCAGTGTTTTGGATTTCTTGGGATATAGTTCCAGAAGTGGAATCATAAGGTTGTTCCATTTTTTATTTTTTCACAAAACTCCATAGTGTTTTCAACAATGGTTGAACCAATCTGCATTCCCACCAACAATGCACGGGGGTTCCCTTTTCTTCGAGTCCTTGCCAACACTGGTTTGTCGATTTATTGATGATAGCCATTCTGACAGGTGTGAGGAGATAACTTATTGTGGTTTTAATTTGAATTCCTCTGATAATTAGTGATGTTGAGCATCTTTTCATATGTCTATTGGCTATCATATATATATTCTTTAGAGAAGTGTCCATTCAGGTTCTTCCTTCAGTTTTAAATAGGATTATTTGTTTTTTCTGGTGATGAATTGTGTAAGTCTCTATAAATTTTGATTCTTAACCTATTATCAGATGTATCATTGCTGAATATTTCTCCCATTCAATGAGTTGTTTTTCATTGTGTTTATGTTTCCTTTGCTGTGAAAAAACATTTTTAGTTTGATGTAATCCTGTTAGTTTTTTTTTTATCATTATTTATTTCCCTTCCCCAAGAGACATACGGGAAAATTATTGCTGTGAGAAATGTCCAAGTATTTACTGCCTGTTTTCTTCTAGGATTTTTATTGTTTTGAGTCTAACATTTAAGTCTTTAATCCATTTTGAGTTTGTTCTTGTACACAGTGTAAGAAGGTGGTCTAATTTCACTTTTTTTTGCTACATATCCGTCCAATTTTCCCAACACCATTTATTAAACAGACTATCTTTATCCCATTGTATGTTCTTTCCTCCTTTGTTGAATATTGAACATAAAGGCATTGGTTTATTTCAGAGTTCTCTATTCCATTGATCTATATGTCTGTTTTTATAACAATACCATGCTGTTTTGATTACTATGAACTTGTAGTATAGTTTGATATCAGGTAGCTTGATTTGTCAACTTTGTTGTTCTTTCTCAAGATTACTATGGATATTAGGAGTTTTTTTGTTGTTCTACATAAATATTTGGATTATTTGTTCTAGTTTGATGAAATATGTCATTCATGTCTATTTAGGAATTGCATTGAATACATAGATAGCTTTGGGTAGTATGGACATTTTAATGATGTTCATTCTTCTTATCCATGAACATAGTATATGCTTCCACTTATTTGTACCTTCTTTAATCTCTTTCTTCTATATCTTATAATTTTCTAAGTACATGTCTTTTACATCTTTGTCTTAAATTTATTTCTATATATTTTATTTATTTTTGATGCAATTATAAACGGAATTGTTTTCTTAGTTTCCCCTTCTGATAGCTCATTATTGGTATATAAACATGAAACTTACTTTTGGATATTTATTTTGTATCCTGCTACTTTATTGAATTCATTTATCAGTTCTCGGATTTTTTTTTTTTTTGGTGAAATTTTTAGGGTTTTCCATATACAGTAGCATGACATCTGCAAATAATAACATTTTTGGCCCTGGCTGGCGTAGCTCAGTGGATTGAGCGCGGGCTGTGAACCAAAGTGTCGCAGGTTCGTATCCCAGTCAGGGCACATGCCTGGGTTACAGGCCATCACCCCCAGCAACCGCACATTGATGTTTCTCTCTCTCTCTCTCTCTCCCCCTTCCCTCTCTAAAAATAAATAAATAAAATCTTTAAAAAAAATAATAACATTTTTGATTCTTTCCTTTCTAATTTGGATGCATTTATTTCTTTTTGTCTCATTGATATGTCTAGGACTCATGGTATTATGTTTAATGAAAGTGGTGAACGCAAACATCCCTGTCTTGTTCTTGATCTTAAGGGAACTGCTTTTAGTTTCTGCCCATTGAGCATGATGCTGTTTGTGGGCTTGTCATTATGCTGAGGTATATTCCATGTATTCACATTGTGCTGAGAGTTTTTATCACAAATGGGTCCTGGATTTTATCAAATGCTTTTTTAGCATCCATTGATAAGATCATGTGATTTTTATCCTTCATTTTGTTTGTACAGTGCATCACATTCATTGATTTGTGAATTTCATACCAACCTTATATCCCCAGACTAAAGCCTACTTGATCATGGTGTATGATCTTTTTAATGCATTGCTGGATCCTGTCTGCTAATATTTTGTTGAGGATTTTAGCATGTATGTTCATCAAGCATATTGACCTTTAATTTTCTTTCTTTTCAGGGTCTTCATCTTGTTTTTGAATTAAGATAATGTTGGCGTCATGGAAAGAGATCAGAAGTCTTCCCTCCTCTTGAATTTGTTGGCATAGTTTGAGGAGGTTAAGGGTTAGTTTTTCTTAGAACTTTTGGTCCAGGACTTCTGTTTGTTGGAAGTTTTTTGATTACTGCTTTGATTTCACTAATTATAACCTATCTGTCCAGATTCTCTGATTTTCCTGACTCAGTTTTGGAAGATTTTATGTTTCTAGGAATTTATCTATTTTTTCAGATTGTCCAGTTTGTTGCCATACAGTTGTTTGCAATATTTTCTTACAATCCCTTGTATTTCTGTGGAGTCAGTTGTTACTTCTCTTTCATTTCTGATTTTATTTATTTGAGTCCTCTCTTTTTCCTTATTGAGTCTGGTTAAAGTTTTATCAATATTGTTTATCTTTTCAAAGATCAGCTCTTGGTTTTATTGATCTTATGTATTTTTTTAGGCTCTATTTCATTTATTTTTACTCTGATCTTGTTATTTATCTTATTCTACTCCCTTTGGGCCTTTTTTTCTAGTTCCTTTAAGTGTAAAGCTAGATTGCTTATTTGAGATTTTTCTTGTTCTTGAAGTAGACCTGTAATACTATGAATTTCCCTCTTAGGACTGCTTTTGCTGTGTCCCATAGACTTTTTGTTGTTCTCTTCTCATTTTCATTTGTTTCAATTTAAAAAAAAAATTTCTTCCTTGATCTCATTATTAATCCATTCATTGTTTAGTAACAGGTTATTTATTCTTTTTTTTTTAATCTTCACAACACCATGGGGGAGGGGGAGGTCCTGTTATTACTCCCATTTTACAGCTAAGGAAACTGAGGCATAGCAAGGTTAAGTATCACGCCCACAGGGTGACAAATTCATATTGTGTGAATATTGTTCATAGTATCCACTTACTAAGTACTTATTACATGCCATACCCTTTACATATTTCACTTAATTCTCACAGCATCCCTATTACTATTCCTTTTTTATAAGAGGAGGAACTTGAGGCTGAAAAGATTAAGTGATCTACCCAAATCCACATCTAGTATGTGGCAGAAACTAAATGTGCCTGATTCCTTCAGAGGGTTTATATTTCCTCCCATTATGCTTCTGTTTCCTCTTAAAACCACCCCAATGTCACCGACTCCACTCCACCAAAGGCACTCCTGTGGAGGCCTCTATATTATTTATTCTTGACATCTTGTGTTTTTCAATTTTTTCCTGTGATTCATTTCTAGTTTCATACTATTATGATCAGAGAAGATGCCTGATGTGATTTTAATCTTTTTTAGTTTATTGAGTTTTTTTTGTGTCCTAACATGTGATTGATCCTAGAAAGAATGTATATTCTGCGGCTTTTTGGTGGAATTCTCTGAAGATACCCTTTAAATCCATCTGACTTAGAGTGTCATTTAAGGCTACTATGTTCTTGTTGATTTCCTGTCTGGAAGATCTATCCATTGATATCAATGAAGTGTTAAAATCCCCTACTGTGACTGTATCACTGTTGATCTCTCTCTCTAAGTCCATCAAGATTTTCTTTATATATTTAGGTGGTCCTATGTTGGGTGCATAAAGAATTTTTAAAAGTAATATGAAAGAGATACTGCCAACTTGATGCATACATTCAACAAAAATAAAATAAATTTTAATTAGAAAATCATTTATCAAGTGGATAAAACATAAGTGGAAAATGTGAGAAAAATATTTTCAATGCATATCATAGACAAAAGGTAAACTTTTCTAGTATATAAAATGACCCCATTAATCAAAAGCAAAATGCAAAATAATGTATAGTTTGCTTCCATTTGGCTAAATAAAAGGGAATCTAGTACACGCATCTGTTTCTATATAAGTGAAACATCTCTGGAGATACATATGAGAAATTATCAATTATTGCTTGCCCTCAAGAAAGGAAAAGAGTTATGGTTTAGAAATGCAAGGCAGATTTTTCACTATATATTCCACTAAACTTTTAAAGATAAACTCCATGAATGTATTATGTATTCATAAATACTTAAGTAAAATTTAGTTGAACTTTTTCATTTATTAAAAATACTGGTATACTTACATTTTAATCAGGATTGCTGGTACTTATCACACACAGAAAAGCCCAAAATCTCAATGTTTAACACATACGAGGTTTATTTCTCATTCAATAATGTCTGATTCATGTTTTATGTCTAGCATCCATGACACCTGGAATATGTGGCCTTCAAGATTGGTTTCAGTGAAAAAGAGGTATGGAAACATACCCCAGTTCTATACTGTCCCAGCCCAGAACTGACACACTTCACTTCTGCAAACATTTTGTTTGTAAGAACTAGTTATATGGCCCCTAGTTGACTGCAAGAAAGGCTGTAAAAAAAAAACACATGCATGTCATATTTGGCAGTCACTACAGCACTTTCCAGCCCTCAGTAAATTATTTGAGCCTTAAGCAATGCTGACTCCTGTGGAGTTGAAAATCCATGCACAACATTCTTTTTAATTAAATGTATTGGGGTGATATTAGTAAATAAGATTATATAGATTTCCAGTTGTACAATTTTATGATACATCTTCTATGTATTGCATTGTGTGCCCAACATCCAAAGTCAGATCTTCTTCTGTCACCATATATTTGACCTCACTTACTCTTTACCACCTCCCACCCCCTTTCTCTCTGGTAACTGCCATACTGTTGCCTATGTCTATAAGTTTTTTTTTATGTTTTTCTTGTTTGCTCATTTGTTGTTTTCAGTTTTATATTCCACATAGGAGTGAAATAATATGGGTCTTAACTTTTTCTGTCTGGTTCATTTCACTTAGCATGATGTTCTCAAGCTCCATTCATATGGCCACAAATGGCAGTATTTCATCTTTTTTATGGTTGAGTAGTACTCCATTGTACATATGTACCACATCTTCTTTATCCAGTCATACATGAAGGACACTTTGGTTGTTCCCTTGTCTTGACCACAATGAATAATGCTGCAATGAATATAAGATAGGCATGCATGTATCTTTGTAAATAAATGTTTTCAGATTTTTCTGGATACATACCCAGAAGAGGGGTTGCTGGGTCATATGGGAACTCCATTTTTAATCTTTGAGGAGGCTCCATACTGTTTTCCATAGTGGCTGTACAAGTTTACATTACCACCAGCAGTGAGTGAGGGTTTCTTTTTCTACACATCTTTTCCAACACTTGTTACTATTTGTCTTGTTGATAATAACCATTCTAACAGGTGTGACACGATAACCCATTGAAGTTTTGGGTTGCATTTCCCTTATAGCTTGTGAAGTTGAACATCTTTTCATATATCTGTTGGCCATTTGTATGAACAAATACTTCTTCCAAGAAGACATACAAATTGTGCATAACTTTTGACTCCCCAATAACTTAACTACAAGTCCTCTCTTGGTATCCACAGGGAATTGGTTCTAGAATCTCCCTTTGGTACCCAAATCCATGGGTGTTTATGTCCATTATAAAAAATTGTGTACACAGACAACTGTGGTGATTGTGGGGGAAGAAGGGAGGGCAGAGATGGAGGAGGGTATGGGGGAATAAATGGTAATGGAAACACTACAATAAATTAATAAATAAAAATTCAAAATGGTGCAGGACAATGCATACAGTAGTTTTTAAATAAAGGTCTTAGCAAATATAAAGCCTCATAGTTTATGTAAATTCTTTTTTATGTGCTGTTGACTTGAACATATTAAAAAGTCACATTACTACTCCAAATAAAGACACATAGATGAGCCCTCTAGGATGTTTTAGAACATCCTGGTATATCCTATCTTAAAAGTAGAAGAATAACTTTGACCTAGGTCAGCAATAAAAGTAAATGTACTATTGGTCACTCTAAGTTTGAATATGGTTTGAAATGTTTGCGTTTAGTCATTTTCATCTGTGCCAAGCACAATTAAACAATAGTAGTCCACAGAGTCATTAGCCAAACAGTGTTTGAGGCAGATGAGCTCATACTATCCATTTTGTCAGCATTCTTCAGCCAAGTTTTTACGTGTACAGCTAGTGAAGGCCACTAAGTGTATTCTACCTCCACAAATTACAAAGAAAGTCTAAGGGAAAGCCAGTACAATGTTCTGCTGCTGTCTATTTTTATCCTGGAAAGAACTGTTTGTATTCGTACTTAATTTTTGTCTCTCAGCTCTACTCTGAGTCCACAGTGCCAAACATTTTTCTACTTTGCAGCAAGAGAAATAAGGTCTCCTTCTAAAACTTGGAAGCAATGAAATAGATGACTGGATGGCTTCTATATTTTTCTTTTAGGTACCAAGGGATGAACTGTAGACATGATTTAGCACATAATTTAGTTTGTCTCCACTCTGCAAAAGTGTTTATTTACCAGAAGGATTCCTGCATCCAATTCTAAAGAATGCCAGCTGTCCAAAAGAGAGACTCAAGAGACAAGGCAGAAAGCTTCTGTAATTGGGACTTAGATTGAGGGATTACCCCCCAGGAGAAGTGAAGAAAAGAATTGGAGAAGAAATTGATCAACATTTCAGCAGAAGGACCAAAGCAAGTGAAGTATATCTTAACATGTCATTTTAATGGGGCATGGAAGTGCCTGTAAGATCAATGTGTGAACAGGGCACTTTACCTCGTATGTGGGTGCTATTTTTGTTTATCTTTAGTGGTGAAAACACCACAGGGTCAGGGTGGGCTGTCGGAAGTGTTATAGAATGTTGAGTCATGAGCACACCCTACTGGTTTGGTCTGAGACAACAATAAAAGACAATAGGAGGTCTCAGACATTTGCATGTGTGTGTGTGTGTTTTTAAAAATCATGGATGTGAAATGCACTATATCATAATTTTAATATGTATACAAAAAGAAGAGCAATGCATATTTTATGTATATATATAAATACAGATTAAGATATATACTACATATATTTCAACAGAATCAAATCCTTTAGGAAGTTTTTGGATGTCTTATATGCCTTCTTTCCCTCTTTTTCTATTTTTAAGATTTTTTAAACACTTTCAGCTTTTATTCCATTTAGCAGACTTTGAATGCACCACAAGTATGACTTTTGAAGTGAGTTCATCTGATCCTAGACCCACAGAGCCACCTGCAGATGTCACACTGTAACACTGCTCCTGACACACCACCTGTTTTTCCTCACTCTGCCTCGGTTTTTGTTTTCACCACACAAATTCTTCAAACAGCTGGGTGGTGCCAACACATGGAGCCCCTTGGGAAGTACATTTTTGCTCCACACTAGAAAACCAAACTTAATTGCTCAATCACATTTAGGGTACTACTGATTTCTAGTCCATGGATACTCTAATTATGTTAACTGTATTTGAATTAGAAAAAAAGCAGTATTGCCAGCCACGCATAATGAACACAAATTTACTTAAATATAAAGGTTAGGGAAAGATCAATATGTATCCACAATTATGTAGTCTGTTCTCCTGTGGGTTGAAATTAAATGAATATGTCATCAGATCATTTCCAACTATTTCCATCCTATTGAGAGGCATTATCTAGAAAATGGAATACTTGGGGCATCACAGTGGTGAGTTAAGAGAGTTTGGGGTTTATTCTTTCTTCTTTTTTTCACCCAATAATAGTGACCAAGACCACATAGCTATTTTTATATTATGATTTTGTTATATCTCCACAGCAATGCATTGGAATTTCACTATTACTGTATTCTGAGGGTCCAGGCAATAGGGATTAGGAGCTGGTAACTAAATTCTTATGAGTAAATAGTGGCAACGAAAAGCAAAATTATCATTCCACTTTTATGTAGCCCAGCTTTTTGTTTTAGAGACCTATATAGATATCATGGTAGAAAAGGAATTCCTTCCCAATATTTATATCAAGTTTTAAAAATAATTTTATGACCAAGTATGAAACCTCTACCAGTATAATAAAATAAAATTCAAAAAAGATTGTGTAGGCATATTTGGCAATGTTTTCCCTTCTTCTTTTTTTTTTTTTGTTGCTCTAAATTAACTCTGACCTAAAGAAGTTTCAAACACATTATCCATTTTACAGCAGCAGAATTCCTTAATTTGTGTCTCACTCTTTCAAAACTGTGATTCAAACTATGTTTTTAAAATTAAAATATAATGGATGACTGTGTCAAAATGACAAAGGAAATTTCATGAGTCCAGATGCTGTACCTATTTCATTTATCGCTATGAAATCTAACACGCATACCACTACCAGGTTAATTGAACAAAGCACAGCTCAAATCATATCACTCAAATGCCTTTAATGGCTTCCCAATTACCTACAAAACTAAATTCTAAAGTCTTATCCTAACACACAAAGTCATCTTCAGTCAACATCTCCATCTTTACCTTCTATTAGTCCCTTTTGGACATTCCTACGTTCCAACTTAACTGAATTATTTTCTGCTTCTTTGAATACTTCCTATGCCTTTCTCTATGTCACTCTGATGCCTTCCAAAAACTACCACTGACCAATCCAAATTCCATTCAAATCACTTTTAAAAATTAGTGACAATGACGATAGTGATAAGAGTAGCAGTGGACATTAGTGAAGGCTCATTATGTGTCAGACAATGAACTAAGAACTTTCTACATGTTATATGAACTAGACACATTTTATGTGTAGTAGTTTGTTTTGTCTCTTGACAACTTTAAGTGGTAGGTTCTGTTGTTAATGAGAAACTGAGATATAGTAATGAATAACTTGTCCAAGATCCTGTATCTTATATATAGGAGGGTCTAGATAGCAAATACCACCTTCTTCATGAGAATTTTCTGATTTCTCAAATGTTATACACAGACTTTATCCATATGTGTCAGGTAGTACTTTTAGGCTGTTTCTGATTGAGATTGTAGTTATCAACAATTTTTAGCCAATGAACAAGTAGTTCACATTACTGTCACGTCAACTCAGTGAAGTTCAGCTTTCTGTCTTCTGTCATATTGAGGGAAACAAAAATATTTTCCTAACACTGACATTCTAAGGTGATAGAAATACAAGACTGTTGTTTCCTTGGGGTTGAAGTAGCCTCCAAAATATTCTTAACTTAGAGGCTTGGGATTGTTGGCAACATATTTTATGAGGCCTTGAATTCAGTGATAAAATTAAATTTAACAAAGAAAGCCAAAAATCATAGGTTTCTGTATTTTCACTAAACAGCCAATTGAAATACATGGTAGGTACAAAAATAAGTGGTAAGATTATTGTAAAAAAGAAGTATTCAAATTAATTTTCTTTTCATGAGAGTTTCACAGTAAAATCATGGTTTTCTTTGAGATATAGGTATATACCAACATATATAGAGATACAGACATAGATATTTGGCAGGAAAGTGTTACCTTAATGAAAGAAAGATTCCAGAAGCAAGATTGGTTTACCTTGATGCCCAAAAAGGGCAACCGGAATTTTCTGTTTTGGTAGATACATACAATCAGTTTTTTTAAAATTTAGCCAGGATAGAGGTTTTTAGAATATGATATTGCAAGTTCTCTAAGGCAATCTGCAAGGCCAAACTCTTCTGTAATAATGCTAAGGTGTTACTGGCCTTTCACCAGTGTTTCAACATTGACCCTGTTGGGATAAAAGTCATGGTGCCAAACTGGACTAGGAGCCACGTGTTCTTCCCTGCCAGGGCAGCCACGGGGGGAGGACATTCATTAAGAATGTCCTTGAGAAGGCAATAAAATTTACTAGTTTTATTAAATCTAGACCCCCGAGTGCATGTCTTTTTGATGTTCTGTGTGCAAAATTGAAAATGTGCATGATGTAATTATGCTGTACGCCAAAGTTCAGTCATTGTCTCAGGTAAACCACTTGTGTGGTTGCGTTGAAGCTGCATTCTGTGTTTTTATCATTAAGTAGTGTTTTTAGTGGAAAGAGGAAATAAAAGACAAAATATGGTTATTCAATCTTGGGGATTTGGCACTCATCTTCTCAAAATTGAATAGAGTAAGCCTCTTACTTCAAAGAAAGCAATTGACAATATTTGTTGCCAGTGATAAAATTAAAGCTTTTAAGCAAAATTTAGTTTAGAACTTTTCCTCCACCATATTGCAATTTTCTAATGTTTATGAACTTTCCTCATGAGATTGGTGGTTACATTAATGACTGTGATTATGATTTTTTTATATTATAAAATGAAGTATGCTAACATATGGAAGATCTGCATAAATCAGTACCACAATACTTCATAAAGACCAATGCATTATATTACAAAGTTTTATGTGGAGAAAAGATTCATTCAAAGTGTAAGACAGGCCATGTTTTAATGGAACAGAATACAGAATGTTCATGGATATTGTTCCACATTCCGCATTATAGCTAACCTTCAATAAACTTTAACTTAATATGTTGTGATATAATACCAAAAAATCCAAAATTATCTGCAAAGGTTATTGAATTGATTCTTATTCTACAGCTGTATAAGTCAGCTGAGGTATGAGGTAGAGTTCTCTTTATATGCTTCAACCAAAACAATTGAAACAGAAATATGTGAAAATATCAGTGTCATCTAATAATCCAGACACTAGAAAGATTTTCAAAAATGTCTAAAATGCCACTCTTCCCATTTTTTGTTCTTAAGAATAAAGCTATTTTTATCAGTATGTATGCTTAACACAATCTGCTTGCTACTCTTTTAAAATTCATTAATATTTTAATTCTTTTTGATTTTGTAGTATGTATTCTTATGGGTTTTTCAATAAATGTTAAAAGCATGCACAGATTCTGAGACCCAAAAGATTATACACGACTGAGCTGGGTCATCGTCTCTGACGGTGAAGACTAGAAGCCTGGCTGGGTTCTTATACACTGCTCTCAGAAGGATGGGCGTGTCTGGGAAACACACTGATTCCCATAACTTGAATATCTTTAATTTCAGTAATGAGCACCCATTTTAATATTCACTGTGGCAATAAAAAAACCTAACTCACAAACTGAAACCAGTCCCGCCATTCACTGTGTGATTAGAAAAGCCTAAGGTGTTGACAAAGAGAGAGACGAGAGCCAGTGCAGTAACTGCACCATGGCCTGTCTCATTAGAGCGGTAGCCGGCAGCACCTGGACTTTACATTCCCTATTAGAATTCGGAATCTAGCAACTGAGTTTTAACTTCCGCAAAATAAGAACCATGGGATACTATGTCGTCTATGCTAAAGTATTTAAAGTAAAATTATAGATATTTTAATACCCAACTAGGTGCCAGCTGTCTTTGAAACGCTTCAGTGATTTTTATGTGCCTCTTTCAGGATATATATTCTACCATTTCTGTATTGAAAGCTTCTGTGCATTTATTTTATTCCTTATTCTTTTCCCAAATTCTGACATGTTACCTAGCCAACTACCACAAGCACAACCAATATATGATAATTGGGTAAAGCAGATACTAAGAAACAAGAGAAATCTAACTATGAATGCTCACAGAGTACTGAGCAGGTGGAGAGTGCAATTCCGGGAGGACACAGGGAGCAAGAGCAAAGAAACTGCAGAAGAAATGGGTATTCCAGCAGTAAATGAAATACAGCGATACACATTTAAGAGCAGATACGATTTGGCCACATAAAAGTAAAAACAACAAACATCTAAAAACAGCTAGTAAATACTTTTTGACCCCAGAAGGAGCTCAAGGGTGGGACTTGAGTCCCAAGAAAGAAATAAAATGGAAAATGAAATTCATAATGTTCGAGATACTTGGCAATTAGTTAAGAATTTGAAGACTCAGGAACATGGAAATACAATATTCCAGTTACCAGTCTATCAGAATATATCATTGGTACATATATAATTATTTTTTGAAGAGGGAGCATTAGACATACTGAAAATGTCATTCTCACTAGTGAATCTGTCAGCCTGGAAGTGACAATGCCATTGACATAATATGAATAAATAAATTCAGAAACGTGGAAGAACAGCTTCAAAGCTGAAACTCTTAAAAGCATTTGGAAGAAAACAATTCAAATGAGCACAGCCCTTGAGATTAAAAAAAAGGCTGGATTTTAATCCTAGATTGACCATCTTCTAAAAGTATAATCTTAAACAACATATGTAATTTCTCTAAGTCCCAGTTTTCTCATTCCAAACATGGAGGAAAATATTTTCCTGATAGGGTAGTTAGAAATATTTGATACTATGCACATAAAAAGCATAGTACCCATAAGTTTGTGAGGTTTTTAAATTAATTTTAATAGTTAAAGGTCATTAATTTTGATCACACACTATAAAAAGAAACTAGCTACTATCTCTCTTTCTAAGAGGAAAATATTTCCATGTGCCTTAGAAGTCAAAAAAATACAAGAGAGAGAGAAAAGAAAAAGAAAGACAGAGAAAAGACAGTAAATCAAACATCAGTAAGTGTATATTTTAAGTGGAAAGGTTATAACTAACAGGCAACCTTAGTACAAAAATAACATGCTTATCATTACAAATATGCTCAGGAGTTTTCGTTACCATGCAGCAAAGACTTCAAAGAAATGGGGAAATGTTTTAGCAACCAAAATTCAGAGACATGGCTAGATTTCTGAATGGGAGTAGAGATAAAGAAAACATTATTTAGTCTAGAAAGATGAAGACTGAAGAAGACATGGTCAAAATAAAGAACATGATAAAGATAAATGAGATTTTATTCCTTTGGATTTTCCACATACAGAATTTATACCAATATATTGGTGAATTAAATAAGCATTAAATATTTTCCACTATCTCTTGTTTTTTAATGCAGAATGACACATGAATCTTTGAATAAAGTTTATTTATTTCTCTACAAATTAAAGTCATTTAAAAATTTTCTTACATAATGCTGCCATGGAAATCAAACAATTTATAGATTACTTGTAAAAATTTAATCCTTTGTTTAATCCTAATAGTCCTGATATCCCATCAGGACTATTTGATATTGTCTTAAGTTTCTCTTACCTCCTTCAGAAGTGGTTCTATATGTAAATGACAAAATAAAACTCAACTGAACTGTGATCATAACCATAAAATTACTTCCTCTGAATTGAAGAAGAGAAATTCTTCATGGTAAGTTAAAATGCTTTAAATTAGCTGTCTGCAACCTTTGGTATGCATATACCTAGACATGTAAAGACTTTTCAAGGAGGACCTCGGCATGAACCTTCAGAGTCTAAGCTTCCACATCTTTAACCTCCCAAGTGTGCACTGTCTTAAATTGATTTGCTTGAGAATACTGGTTCAAGGCCCCCTTTCCTCCCCAAATAGTCCTGTTCCCTCATCTCAAAGTTATCATTCCAGTGTGTAAACATTAGTCTGGAGGGTTGTAGCCAAATATTTAAGAAAACTAGAAAAATTCAGTAGCCAGTTCAGTTTATAGTTGAAAAATAAAATTTTGAAGACTGAGTCAGTCTAATATGCACCACTGTGTGTTATGGAGTCTATTGAAATAAAATTTTCCCCATAAAATCACCCTCATTATTATCAAAGAGCCAAATTAAGACCATTCTATTTACTGTATCAAGTCCAGTTTTGATTTGGCCTCATTATTTGCACAAACACAGAAAGAATAGTAGTTGATCATACAGGCCCTCTTAAATCAACTTTGCTGGACTCTCCTAGGGAATCTCCACATTAAGCTTTCCTTAGCTCCTCAGAGCAAAGAAGCCACACCCTACAGTTGCCACTGCTGCCAGTTTTTTGTTTGTTTGTTTTTTTGTATAGATCAACCTAAAGTGATAGATCAAGGTTGAGGTACATTTCAAAGACAAATGATTTAAAAAATAATCATGCTCATTGATGATTCATCATTCAGATGTCTTGAAGACATTTTGGGGGACCTCGAGAACTTGAGGAATTCACCCAAATCTATAGGTATTGGAGGCTAAACATTTTTAGTGCTAAATACAAAAGTTTGAAGTCCAGTGTTCCAGTCTGAATCATAGACACCAGAAGATACTCAATTGAAATTGTGCTGACTTTTTTTTCTATCCTCATCTGAGGACATTTTTAATTGCTTTTAGAGAGAGAGGAAAGGAAATATTGATACAAGAGAGAAGCAGTGATTGGTTACCTCCTGTAAATGCTCAGACAAGGTTCCTAGACATATGAACCAGGGGTCACATGCCCCCAAGCCCAGACCACGGATCGAACCCACAGCCTAGGTATGTACCCTGACTGGGAACTGAACTCACAAACTTTTGTTTACAGGACAATGCTCCAACCAGCTGAGCCACACCAAGCAGGGTGAGATTGTGCTGATTTTAAAACCCCGCACTGATCACTACAAAAAATGAGAAAAAATAATTTTCATTTCATTGATGGCATCTGGTCACTGTTAACTCACCACACAAGATTTATGATTTAAAATGACTGTGATTAGATTTTAAAGAATTTCTCTTTGAAATGTACCTTGATCTTGATATATCCCTTCAGACTGATCTATTAACAAAAAACAAACTATCACCAATGGCTGCAAATGCTTTGAGTGGAAATTTATGTGATAATTAGATTTCAAAGCCACTAAGCTTGTGCCAATCTTCCATATAAGAGTTCTAAATATGATTATTAGTGAACACCTTTTCTTCCTTTAGCACACCTCCCCCATTTTTTCTCAATGTCATCTAAAATACACATTGATTTTTTGAACCAAAAGTTGAAGCAACAATTCATTTGAAACATTTCATCTTGCTAAGGCGTCAAACATTGAGGAGGACAACTGCTGAGCACCCAGGCAAAGCCTATCTCTTCTAAGCATTTGAAAAGGAGACTGTCTATAAAACTCACATCAAGTCTTCAATAAATTTTTCCATAGCAGCTGACCATTTCTAGAGCACAGTAAGAAGCATAATATTTTCCTTTCTAAAGCACTGACATTTATTACTTTGCAGAAATTGAGTATTCAAGACCCAGAAGATTACTGCAGATAGAGTCGAAAAAAGTCAATTGCTTTTCTGATTGCTTGAATAAAAACTGTAGAAATTCTTTACATTTAACATCTGTACAACTAAAGGGTAGTCAGTGTATGTGTGTGTAATTGGAAGTTCCAGCTGCTGTTACAGTGAAGGAATCTCCATGGCATCAGCAGACAGGAATGATATTTCATTCACCCTTGGGCCATGGTAAAGGAGTTGACCAGATCCACATGGTTGTTCTGGGTGTTAAAGTGTGTCTGCTTTGTAATCGTTGTCTGAGACCCAAGCCCTTGCTTTATAGTGCTTAAATAATCGATTTCATCCAGCCTTCAGTCAGAGCTAGAAAACCCCAAATATTTTCCCACTAATCCTTAGAGTAGGGCACTGCTTATGGTGCTCAGTAGTTTCAAAATTCATAGATTCATGGGAAATCATAGAGGTTCTAAAGGAATCCATTTTGGCTGGGAATGAAAAATAAAAGCCTCACGGTGATGATTTCATAATGTCTTGAACCAGAGCTTCAGATTGACATGGTAAAGCAAGAATATTAGACTCATGAAAGATGCAGGTTTATGCTGGTCAACCCTGAGTAGATTATTCTGCATCTATGTCATTGTTATTTATTTAAATAAGTGAATTTATAAAAAAATAAGGGTCCAATGAAATCACCCACATGCTATAAAACATTAGGAAAACCAACTCTTAAGATCAAAAACTCTCTAATGAACAGCTCAATGGTGAAAAGACATTCTGAGTGCTTATCTGCCAAAAGCATGTTAATGAAAATATATTCCTAAAAGAAGAGCATTCAGGATGTTCTGTCTGCTGTTCAAGGCAATGAAATTCAAATTTTATCCGCTCTTGGAATTAATAATACATACATGTTTATTCATAATGAAAATACAAACTTACTTTCACAGTTTCAATTTGATTGTTTGACATACTGAAAAAATTTGAAGCAGATTACAAACTAAAGCACAGTATAAGATAAATCATTTAGGGATAAATATAACAAAGTTTCCTGGAGGATATTGGAATAATGGCTCTAAGACATCTGAATTTAAGGGATTACCATACTCTGGCAACAAATTTTGCCGTAAGGCTTTTGAATAAAAAGACAAAGCATGGGAAACAGTTTGGGTTGCATTGTTTTCACATTTTAGCATTAGAAAGTATTGAAATTTATCTAACATCGCTGTTTCCCACAGAATAAAAATTGCATTTGTATATTGTAGTTGGTCACGTGAATGTTGACAATAGTGTACGTGTAGATTAGTGTAACAAGTGTTAGGGTGGTTATGTATGTGTCAGAAACGTCAGATGCAACAAGCTCTAGCACGGGTACCCAAACTTTTGGCATCTCTGCGCCACACTGGGTAAAGAAGAGTTGTCTTGGGCCACACATTAAATACACAAACACTAATGAAAACTGATGAGCAAAATTTATGATTTTGTGTTGGGCTGCATTCACAGCTCTCCTGAGCTGCATGCAGCCCTGGGAGTGCCGGGTTGGACACCTCTGCTGGAGGTTATAAGCTGAGAGTTCCAAACATCGGTAAACTACACATTAACCCTTGCAAAAATGCAACAAGTGCATCAGTGTAACATGGTACAGAACAAGAAATTAACAGTTTTTAAGAGATTCCTAGGCTTATGTTGCTGAATTTAATGGAAAATGAATGGGGGCAACTGGTTTGCTCTTTCTAAATATAGCTCAGAAATTTTGACCACCATGTTTTAATTTTAGTGTTTCTCCTTAAGAACATTCTACAAATATCAAAAAGAGTGCCATGACAGATTTTGAGAAAAAGATACTTGTAATGTTATAGTCCGTGGTCATAGCTCCAATCTGTTAAATTGTGTCCATAAAACTGGGTAAGGTGATAAGCTTTAGTATGTGCATTATCAGGCATACACATTTGTAAGGAAATAATAAGGGAGGCCTTCACATATTCTATTCAAGTACTTTTTCATCAACCCCAGAGTAGCTCTCTGCAGAATAGATGGAAGTGATACCATTATTACTCTTTATAGACATGGCTGAGCAGGACCTGGCAGAAAAGTTAGCCTCATGTGGATTACAAATGATATAAATCTTTGTGTCACTTCATGGTGTGAATTATGTGATTGGTTCACTGCCTTGCTTTTTTACAATTTTTCTTCAGCTTAGCAACAAAAAGATTAGTATCTGTGTTTAAGTTAATGGAATTTTTGCATAGGAAGATTTATGTAAAAGAAGATAAGAAGAAATATGTTTATTTTTAGCAACACTTGCCGAGAAAAGGCAGAATCCAATTGCTCTATTTCTTTAAAAAAATTGTTTCCTTGTGCAAAGAAAAGCATACATTTTAAACAGATATAACAGCAGTTTCATTGATTTTCCTGGAGTGATAAATGATTCTAAGAAGCAAAGCCTTTTAGAGGAGCAGCCTCTACAGCAGGATTCAAGGGCACAGGTACTGTCTCTGAATGACCTTCCCATTTATATCTTTCTCGGTCTCCTGGCAGCCACCACAGCTGTCTAATAGCGGCCTCTACTATATGATCCTTTAAAGGAAATGAGGGCACTAGAGGTTTCCTGAGACCAAAATAAGAAAGGAAAACCTGGTACACAATACCATGCCTTTAAGATTAAACCAAAACAAACAGCAACAACAATCACAACAAACCTTTACTTTAAAAAAATACTGTCATTTTGCCTCAAATGATTGACAGAACTACAGAACGACATTGAATCATCCATTCTAACACTATTTTCTGAGCACTTTCTCCTAGCTTGTCAGGCACCACTGAGGACATTTCAGAGAGAGCATGGAACAAATAGACCAACTCTCCTCATGGGGCTTATTTGCTAAGCAGTAAGAAAGGCTGCAAAGAAAGATGTACAATATCTATTATGTTAGATTGTGATGAATGCTCCCAGGATAAGAGGTGGATGAGAAGTGCTGGGGGTTGCATGAGGTGGCAATTTTCCATGGGGCGGTCAAGGAAGGAAGTCCTTGGGAGGACAGCTATGGACTCAATCAGGAACCTGCTTAGCTTACCCCAAGACCATCAAAGCAACTCATGTGCAAATGAGTGGTGATTGGATGATTCAGGTTATTTTATTTCATTTTTAGAGACATAAATTTTTATTTAAAGAGTGGAGGAAAATCAATTTTATTTTTAAACAATTGCTGATGAGGTGGTGACACTTTTAGTGGTAGGAATTGATATGTTTCTGAAAATGAGGCTTTCACCTGGAAAACTGGAGCAGGGGTAGCTATTATTTCACATATTGTTTTCCTCTTACCTCTCAGTAGTTTTCTCGGGAGAACAGAAGGGACACTGGCATATCGTGATATTTAGAGTGATTTTGTTTTATGAAAAAAGACCTTTTGTACAATTTCAGTCATTGGAAGCCCAATTACTGAAAGAAAAAAATCTTCAATTGATTAAAACTGCCTACGTGGAGATCGAGGTGAGCCCTGCACTTGGAGTAAATGTGCCTCAGCCCAGTGTGGAGAGGGTGGGGCTGTGTAATGAGTAAAATGACAAGAAATGTTCCATTGTAAAGTACACGATCCAAAGATCCTTCACAGACATGTCCTTCCATCACCATGATGCTGCTCATCGCCATCGTTTATCAAAGATTCATTTACTTCTTTTCCTTACTCCTCCATCCCTCCCAATCTGAAAAAAAAGGACAACTTCTAAACTTAGTTCCTATAAATACATGTGTTATTTTTTGAAAAGGCAATAATCAGAAGGCACATGCAAAAAAAGAAAAAAGTAGATAAATTTCACAATAAGCAACATGCATTAAGAAGCATGGTAAAAGGAGAGAGGAATCAGGAGAAGAAAATGCACATGGAAAGTGAAAGTGACGCCACTAGCTCATCATCGTTGGATAGAACGGTCTAAACAAGGCACTTCTGCAGGATGAAATCGGAGTTCTAAGCCAGAAAAACTCACAGATAATAAGAGCTGCAAAAAATAAAATTAAGGAACCAAAAGACTCTCTTCCTTTCTAAATGAAGTATTGTTTATATAAATAGGGTACACATTTTCCTTTTTTACAAAGCTCATTTTCTTTCCTTGATCACAAAGTTGCATGCATTTGTGGCGACATAACCTTGGTGACAGCATCAATGTACAGTGGTGTCTGTTCTAAACGAAAAGATTGTTTTGCCAGATGTTAAGCAGCTCTGACAGCTGTTTTTTTTTTTAATTCAAACATGAACATATCATTTTGCACCTAATTTAAGAGGCCCTAAAGGAATCAGAATCTCCTATCTCCAAATATAAACACTTTTTAATTGCAGTTCTTGGAGATACTTCAGGTTGCATGCTGAGTACCTGCAGCCCAATGCTTTCAACCCCAGCTCACTGTCTCCAGAATTGTTCATAAAAGAAAAACTTGATTGTCAAAATTACATCGCAGGTGTTTCATTATTCCACACCATATTCAACAAGGAGACAGTCCAAACTTCAAGTAAATTCTGCTCAGAACAACCAAATCACAAATATCATTTTTATTATTTTGCAGTTAGCAAACACAAAATATGCCATTATTTGGTTCATTTTGTATACTTTCCAAGAGTAAACTTTATTGTAAACTGGTATCTAAGTGGTCTTAAACTATTTTCTCAGAATTGAGCCTAACATTAAAGAAGTTATCTCAGTACAAAAAGATTTGTTTTTGTTAAATCAAATTATATCGAAAGTGATTTGTGACTAACTTTGGTTCCACTGAGATTTGTGTACCCAAATCTGGTGAAATATTAGCTATATCTTGGCTGTATTTTAGATCATTAAGAATATTCTTAACACAAAATCATCTTCTACGCCCCTCTCATAGGCACTCTACTGCATGCAGTTGCCAACCTGAGTTCTGAGACACTGCTGGGTGTGGGATTCTGTCCCACTTATAAGCTAGCAAATCCGTCTGTCATGTGTCACAGATGCTGGCAGAGGACACCATCTCCTGGGTCAGAGACAAGAAGCAGCAGAGCAAGCAGCATGAGCACCAAGTTTGCATGGATTCCCCACATCCGCCAAGTTCCACAGGGGACACAGAGGGCAAGTGGCACACAAGCCTGAGCAATGGCCTGGGTTAAGGGCGGTCAGGATCTTGCACTCCTGGCATGCTCAACCAGTACAGTACGTTCCGGCTTAACTTGGTGGCTAGATTCTTGAAAACTGCAACCTTAAGAGAAAGGACATAAACGAAACCAATTTCACCATGGGCTGATTGAGATAAACATGAGTTAGGGTCCTACCTCCTATTTCTGGTCGCCAAAACACTTCTAATATTAACACTGAAATATGTATGAGCTATATGTACATTTCAGAGGCATTAATAAAAACAAATAAGAGAATTATTTTCCAAACCTGCTTAGCCCAGTTCAGGGCGGCAGGAGCCCATCCCGTTGCTCAGTACACAAGGCGGGATCCACCCAGGGCAGGACACTCGCCCATCGCATGGGGCGTCACACACACTCACGCTCACTCAGACTGGGACAATGTAGGAACGGCCAGCTCTCCTAACGTGTGCATCTTTGGGGCGTGGGAGGAAACCAGAGTCTCTGAAGAGCCCCATAGCCATGGGGGACTGTAACACTCCACAAAGACCGTGGCCCTCGCAGGGAATCCATTTTCTTTATTCATCAACGTTATAATGAAACAACATTGAATCCAGAGACCTTAAATGAAACTTCTCCGCTGTGAACACAGGGGTGCTGGGCGTGCATGGAGGATTATCTCTCCCAATTGATAAGTGAGTGCACTTTGACTCAATAGATTTCCAGACTGAGAGCCATTCACCCCAAGAAAGTCTATTCATATTTTCTTTCACACACACACACACACACACACCTTTTTACACTGACTTGAACTGAAACAGAAACGTCAAAGTACCCCACCCACACGTACCGCATATTCCCGAGTCTACCAAATTGCCTCAGTGATAAAAGTAAAGGTGGCTTTTTGTACTTGTGCAGTTCTTATAAATAAAATGCTACACGGATTCGTTATTTTTGCAATGTTGTCAGCTGTCCTTGAGGATCGAATCCAGGTGTTCTTATTCTCCATGGGACACCAAAAACACAAGTAGCTACATTATTTCCATTATTAGGGATATAAACCAGATTTAAAATGGGAAAAGCTGCTGAAGCTTGAAACAAACTGCTGGTTAATCTGAAAAAAAAACTTTTACAAATTAAAAATAAAGTCCTGCATTATTTTACCATAATATGTATAGGTATAAACCCTCGCATTTATCAGATTATAACATGCACATGTTTTCCTGTGAAATTTGGGATGAGGTATTTTTTGGCTCTTGATCTTATATTTCAGTTGGGGCTGCCTAATTCTGCTTTGTACTTTAAGGAATAACACATGAAAGAGAATAGCAGTCTATTTAGTAAAACCTAAGATAATAACAACACTCTATTTGAAAAGGTATTTATTTCCAGTCTATTCACCCATGTTTTGTTTCATAAAAATGTCTTTGCAGGCTGGCTTGCCTTTGAAAAGAATTAGAAAGATGGAATTTACAGAGTCACTCAGAAATAATAAAATTATATGTTAAAAGTTAATTTTTAACTTTAATACATTCATAGCTATCTTCTGCAGGCCTTACCAACTGAATACTTTATTCAGCAAGCACAACTGCAGACAAGCATTTCCAACAATTGTAACAGTAGTAATTATTTTTTTTAAAAAAAAAGTCCTGGAAAATAGCCCAGAATAATATACCCCTTCAACATAAATCATTGAAAATTTTTCTTTTAATCTTAAGAATAGTTTTATTGAAGTGAAAAAGCAAATTCATGGTTAAAGAAATGATTTTCCATAACTCTATCCTAACCAACACTTTCTGCAATATAATTTTAATTTCATTAGACTGAGGAACTGAAGTAATAACACCATCTTTTAAGTAGTATTGTTGCCTCTCTCTTTTGTTTACTGAGAATTTCTCTCCACTGACTCAGGCAGCATTCATTGTACCATGTGCCCCGAGGCTGGAGAAAAAAAAGACTGAGACCAGGACCCTGCCTTCAAGGAGTTCACTCCCCAGTAGTAGAAATGAATGTATAAACCCCTTAGGACATTGAATGGGCCGAGGCACTGGTACAGTGCTGTTAGCAGCCACTATATGCAACAGACTCAGGCCTTCGACTCCACACGGGTTCTAAAGCAAGCGCCTTTGAATGACTCACTAACTTTTTCAGAGTATTCCAGTACAATGAAGTTGGACTAGTCTACATTTTCCTTTATTCTCCACATTTGTACACCAGAAAGTCACTGTTTTTTTTTCATTTTGTTTTGTTTTGTTTTGTTTTGTTTTTAAGAATCTTAATAGTGAGTAAAAGAAAAAGGTTAGGGTGTTTATAGTCCCAAGAGTTTTAGCACAACTTTGGTGTTCTGGTGTGTAAGTCTTAGAATGAAATAGTGAGAATGATAATTGCTCACAATAATATAAGCTACAGTTGGTTGTGTATTTATCCTAAGTAGCAATGATGCTAGTCTCTTTGTGTTTTCCCCACTTATTCCTTTAAATGCTGCTGTGAGATATATACAAGTAGGGTTCATATTTAGAGATGATACCTAGGCCAAAAGAAATTAGGTAACATGTCCCCAAATCCACATCAATCCATCAATTCTGAGAGAAGCAGAATTCAAAGCTAGGCCTCACTGTCTCTCAGCTATGTTATTTGTTCACACAGTTGACTAAATATTTTTTCTAACTGTGCTAGACGTCATCCTTAGGCACATTCCCCCCCTCCGAATTTTACTATTTGTAATCATTGGAACAAGGGTATTTCTTTGTGACCTTTAAAAGTAACAAAACTTGTCTTCAGAAAAAATATTCTTTCCATCTGCCTTAGTTTGTTAACAAAGCCCCACAACTCTGTGGCTTAAATAATAGAACTTACTGTCCTACCAGCCTGAAGACCAGAAATCTCAGATCAAGGTGTCCGAAGGGTCGGTTACCTCTGAGAAGTGTGAGGAAAAATATCTACTCCATGCCTTTCTCCTGGCCTCTGGTGGTTTGCTGGCAATCCTGGGTGTTCCTTGGCTTGTAGATCTCTGCCCTCATCTTCACAAGCATTCTCCCTGTGTGCAGGTCTGTGTCTACATTTCCTTTTTCATCAAGATGTAGTCACATTGATTAGGGGCTTACCCTCTCTAGTATGGCCTCAACTTTAGATACCCTGCCTTTATTAAAATGTTTATTACTGAAGTGAATAAACAAACTGTGTGAACCTGTGGACTGTAGTCAAGCAGGACAATGCATGCCCCTTTCTAAGAGGGAGCTGCTTCTCAGCTCTAACCATTTGATGTCATAAAGAAAATTATTCAAGACTATGTTTAAAACCTATGTTTTTATGTATAATTACCCAAACTGACTATAGATTCACAGGGAACACATACAACACATACACACAATGTGAGCCATCACATCAGTCAGCAGATTCTGGCCCACAGTCCTGCCAATCCATGCCCCATCTGTGCTTCTCCATCTCAAGAGCTTCTCCTCATCTACCAATGAGTCTTCCATGCAGTGGTGTTCTCGGGACCTCTGCTCCTGCACATTTTTTCTTGGCAATCTCAAGGCTTCAATATCATCTCCAGAAGCTTTTAAATCTTCCTCTTTTAACCTTTTTTCCCTTTTGCTTCAGTCCAACATTTCCAGCAATGAGCCTGTTGGAATTTCAAACTCAGTATGCCCCCAAATGGACTATTTATCTTCCATACTCCTCAGGAGTTCCTCTTTCTGTTAAGGGCACCGTCACTCCCCTTACTACCCAAGTTGGAAAATTACAGAAGCTCTTTGACTCCCTTCTTGTAATGGCTGTGTCTAACAATTTCATACATTTGCTTCAGAGAACTTTTAAAGGGCTGGGAAGTTAAGCAATGCCCCCACAGGTAATTCTTTATGTGACTGTGAGTATAAAGTCACCCTGCTCCTCTAGAGAGGAAATGAGAATGCCAACCAGTCTTCACCAACTGTTTCTGCAATATGTGTATGCAGCTGCAGTTGGCAGGTGAAACTCTGGAAGCCAATAACATATTCTGTTGTGTACACAAAACTGGTACTTTAAATGTTTAATCTAAACTTTAATCCATTAAAATGTTTCCCAAGAAATGGCCTCAAAAATAGTACAGATATGCACTAAAACCAACCTATCAATAAACAAAATAAAGTGCATCTACAGAAACAGAGAATGTATTGAAAAGAGTTACAACATAGACTTTGCCTTCTTCAATGGAAAAGAACTGCTGTGTTGATCTGTTCACGCTTACAATTTCTTTGAATAGAAAATTGGTTTCTTCCCAATACCTCTAGATATAGAGTAAATACTCAGAGAATATTGTGTGAAGGGGAATCAAAGTATTCACTTTTCAGACCACTGAAAATTCTCCTTTCAATACTTCTGCACCAGTTTCCCATTTTTCATTGAGTTTTTAAATTTTTTTTTCTGTTATTGAGTCTAGAGAGAGGGAATGGGAGGGAGAAAGAGTGGGAAAGAAACATCCATGTGAGAGAGAAACATGGATCGGTTGCCTCTTGCACATGCCCTGACCAGGCACCACCCGAAACCCAGGCATGTGTCCTGACCAGGAATCAAACCAGGGACCTTCTGGTTTGTGGAACAATGCCCAGCCAACAGAGCCACACCAGCCAGGGCTTGAATTATTTTATACTATGGTACATGGGTTCTTTACATATGAGATTAGCTTTAGCTTTTTTATACAGAAAGAATCTGCAGAAATGATTTTTATTTTTAATTAACATGCATTTTATGAAAATTACAAAGTCAAGAGTGAAGCTCCCCTGAGAGTTTTAAATTCATCTTGTAACTATTATAACATTGACAGGGACTTTTAATCTTTAATCAATTAAATGTTCTAAGTTATTTCAACACATGTTCACAAAAGTGAAATGTTCTACTTCCTTACAAGTATTGGAGTTGTCTGACATGATAAACAAAGTCTTTTCACACATTTAAAAAGTATTATAAATCTAATAAATGAATATATAAAGATGGTAATTCTTAGGTTCTCTTAAATGGTTCTCTTAACTCTTAGGTTCTCTTAGGTTCTCTTAAATTCTTAGGTTTCTCTTTAAAATCTAGTTGTAAACTTATATTCAACTTGAAGTCACAAATATAAATTAATTTTTATTACATATTTTAAAACTGGATAAAGATACTCAAATGTTTCACAGTGCTTATAATATTCAAAATATACAAATTATTGTTAAACACTACAAAAATATAAATATCAGAGTATTGCTTTATTATGACTCTATTACTCACCTGCATTATAAACATTTAATTCCTAAGGAAAGCACTGTTTCTCCACACATTGGGGTCTACCCCATAAGTCTGAAGTCACCTGCTCATCATTCAGGAATCGTACAGCTTGAAAGATCCACCTCTCAGACACCCAAGCTGATTCCAAAACAAACTTGTTAATTATTCTCATAGCTCCTTCTTTCCCTATAAATAAGAAAAACATAAAAAAGTTACTTTCTAATGGTCAGTTTGGCCAAAAATTATATCGACCACTGGAAAGAAGGGCTTTCGGGGTTTCCTCTGGGAGAGTTGTGAAGGCAGGGCTTTAAGCACAGAAACAAGGTGAAGCAGTTCCCCGTGGCTACTGCCCTACTGCCGTCCTGAAAGTGGATGAGAGGGGGCCTGCGGGTGAGTGAGGAAGGAGTGCCCCAGTGAGAGCTCGCATTTAGTCAGGAAGCAGTAAGGGAGCACTAAAGGTGAAATGCTTTAATGGAGAGACATTATTTAAATGGAATTTGTTAAAAGTGCTTTCAGACCAACATTTATTGACAAGTGTTATAGTTTATTTAATTAACATTTTAAAAGTCTTCAGATACATGTGTCAGAAAGTAATGATGAAAATGGCATTTTTTCATAAATCCACTTGTATAAAATTATTGAGCATACATATTTGATTAAAGAAAGCAGAAATTTCACAATTTTTGTGAAAGTAAATAAAAATTTGCTTTGAAAGCAAATAAAATTTCTAAAAGAGAAAATATTCAAAAATAATTTAATTAATATAAATTTTAAAGAGATTGTAGGTGGTCCTAATGAGATTTTTTACATACTTTCAGACTTTCCCTGGAAGGAGTGATGATTTTTAACATCATAATTTATAGAGAGATCTTACCCTTACCAGGTTTTCCACTTTAATAAAAGCTATAAATAACAATAGTTGGTAAATCAGATTATTTTTATATTATTATCAGGTAGGGTTTTTTTATCTCCCTAAAAAATGATCGAATTAAGAAAAAACAGATAAACATACTAGCCTCTTATTCTCAGTTTTAAAATGCTTGCTCCAAGTATCAGTGAAATACCCACATTTTAATTTTTTTTTTAATTTATTAATTCAGCTGAAAATACAGAGTAATAATGATTTGATGTGTCCAGATAATAGCCATAACTCTATCAACTCTGGAATTAGAAAATGTTTTTAACTTTATTACATTAGATGAATTCAGTCATTTGTTAAAATAACTCATATTAGAAGTAAATAATATAATTACTGCTTCTTTTGCCATTGAAGTATATCAGAGTTCTTCGATCACAACATAAAATATCAAAGCTTTTATTATATTTAATGATTTTATACATTTTTAAATCTTCTTGGTGCTCTCAGGAAGTGTACATTTGAAACCTAACCAGAAAATAACGGAAGTGTCAATTTTGCTTAAAGGAAACTACTGTTGTTTCATGAAGATTTCAGAAAACAAAAAAAATACACACACAGAAAAACACATTCTCTGGAGATGAACCTGGGACAATTCACACAAAAGAAGAGGACTATTTAAGCCTAATATGAATAGAACCAAAAAGAATTTTTTACCTGGGAAAAATAAAAGAGATATATTGGTTCACAACATTTAAAACTAGGCATAATCCTGTACATGGTAAAAACCATCACATAAGAGTCTCAAAAGCGAGAGCAGTTCATGGTTCAAGGCCTAGACAGAAATGCAGCAACTGCAATACAACAAATAACACTTCCCTTGTGCAGGAATTCAGAAAGTCCTGTGTGTACACATTGCTGGTTGGGGCTGAGAAGGGCCTCAGATAGCATGTTCTTTTATTATTTAGTTTTTAAAAAGTCTTTGTTAAGCTTATTAGAAACAGGCTGCCCAATAAAACACAGGTAATAATTCCAGTAATTTTCTAAATCTTTTTAAAATAAAAATGATAAGGATTTTATGAGTTATACCTGTGGGAATAGAAACTCCCACAGCCAGTTGTTTCTAACTTCAGAAAAATCATAGTTAATGCAATGGCATAGGAAACATGACTGTGGCTTGTTTTAAAGTAGGCACATAGATCAAACTGAATGACACATGACTATGACAGTTCTTGAAATACTAATATTAATGGCCGTACAGTTATATTTATATGCCACTTCAAATGTCTCATTTATTATTTACATGTATTTGTAAAACTGTAAAATGTGAAATTAATATACACTGTCAGATGTTACATCAGAGTCACATTTTCCCATTCTGCCCAGAGAAAATTCTAAACAGAGTTACTGTATAAATGCTACACAGCTGTCTTCTACACTAGGCTCCAGTGCCCTCACAAAACTCTCTTGGAACCAAACAACAATGAAGAAAAAAAAAGAAACAATTGTTTTATAAACTACTGGTCATTTTCTTGATTCACAGTTTTGAAATTGAGAGGGAGCCAGAAGTTAGTTACATGGCTAGAGCCATTTGTTAGGGCCCAATTATTACTTATCTAATTGAAAATAACTAAGAGTTATCTAACAATGAAGAAGAGTGCAGATTAATAGAGTTGTTAAGTGTTTGGAAAGGAGGAAAGCACAACTCAAATGGGTTCCATCAATCACCCTGGTATGTACAGCATGAATGTCTCAACGCACATTAAAATCTCAGCCTGAAAGACCTGTGAGTGTGCAAAATTTCAGAAAACGTGCACCCTCTGGCATTTTAGACAGCACTTTTTGAGGTATATTCATAGGTCTTTGTATACATATATGTATTCGTTGCACAACATTTAAAGAAAATAGAAGTAGAAGAACAAAAGAAACAATTTTCAAATTTTAAAGCCCATATAGATAAAATTTCCACTAGAAATGGAGCATTCATACCAGAATGGACACAGTAAATTAAATGTACCAAACACACACACGGACAGAGCTGAAATATCACCCCCAAAAGGGAGTCAACCATGGTTATGATTGATCCACTCAGACGTAATTTCAGGGCAAAGTGGTAAGTAGAGGAACCCAGCTCCAAGCTGACAGCAGCTTAAATCCTGCATCATGTTTATGAACACCTGCAACTCATATCACATGCACTTTCATGTGAAACATTCTGCTAAATCTGTAAAATTACATAGTATGGTCCCATGCTCTGTCACGCCATTACTACACCTTTGATCTGAGTCCACGGGGAGCATTTATTCATGTGGGCAGCAGCAGCAGCAGCTGTGGATTCAATGCTAATACTATTAGGGTATTGAATTTCCTTTTATTTTCCAGCTGAAATCAAGGTTCTCTGCACTACATTTCCCACTTATTATATGTTTAAATTTCTGAGGTTTCAAGGTAATCTACAAAAGGTAGTTGTTTAAAAACTGTGACTGTAAGGTTTTATTAGAACAACAACAAAAACAGTTTTCTTGTTTCTCTTTGGTAAAGGGAATCTGATAAATCCCAGCCTTCATATTTTTGGCCTCTTTGGCCTTGCCTCAGTACCTATAGCTCATAGTTGCTTATTTTTCACAACTGTTAAAGCATGATGGGGACTAAAAAAGGTGAACTTGGCCCCAAGGACACTATGTCCATCTCCACTTGATAGAATGAAGAGAGAAAGAGGTAGGATAGTAAAATAGAAAATGAAGGAAGGTATCCATGGATCAGTATAAGGAGCTATCCCATGAAGCTGGTGTCTTATGGTTCTATATTGTATTTTCTATTAAATTCCCTTTTACACTCTAGTTGTTATTTCTCCTCCACAATCTTCCATCACCAAAGTTAAGCCTGATCAACTTTATCCTTTCTAGTCTTACAGCCATCCCTTCTGCTCAGGCTTTTAGGGCCTCAAAACTATATTACATGAGTGGCATCTAACCAGATTGCCTGTCTTTGTTCTTTCTTTCCTCCAGTCCACATGTCATAAGGATGGATTCTTGTGCTGTTTCGCTGTTCAAAATTGTTATTTAATGGGCATCGCCCTCAAAACACAGATCAAACATCTTAAAATTGACTCTGTGGCTACACCGTGGGAAAGCAAGAGGCTCTGATTTGTATTTATTTCTAATAATCCTATAAGGAGACTATACTTTTTTTCCCTCTTCCATCTAGACAGACCTCATAAACCTTTGGATAGCCTTTCAAAACGTGGTTCTTGAACTAGAAGCAGCTGCAGCAGCCACAGCAGCATAACCTGGGAGCTTCTTACACAAGAGTAATCATAGGCCTTACCCTAGACATGTGGAAACAGGATCTCCATTTTAAACAAAATCTGCCGTACACAGGAGAGTTTGAGAAGCACCATGTTAGGGTAAGATTCTTAATTTCCTTGCTAATCTTGGGCCCTGTGCCCAGAATCCAGTGCCCTGTTGGCTTCTCTACTGTTTTGAGGTCATCTAGCCTGATTATCTACATTCTGTAAATCAGTCCCCTTGAATCATCCACTGGTGACTTTCACCAAATTTTCTTCCACCTGGATCCCTGGCCAGAAACCACCAATTTCACATTTCACAAGCATTGGATAAGAGTGAAAACCATTTATATGAGTTACTCGATAACATGAGGACATTAGTGGGTTTTTTCAAAATAAACTAAATGGAACTTGTTTAAGATCGAGAGCATGAGAAGAACATTGTGTATAGTGTCTGGGCAAACAAACAACAGTGGAATAGAGAAAAGGATATATGGGTCATTGTTGCCAACTGGAATTGTTAATCTCGCCAAGGCAACAGTGAGTCCCATCCTACATGTGACTCTATTACCATTAATGTTGTTTTTACTTTTTTTTTTCCTTGACAGAAGTGCCTGGAGAAAGAGACTTACTTTAATTTTCACATGTCCTTTACTACTATGAAAATGACTATATCCTACTTGCTCCTTCAATCCTAAATCTATTTAATGTTTATTCTTTCACTGATGCAATTATCCTTTCATACTATGAAATTAGTTTATTTTATTTCAAAAAATTCTACTCATAGTAATTTTCTGAATGATAATATATTGAAAAAGAAAATGTTGTCCTTACTAGCTTGTTGAAATTATCAAAGTTTCCTTTGCCAACAGGTTAGTAAAAGTTATTATTAACCTTCTAAGGAAAAAAAGAAGTGCATTATAGACAATCAACAACAACAACAACAAAAAAAAAAGCTCCTAAAGGAAGTGCTGAAATGCAGTACTTAAAACCAAAGTGGAATCTTTTAGGTAATCTCACCTATTGTAAAATGAGAGTTTTTCAGAGTAAGCCTTCAGTACAGATGTCAGATTTATGCAGGATCCAAAATGAAGGTAAACTTTATCTTCAGTTCATTCTCTTCTTAAGCAAAATACTCCCCTCTTACTCACTTAAAAAAAAATTCCAAGGCAAAGGTTGAAATACTTCTTAGCCCCAAGAATGGTCAATCAATATTCTGCAATAAATTAGAGAGAAATGACAAATTTAAATCTTTTTTTTAACAAACTTTCTATTAGATTTTCATTTTTTTTCCTGAACAATTCACTATGTCAAGTTTAGAGAATAGGAACAAAGTGAACTTACCATCTCAACTTTCTCTGTTCCCGGAAGGTAATGAGTTTCCAGATATGAGAGAGGAAGGTACTTAAATAACGTGAAAAACTGAGCCTCCAAAGTGAAACACAGTTGATTTTTACTCCCCAACCTCATAACCTTCAGCAAGCTTAGCTGTTTATTTTTATAATTTTCTTTGTGTTGCCACAAGGGAAGGTGTGTCCTTCATCTTTTCTAAACCGTGTAGACTTGTAGTTCAGTAAGGAGCCCTCGGATCATCATTTCTTCCTCAAATGAGAAAATTATGAAATAGGGAAGTGAAATGATTTTACTGAGACTACCCAGCTCAGTAATAAAGGATGGCAACTAAACTTTTAAATTTGTTCTGAAAATTCCCTAGAAGGAAGAAATCCTCGAAAACAGACTACCAGTATGAATATGAGAATATATTTCTTGAGCAACTGATTTAAACTTAACCTATACTATGAGTTAACCTATACTTAACCTATTTGTGAATGTGCTAGATCACTAAATTAGGTGCTGGCGATATTTTCACTGTTGTAAAAAGCTCTTATACAGACTTAGTTTGGGAAACCCCAAATATCATGCCAAATTATCCATAAGAAGATTTAATTTTGACAAAAGTGAACAATATTATAATGTGGATAATCTTAGAACCTTGGCTTTATCACCAAAGTAAAATTTCAAAAATATATATTTATATAGAGATCAATAGATAACAGTATTTACATTACCAGAAGTGTACATTAAGTTCCTCATATACAATTTGTATGTAAAATACTAACAGCCAGTTTATGTCATTTAACTCTCATTTTATTTTATTTGGGCCCAAACTCGGTGTAACTTAGAATCACCCTCAGGTTTGAGGGAAATCCATACGTCCAGTCTTTAGGTCAACCCTACTAATCAGAATCTCCAAAACATAAGCAACTTTCTAACCTCTCCAATGAACCTATCCAAAGTTTGGGAACCACAGCAATTATATAAACTATTAACGAATATGGTATATCTTATATATGTGTGTGTGTGCCAGTGTGCATGTATAAGGCGGATAAGGAAGAAATACATGTTTTAGTTCTAACTTTTTTCAAGAAAATAAGCAAAACTTCCTTTCAGTTTTTTTCAGTAACACTTTGATATATAGCGGGCTGAAATTTGGATGTCAAACATCTTGGTGTTTTAAGACATAGAAAATATTGGTCAATGGAAAAGAATGCCTTTTATTTCAATTTGAGTAGGGTGCGTTCAGAACTTAAAACTAAGACTTCCCATTCACAGTCAGATTTACAAAAAAAAAAAGGCACAGAAAGGCATTAAGTCAATTTAGTCAGACAAAACAGGAACTGTAGATGTTATGTGAGTAGCAAAAAGGATATGGGCCTCACACACTAGTTCAGAATCCCCGTGCAAAAGCACGTTCATAGCACATAATTATCATTGCAGCACTGTATTAATACTTTGTGACACAGATGATATTACCAGAAAGAATTTACTAAAATTCTGAGTCAGAAATTTAAGCCACAGATATGTACTTGATAATAATATTTTGTTTTTATGTGGTGGGCTGTTAAAAGAATATATGGATTATGCTGTGCATTTTGGAGAAGTTTGATTAACATGAATTTGTGTCAAAAAAGTTTTAAAGTTTGGGTTTAATAAAAAATATATGTCCAAAAGAGGAAGGCCATTCATACTTTAATTTTATGTAAATTTAATTAATGTTACCATATAATTTTACATGCTAAATAATGTGGTATGCCAACCTCAAAGAACAGAAGGAATTTAGAAAGTGAAGAAAGTCGTCTTTGAAATTGCTGCTATAAAATCTGTTTTTTTAAAAATCACATTAACTCATTTCAACATGACACACAGATTATACCTTGTTCAGATATCCACAAACTTGTTAAAGAATAGGTGGGGAGAATTTTCTTTCCACTATTCAAAATGTGTGGTTCTTAATTTAATACTAAAACCATTCCCCAAGGTACTGGGTTTATAAATGACCTGAATGTTATCTCCATCAGTCCTAGATTGGGTCCAGTGGAGATTGTGAGATGCAGAGATTTTACTAGGGAAAACTCTGTGAAATACCTATAAAAGTGTGGAAGGCCGGGTTGGCAGAGTGAGACACAGTAGTTTTAACTGAGGACTCTGATAATTCTACCAGGAACTGTGAAGATTTAATGATCCTTCTCAGCTGTGCCAAACAAAGGCAAAGGGGCCAAATTTTGTATGTCTATATCAGCCAGATCGCCTGACATTCTTATGCACCCCCTACACCTGCCATGAAGGTAGTTTAACTTGAAGTGAGGCAGTTTCCTGGAGCCAAGGGAGGTTCTGGAGGTAGGGGAACTTTAGTTCTGAAAAACCAGCAGCTAATGATATACCAATGAGTACATTAACTCTAAAGAATTGATCGGAGTCAATTATACCACAATAAAGCTGAAAAAAAAAAGGTCTGTTAGAGCACTATTATATTCCCTACAATCCACCCTTGGAGCCCCTTAGATCTATCTGCTTCTTGGAGTAAGTTAGACTCAGCTTGGCTCACCTGGGAAGAGCTTCCAGAGGTACTTAGAAGAAAAGGGCCAGCAGAACAAACTGTAGCCCCAGGACTCTCATTGATTTCAAGGATATAAATTGTACTTGTCAGCCCTCTGTTATACCACACATTCTGAATTCAGGTTGTTTTGCCTGCAGGGATGACCCAGATCCTCATTCCCAATGAATCAGCCTCTTCTCCAGCCATGGCTGCTCTGTTGTCCCTTTACTGTCAAAGTGGACGTGAAACATCAAAAGGTGCCCCAGTTAACCCCTGACACCACACATTCTCACATTCTTGCCTTCCCCCTGGTATTATTACAATGACCCCATTTCCTTTTGATAATCCACTTCAATTACCAATGTCAGTACGATAATTCATCTCCTTGCCTACTGGTGTTCTTGGCACAAGGAGCTTGAGGTGATCAGGAAACATATTTTGCTCAAAGTTTGATGAGACTCTCCCCATGTCTCCTGGCAAAAATGCTTTTGGGAACCAGGATCTCTATACCCACAGAGCCTCGGGATTATGAGAGGTACAAAATGGGTCACTCACAACAGTGGTGCCATTCATAATTCTGTTTTTTTTTGTATCTAAGTATTGTACTCCCGAGGGCACAGCATTGTGTAAGTGTCCATCCTCTCAGGGTATCATCTCAGACCCGGTGACAGGTTCATCTTCCATAGACCATTCTGTTTCCCTGTCAGGCCAATAGCTTACAGGTGCTGCAGTGTGTGATAGGTCTATGTACCCACTGCTGTATTTCTTTTGCTCTAAAGGAGTTTTTCTGTGGTATCTTGCAATGTTATTTGGGATCTTCTATTGGCAGTTCAAAGGATCTACAAGGCCTCAGTCCTGACATTGGTTGAAATCTTGTGTGCAGAAAAAAGCAAACTCATACTCAGAATAAGTGCCAATCCCAATCAAGATGCATACTGATCTTTCAAGGTGAAGGGTTCAATATAATCAGTTTGCACCAAGTGGTTGGTTGGTCTCAGATAGCTTTGTGTAGGGGCTTAGTATTGGTCTCTTGCTGGCAAACTGAGTATTCAGCAGTGACAAGAGCTAGGCCATATTTTGTGTGTAAGAGTCCATGCTATTGGCCCCATTTAAAGGCTCCATCTCCACCTCCATGACTGCTTTTCAAACATTCAACCATTATGCCAGCTCCCGGGCAGCTCATGACAGAGTCTACTGAGGTCTACGGGCCAAGTCATTCTGTCTGCTTGCTTACAAGCAAGTAGTATCTTTTCAGTGGTGAATGTCTTCCAGTGGTTATGGATATCTGATACCAGCACAAGTGCCAGGACAAGAACTTCTTATTGCATGAGTGTCCCTATAGATCCATTTCCATGCCTTTTTTCCAAGTCTTCTCATTTACATATTCCAATCTTTCTCCTCTTGAGCCCCTGTTCAATCAGCACCAACACCCATAAGTCCATATACAGTCTTTCATTTAGACAAAGTAGATAACTAAATGCACCACCTAGAACTCTGCCCAATGGGAAGATTTCCCCTCACCACTTTTTTCTGGTCCATACTGAATGTGATTGTAGAGAACAGCAGTGCATCTTCATTTATCCCTAATATACTGAGCAAAGACATTGGTGAACCATGATGGTGTTGTCCTCCTCTGTCAGATAGTTAGAAGGGACCTCAACCCACACATGAGTCAGGGGTGAAAGGTCATGGCAGATGACATGGCAAAGGGGTGTGTACCACCTGCTCACATAGTTTACTTGTGCCATCTGGCCCTGTTGAGACTTGTGAAATCACTTCTATCTAATATTGGATTACGGGTGCATATGCCTGATCTTATGACTCGGCAGGCCAGTAGAATCTTGCTTATGATGGGCATCTCTGACCGTATGAAGCTGGTTGCTTGATGTTCTATGCTCAGATCTCTACAAAAGACTGATAACATTCCAGTTGCTACTTTCTAAATGGTATATAGTTTGCTGTTGTTACTGCCTGGGTCTGCTGCAAACATCCTTCCCTCTTGGGGTCCCACTCAGAGGTGGCAGCCTTTCATATAACCAGTATATCAGTTAGAAGAGTATTTCCAAACATAGAATATGCTGTCTCTATAACCTGAAAAATATCTGCCAAAAATTATATTTCTGTTTTAGTGCATCAAGGTGAGATATGCTCAAACTTGTCTTTTACTTTGTAGGTGATTTCTTAGGATTCCAGGCCACTAACCCCTTAAACACTTCATTGATATGGTAGGTCCCCGAATCTTCCTAGTTTATCTCCCACTTATGGAATGCATGTATCTTAACATAGCACACACATTTTGGGTTCATCTGGTCCTATTTGCATGATGTCTTCAATATAGTAGACCAATATGATATACCACAGAATGTCCAGTTCAGGCCCCTTTTGACTATATTATGGCAGACAGAGGATATAACATAGAACTTGGGCAGCACAGCAAGTGTATAACATTGTCTGTCCCAAGTAAATGCAAATGACTTCTGATTCTCTTTTTTGATATGGATGGAAAGGAAGGCATTCACCAGACCAATGACAGCACGTCATATGTCAGAATTTTTGTTAATCTGCACCAGCAAAGAAACCGCATTTAGCAAGCATAAGAGCTGCAATTAAGACTACTGCTTGATTAAGTCTGTAGAATTCCACTGTCGTCCATCAAGATCCATCATATTTCTGAAAGGAAAGACTGCTTAACTTAATGGAAATATAATAGGAACCGTCCTGAATTTTAGGGGTGTGACACTAATCTCTACCATTCACTCCCAAGATGCAGTATTGATTTACCATCTAGGAAAGAAGGTGGCCTTCCCCACTGCAATAGATTTTGCCCCAGAGATCAATAGCCAGTCAAGGGTTCTGTCAACTAGCAGTGCCCATTCCAATTATATGCCAGAGAAATGACTACAGAGTAGGTTTGTGGACACAGTGGTCTCCTGTGAACAGAACCTGGGCCAGGATTTCATTTATTACCTGGTCATCCCATGACACTATACTAATAGGAAATTATGTTAGTATTTGGGATCTCTGGCTCACAATGTTAATTTAGACCCTTTGTCCAGTAATTTCCTCTGAAAGTCTAGTTATTTCCTTCTTTCCAATACATGCTTGCATGCATTGATGTTTATAACTCACTTTAGGAAAGGACTGGGAAGTTACTACCGAATACACCTGCTATGGTATTCAGGGACATCATCATAGGTTTCACCTTCAGGTAATGGGCTCTAGTCTGAGACTCGGCTCAGATAAAGAAACTGGAAAAGCAATTCTGATTATTCTCCTGCTTATGCATCCTTGATTTTCTTTTGCATATATAAATTAAACAGTACCCTTCACTCTCACTTCTAGGAATACCATCTCTATACCTGTCTATGGATTGTACCTCCTTGGCTGGTGCTCTAGTTTTCTCACTAATCATGAAAATTTCAATATCCTGGACCACCACCTGGCCTTTATTATTCTGGAAGCCTATTATCAGCATTGCCAGAAAGGAGCCTCATTAATATGGGGTCGCTAATATCCTACTATCAACCCTGGCTGATACTGATGTCACTCTGTGACAGATTTATTTCTTAAAAAAATGTATGCAAGAAAGCCTGATTTCATTGAGACTTCTAGTTTAAAGCAGAATAATCACATTTGGAGAACAAAAATATTGCTCAACACCTGAGAGCACACGACTACCTTGTCTCTCAGTCTTAATTATTTGAAATGCATGTCTGTCTTCCACTGCTGAAAGAGCTACAGAATTTTATGGAGAATCATTTTCTTCTAGTGAATGTTTTTTAAGTTCTCACATGCACTGGGGAATTAGTAAAACCTGACTGAATCTGCATGAGAATAAGAAAAGAGGTTTTTATGGCAAGAACTGAGATATTCCTGAAATGAATATACATATGCAAAGAACAAGAATATCACCACAGATTAGGGATGAAATAAAATGCAGCATTTGGTGGGGGCACAGTGTAATGCAACTGGGGCCTCATAGAAATTAGAAACTTATGAGGTCATTTAAGTCAATTTTTTTCACCATGGAAACTACTATTAGATTCTTCCAGGTGGGCTATAATCCCTAGTGCTTTCCCAAATTTCAAGTGCATACTGCCAGCACCAGAGTGGATTGTTTGAGGAGGGTCACAGAACTCTGAAGTTTCATCCTGGAATGCAGTGGCCTGAAAGTAATCAGGTAGCAACAAGCTAAGTAGCTTCTGTTACAGAGTGGCTTTATATTAATTCTATAGTTGCTCTGGTAGAATTATGGGTAGAAAAGTTATTAGAAGTACCTTTGATAAATATTTGCTTTTTGAATCATGTTTTCTTATTTTTCACTTAGAAGGTTTATGAAAAATGCTAATATTAGAACTACGTGGGTAATCTAATGAACTTCATCTCATGCATGAAAAAACTGGGGCCCCTGGTCTGCCTTAAATCATATGTGTCTCATTCAAGAAGTTCATTATTCCCAGTGAGATATGCAATTTCAAGTTTTCTTTCTCAAAAAAAAATGTGAAATTGACATTTTAGTAAGTACAAAGGTAAATTACTCCATTATACTATATCATGTTTTTCATGAATTCTCAGACTTACCAAGAAACTATGTCAGATTTCTGAAATTTTCAGAATTTCATTTAATGTCAGTCTAAGTAAGGAGTACTTATTCTTAAGTAAAGAGTAAAGGGAGAAATGTCCTATTTTCTAGAAACTACTTTTTAAAATAATGGTTCACTGATAAAACCATCAAATCAAATATTAAAGGACAAATGTTAGAATCTATACCACTAAACATACAACCTTTACATTGCAGTCTTTTATTCCCTTATTATTATAAATAACTTTGAACTCTCAAAGTAGAAAATATAGAGCAATGCCTTTTGGTTTTAGAAAAATTAATGTGTCATATTAGCTTGTATTCTGAAATTTTCTTTTAAAATGTACTTTGTCAATTTACCTAAAATTGTACTTCTCTGGAATATTTCAGAATATATAGTCCTTGATGTACTTTTAAAGTTTCCCAATAATAAAAGAGCATAAAAGCAGTAAATTATTTTTATGTACTCTCCACTTCAGATTTGAAATTATTCTGTAAGTTACATAACAAAAATTCATAATACTTTCATAACTATTCTGAGCCTCTATCAAATGAAATACCAAAAACTAAATCTTCAGTTGTTATCTTCAAGGGACTTAACTCCAGATTGCTTTTCTTTATTTCATAGCTTGACCTCAATTTAGATTCAAATTTTAATCAATATTCTTTTGGTAACTCAGTAACTACCAAATCCAAGGGCAAGAAACACAAGCTACTCATTGCCCTTCTTTTAACTGGCAGTATTAGGAGAGTACATAAGCCTATTCCCTTAAAAGCATCATTCATGTCCTGGCTGGTGAGGTTCAGTGGATTGAATGCCAGCCTGTGAACTAAAGGGTCACTGGTTTGATTATCAGTCAGGGCACATGCCTGGACTGAGGGCCAGGTGCTGAGTAGGGGATGCACAAAAGGCAACCATACATTGATGTTTCTCTCCCTCTATTTCTCCTTCCCTTCCCTCTCTAAAATTAAATAAATAAAATCTTTTTTAAAAAGCATCATTCACAGTGTGTGTTTTATTGGACTCTATTGAAGTGATTCCTGAAACTGCAGGTTTTACGTGGTGACATGTTGATAAACAAAAACAATAATTCACTATTTTTTAATGTAAAAGTAAATACTAAATGGTAACAAATTCCTACAGTAATCTAAACAGTAAGGGCAAAAGCTATTTCTTTAAAAAACCCCACTCTAAAACTGGTAGATGAGAAAATAGATTCATGACTTCAAAGCATTAGCAGCAACATCATTCATTAGAAGCAACAATCTGTGATATGGAAACTGGAGAACATGATGAAAGACAGAAAACACAATACCATCTATGACATCAATTAAAATGAACACAAAGGAGGCATAGGCTTCAGACAAAAAGCACACCACAACTTCTTTTTAACACTCATTTTTTTCTTCAATAATAATAACTTTTAAAAGGTGATACCCTGGGAATCATTATTCACAATTGCTCTTTCACGGTTTTCAAAGGCTACTTTCCCATAAAAAGTCAGAAAAAATAAACAAGGTAGATAAGAGAATGGAGAGATTGGAGTGAGAGCTGGTAGGCTGTGGCAACACTCAAAAGAACTGCTCCTAGGATAAGCCCACCCTTCTCTGAATGTGATACCCCAGACTCCTGAGGAATCCGCAGAGCAAGGGTCATACCCACTGTCAACGGCTACCGGTCCTGAGTCACCACGCTGAAGACTAGGAGAGAAGGCTGAGCATGCCCTTCAGCAAAATAAAGGCCACATAGAATAACAACAGGGAACATTTCTGAGGACTTACAGTGGCCCATACACTTTGATGTATGTTACAGATGTTGACACATTTGATTTTCCCAGCAACCCTGTGAGGATTTAGGAATGAGGAAACTGCACTGCAGAGAGGTGAAACAACTCAGCCAGAGTCACCGGGAAGTATGAAACAGAGTCAGGATTTGAACTGGGATTCGGACACCCACCCTGCACACTCAAGCACCTTGGCATCTTTGAAAAGTTAACAGTATGCCGTAGGAAAGTATGGTGCTCCATAAACAAATGAACAAATGGATAAGTAAATAATCAATACATCAGAGAGTCAAAGGGTGTGAATATGTGCACGTGTGCACACACATGCATACATATATGTAAAATAAATATATGTCCACTAAGATATTACTTCTCTATTATATTTCACAGTTATTACCTCCTCACTGGACATATAAATGCTGTTTGAGGAGAGTATGCAACCAGTTTGGATTTTTCATCATTTCTGGCTCTAGGTTTCAAGAATCCTAAATTTAGTTTCTGCAATTCAATTTAGTATCTCCTCTAAATCGCTATCCCTCCTATTGCATAAAACTTTATTTAATCACCCCTCAGGTAAACTCAGTAAAATTAGAAATTACTTCATAACTCCAAGTTAAAATGCGAGTTAACTCTGTCTGCATGTAAATCTGGAGAGTGCTATGTATCTTACTGCCTGTGTGGGACTATCATTCCTTCTGTCCAGTGTCTGAACATGCATTTCACTGCCCACGTGAGGTCTGCTGACAACGTGGCTTGATTCTGACTAGTAGGACCCCTTCAGCCCTCTCTCCCTTCTCTAGTTGTGGGAAACTGTTCAGTTGCTCTTCCGGGATCCCAGGGACCCTAGAGTCTCACAGAGCTTCCTCAGTTCCTTCCACCTTAGGCCTTCAGGCTGCCATTTCTCCTCACAGCTAGGAACTGCTCTGGTAGGCACTTCTTTTGTATCTCCCTAAGCCGTAGCCCTCAGAGTGAGATCGGGGTCCTCTATGCTCTTGGGTCCCCCCACTGCTATCTGGGCAATACCTCTCCCTTTTTTAGCCACCTGGCAGAGTGGACCAGTGTACAGTCTTTCTTCTGAGACCACTCCTGGAGCGATTAGCTTTTCTCTTCTCCTTCCCTCTCCAAGACAGTAAAATTTGATCTCCTTGCATGAGAAACATCTACCTCTTATTATCATGAACTCTTCCCAAATGTATGGTTTACAGATAAACTATATGCTCTAGTAATCTCTTAGAACACAAAATGTTTAATTTTCTGTCTAAAGACAGTCTCCTTCTGGGATATCAAAACTGCTTCAGCAAGTTTGATTCTGAGGCTAGATAGCTTGGGTTCAAATTCTTACTCTGTCCTCATTAGTTGTATGATCTTAAACCAGTTATTTAAATGCTCTGGGACTCAGTTTCCTCACCTTAAAAAAGTAATAATATATTATGTGAGCAACATTGACAATCAATAATAGTTTTTGAATACTGGAAATACATTTCTTCAATTTTCTGTGCTATTCACCATGTAAAAACCATAAACATGACATACTTTTAAATTTAATTCACATTATTGACATCTTCATCACTTTCTTAAGTCTAGAGACAATCAACAAAATGATAAAGCAAACTCTTATTTTTAATACTTGCTGATTTCCACGATATAAAAACTCTGACCATGTCTGATACAAAGCTACCAAGTTACATTTCAGTGAAAATGGAGCTGCAAAGACATTTGTGGTTGTGCAGCATTAAACTGTAGATATAGTAGGATAAGAACATAGAGAATAGTAAAATGTAGTAAAACAATTAGGAAGTGTCATGTTTGAGTGTTGCTTTCCTTTTTATATAACTTATCTAAGTGCCAGGTTATATAATTTGATTATTTAATAGATGTGTTAACAACTGTCTCATAAAATTCCTGACCATTTACCCTCAGCTCCACCCCACCAGCCCCCACTCCAGTTTCCCAGCAGCTCCAGCACACTACTGGATGTTATATTTATGCCTGAGTTTGTAAATGAAGAAAGAGAGGATCAGAAAAGTTCTGTCACTTGTCCAAGGCCATTCAAGAACTAAGTGGTGGAGCTAAGATTTAATCCAGCTCTGTCTGATTTCCAAAGATTTTTGGTGGTCCAAAAATGCATGGGCTTGTCTCCAAAAGAGTTATTTTTACTCTAGAATTCTAGCTACTGAAGGATCGTCCCAAGGATGTGCTATTCTTACCTCATGCTATGACCCCAATTGATATAATATCTATAAGTTACTTTGAAGCACATCAGATCAGCAGAGAGTGATATAAATATATGAGAGTTGGCTGCTGTGAACAAAAACCCATATTCCAGGGTTGTTCTATGAGCATTGTGTCAGAAAGGGACCTTTTCAGGGATGGCTACTGAAAGTGTTTTGTTATTCACATCTCAAGTAACATTACACATTTTGATAATTAAAAACAGTGTGAGAAAAGGGTTTGCATGGGGAAGATTAGTAGCCAATTAGCATATGCAAGCAACAAGTGTGATCTCATAGCAGAGATTATATGGATTAGCTAAATGCATGTACAGATGTTCCCCACCCATGGGTGAACTGAGGAGAGGAATACTCTGGTGCCTGGGGCTGGCTCCTTCATGGGAATTTCATGACAAGGAAATCAATCATGCAGGAGTCCAGAGGTGCATGAAGGCACCCGTGAACAAGGCAGCATGACTCAAAAGAGGTTGTGCGTCTTTGTGGAAGAGGGAGAACCTGTTATGGGAGACGATGCCAGCAGAACGTTGAAGGACATTTCCTTCAAGCCATGCCAAGCCTACATTCTGGCTTACAGCAACCCAGTTAATTCATTTCTCTTCAATTTGTGAAAATATTCACTCGCATTCTTAGTGGACAGGAAATTCATAGGCATGTCTCCCAAAGAATATTTTTTCTCTAGGATTCTGGCCACTGGAGAGTCCCTACAGTTTGTCTTTTTTTCTAATTTGTCTGCTTTGCCTCCAAAGAACATCTCTGACAGAGCTCCGCCATCAGCCCATTGTAAGCAGCTGCATTTTTGTCTGCTCCGTGGAGTTGCCTTACATCGAACAGAGGCACTGTTCCTTGGATCCTGAACTTGGCATATGGCACCAGTTTGCACCAGCACACAGATAACCAATCCCTTTCTCCTGTCCTCAAAACAGGTGACCACAGAGCAGCTTTAGCCTTTCATCCTTCATTCAGACTTTTTAAAATTTTACTTTTATCCTCAATTGATTCCTAAATGCTCAGAGTCCCTTTCCTGAGACCTCTTTGAAGAAAGAATGTAGATAGATTGTGATAGACTTTGAATGCTAAAAAGTTGGGGCTTGATCCTGTGGGACAACAGAGGGCTCTCCATGGAGGAGAGTGACATGACCAAAACTATATTTCAGAGAGATAATAGTGATGGCAGGATGATGAGTGCATGGGAGAGATAAGAGAATTAGAGGCAGAGTCAGGGTCAAGGGGCTATTTCAACATTTCAGAATTAAAATGATAAGGGTTGGAGCCATTATAATAATAATGCACGTGTGGAGGGAGAAGGGGCAAATATTTGAGATTCATTCTGAAGTAGACTGTCAAGGGCTGTATGGAAGATGAGAAATAGAATACAGCAGCCCACATTAGAAAGTGGTGAAGCTGGGATACAGAAAAACGAGTTGGCTTCCATCATGTGAAGAGAAGAATGCGGGTGACACATGTATGTGGAAATGGCTGGCAGTATATTGACAATGTAGACCTCGTTAAAGGTAGAGAGAAACCACCCTGGCCGGTGTGGCTCAGCTGGTTGGAGTGGTAGAATTTTTGATAATTTCAACAATTATAACTTAAGTGAGTTTTAGTTTATCAACAGTTTATGATTGTTTTTTAAGTAAATTTTACTAAATTTATTTTTCTACAATGTTAACAAAGTCTGGCATTCTTTAAGCTCCACATTTTTAATGGCACTAACTCTTTGTGGTGCATGTGGGGATAGGAATGCCTAGCCCCGTCTGCTCCGGGTGTGAAGGGCCTAGTCCTCCAGCTCGGGAGTGAAACCAGGTTCCAGGCCACAACTCACAGTCCTCTCCAGAAATTGCCCTCTGCTGCAGTGAACCATGCCTGCTTCCCGAGATCAGCCCTCACCCAGTGATTTTTCAGTGCGGGAGAATATTAGCCCTGGCCCATTCACTATCCAGATTTCACTGCAGAGCTCCCCATACAGCTGTCTGAGCCTTTGTCGAGATTGCATTGAAATCCCCATCTCCCACTGCCCAGTCTTCCTTTCCTCCCTGCATAGATGTTGAACCCAAGAACGCTCCCTGGTGAACTTTCTGCTAATCTCTACTTTGAAGTCTGCACTCCAGGAAACCAGACGTACAGTACCATTCCAATCAAAAAATATCAGTAAAGGAAGAAATCTGCTGGTAGCATTACCAGGCAGGAAAAGATAATATCATTTTCCAAAACATTGATAAAACCTGTAAAAAAGAAGTAGTTTAATCAGAAAATCAGGCTCATTTATTTTAAATTATATAATCAATAGAGTCATAGATTTGGCAAATTTAAGAGACTGCTGATCAAAGAGATAATTCAGTGTACAATACCCATAATTAAATAACATGCAAAGATCTCAATTTATATAATTAACACTTTTAGAAAAGAATAAACTAGGTCAATATTTGAAACAAACCTTGATATTAAAGTATTCTTTAAAAATTGGATTGTAAAAGAAAGAGACAAATGCCAAATCAGTGTTTTAAAAAAGTCCATACTTGAATTCCTGTGCTTTGGGGAGAGGCAGGATATGAAATATTGCCACGCAAAATGCTAATCGTGTCTTTGATGGTAACTGATACATTATCACTGAGGAGTAAGATGTGTTCCATGTCTCAGTTTCAGCCTGATGGATGCATTTGCAGAATCACAGAAGCAGTCATGACTGGGAAGCCTAACTATGGATGTGAACCAAGTGTGAGCTCATTCATCAAGCACATCATTACATGGTTCTTGGTAGTAACTGCCAAATCCTTTCTGTTTTCACATGTCCTAATTGCAGAATGCCTCCTCCCTAACATGCAAAGGAGTAAATTAAGATGTTTTATACAACACATAATTTACAGAATTTTACATTCCTTAAATGTAACTGCCACAAAAGAAATTAACCACAAAGATATGCAATTCAAGTTTTAAATTCTGAAATATGGTCAGCAGAATCTTTACTCTTCTCATTGAGATTTCTGAATAATTGTTCCTAGTATCCATGTAGTCATAAAAGTAAATAAACTCCTGTAAGTTATTTGGATCCAAGGAGAGTACATCTTTCACTTGATTTTATTAATTTATCTTTAAATCCAGCCCAAAACCTATGTTTTACAGGTCAAAAAAACATTTTGAAGTTCTAGAGTAAAAAATGAATATTCTTCAGTATTTGTCATCTTAGCACAAATACATAAATGTTATAAATTAAAATACATGCTTATGTCAATGAATTGATACTATAAAAAGATCTTAAGCTCAAAATATAATTACTAATTTTGGCAAATATTTATTTCTCACAAGTAACCTTTGGTGTTGTTTTATGCCAATCCAAAACCAAGAGGGCACCAAGAGACTTCATAAATCATCCTGATTTAACCTTTCTCTTTTAAAAAGATATAATCACTCTGACTGGTGTGGCTCAGTTGGTTGGGCATCGTTCTGCAGAGTGAAAGGTTGCCTGGTTGGATTCTGAACATGCCTGATTTGCAGGTTTAGTCTAGGCCAGGCTGCATGCAGGAGGCAAGAGTGTTTCTGCCTTGCATCCATGTTTCTCTTCCTCTCTTTCTTTCCTCCTTCCTCTCTCTCTCTAAAATATATATATATGAAATCTTCCAGAGGCTTCTATCACCTTAACATAGGGGGATGGACTACATACAGGTCTAGGCTTCTGAGAGTATGCTTTTCAGAAACACAAACCAAGGATGACAAAGAAAATGATGGGCGCTCTGCTCAGTGGTCCAACATGACAGGAGTTTATTCCCACGCTGTGATCAACTGCAACCCAACAAGCACTCTGACTTCAGGAGAATTTGGAATTGGTTCAAAGCTAAACACATGCCTTTAACTATGTGAGACTAACTAGAAAAGTTTTCAGAACTCCTATTACAAATGTGGTATAGAACAGGATCGGTTTACACAAAGACATAAAGGTTTCATTTTTGTGATGTTATTGGAGGAGCAGAGAAGCTCCTTTTCGCCCCTAGGCTTGAAGACCCTTATTAAAATGCAAATATTCTCTGTGTGAATTAACTTTCTCAGAAGAGCCCTGAGGGCAAAGAAAAACAAGTTAGCTGAGATAGCTGAATTTTCTACCTACTGTTTCAAGCAGAAAATTTCATGAGTTTATCTTTACCTCAAAAAGAAATATCTGAAATAATGTCATTTAGGAAAGCAAATGAAGTTGACTCCCAAATCTGTGATGCTGACCACTACACAAACTGCTTCTCAGAACATCTCCACATCACATCTTGTCTTTATCTTCTCCTATCTCAGAGGGAGGGAAGTTAACCCTCTTCTTTCCCACCGCTTTCTCTGCTCTCCACCCTAGCTGGTCTACCTACACCAGGATACTGATCCTGTATCTCCTGATTTTTTTCCCCTCCTCACTTCATAATGTCTATTCAGTATCACCAATTAACCATAATGAACAACCTTCCCTGTGCTTTATTTAACCCCTCCACTTGACCAGAAAACATATTGACTGACCTCCACTATCTCTTATAACCACCTCATTATTCCTCCCCTTCTTTCCTTTGACAATTTATTGGAGCATGCTAAAAATGTAATTCTCCATTTTATCATCAGTTTGAACCATTTGCAAGTTACTGGTTTCACACAGTAACAACAAATGAAGCTTACAGTCGTTGTTGATCATTCCTGATCCCTCGCCAGTCCACTACTCCTCACCCTTCCCACATGCAACACCCAGGCAGGAACTTGCCATTTCTTTCATAATCATATTTCCCCTGTGCTTATCTGCTAATTACTAATCTTGATGGGCTCAAAACTGATTTTGCCTTCTTACTATTTAAGGTGTGTCTGTAGCTAGTCTCTCCCTTTCCCAATATGTAGAATAATGCTTCTGCAAAATGTAACCTCTGAAAATAACACTTTGTTCACATATCTGCCTTTTCTCTGAACTTGCCAAGCATTTTTGTGGTCTCAGGAATTATATAGAAACTTCTCCCTGAAGTGTCCAAAGCTGTCAAATATGAAATGTGACTCCAAGTCACTTCTCTCTCACTTCCTTCCAGCCCTCTCTTCTTAAAGTGTTCCCGTCTTCCCGATTTCCATTATTCAGAAGTCTCTGTCACTCTTTCTGGCCTAGCGTGTGCACCCAGGCGGGCTTTGCGCTTTATCATTTCTCCATCGTGGCTCCCGTGTCTTCTGCTGCTTCCACGCTGTCCACCAGCCTCGCTTCCCAATCAATTCAGTTTCCTCTGAGAAGTCTTCCCTCACAACTCCATCCAGCAGGGTTTCCAACATTTGGCAACAGCAATTCATTTGACATTTTAAAAATATGTTTTTGTCATCTTTGTCATAAATGTATATTTTTTGCCTTTAGATCCAGATTTATCATTTTCTTAAGAGCAGTGTAGGAAGTTTGGGTCATTTTTTAAAAATATGTTTGCTCTTAACCCACACAGTACATAATAGAATGTTTTGTCTGTCATAAGCTATCATTATATATTTGTTAAATAAATGGTGGGTAGTACTTAGCTAGGATTTTATACTAATTCACTAAAGAATTGGCAAGCATATATTAACAAAACCTATAAAGAGTAAAATACATTTATTGTTAAAATACTTTTATGGATATAAATTGTCAAATCTACTCATACCTTCATCACCCTCACCAAATATGGTGCATTTCTGTCTTTTCCCATGTGCTCACTTTCAGGAGACCTTCTGGGAGTTTATTATCTGGTAAATAGTTTACTGTTACATTACTAAAAGGTAACAGATTCAAATTGCTAGAAAATTAAAAGTCTAACTGCCCAATATGTTGACTCTGCTCTGGTTGTAAAAATAAAATGAAATGCAAAAATATAAAGTTGTTCCATGAAAGCTTACACAAACACTAGAAAAATGGTCTGAAAATGAAGGATGAAGCCAGTTTCTCCAAAACAGGTTAATGCTCTTTTAAGTCTTTCCACTCATTTCTTAAATAATTCTCCATTTCATGCCTCTGGTTGTCCAAGTGCTAACATCACTCTCATCATGTTAGTGCCAACTTACTCTGAGAAGATTCAGAGCTTAGTTTTTGAAAGACTGAATTTTACACAATCCATTGGTATTGCTAATTTAGACAGAAGTAGGATACTAAATAAGCACACCATATAGCATCAGAAGAAGAAGAGGAGATTTGTGCATTCAAGAGTTGCAACAGACCCAGGAGGATCACTTCTGAAAATGAATTAACATGATATACAGGAGGTCTAATAGAGAGTCAGAACTTCTGGAAATGGATATAATTCTAGATGGAGCTCTAGGCAAAAATTAAGAGGCATTTTTTAGATCGTCATCTCACTACGAAGTGAAATCATGCTAGCTGGAGTCCTTGTGAATCACTGTTAGGAGAGCTTAAAATAGAGACAAACATCACCACAAATAGAGATATATCAAGTCAAATCATTGATTTTTTTTCATTCAAATACATTAAAATTAGATATTATAGAGCAGTGGGACCTTTGGTTTCTTTAACTGAATGATATATATTGATAATGCAAATTATAACAAATAGATAATATTCAGATTATAATAGTAATTGGGATAAAATAAGAAAAAATATTCAAGCAATCATGATTAAGTGGTTAAGGTAAATTATTATCATTTTTATTTAAAAATATTTTTCAGGATTTTTGCTTCTGGAAAGGTGGAGTACATCTAATTTCTCTATTCTTTCTTGTAAGTACAGGTAATGACCCTGGATATTACACATAAAACAAATATAACAATGAAAACAAATATAACAATGCTGTGAAGGGTGGAGAGAAGGAGGGAAAATAGATAAGGACCTTGGGATCTGAAGAAGGACATAGTGGTGAGTATCCTGAGGTTCTTGTTTATTTGCCTGTTTGGGGGGATTTTCTTGGTCTTGTTTGTTTGTTTGCCTACTATGCCTATACTGGATATATGAAATATTGGAGAAGTGGACAACCTAGAAATGCCAATATGGTCAGACCAAAAAAGCCTGAGAAAAGCCTGCTCTCTCACCAAAGGAACAGGAATGAGGAATCCTAGAAAAAGAGAGAACTTTGAGTATATAACCACTCTGCTCCATCCAATTACCACAGAAAATGCTGTTCCATGCCCCACCCTCTGAGCAAAGTCCAAGTGGGGAACTTAGACTTCCACCCTCACTGGGCTTTAACAAGACATCCTTCCTTCCTTAGGAGGTGTCAGACAAAGCTGAGTGGGGAGCCTGGACTTCCACCCTACCCAGCAGGACAATGAAGCACACCTCCTCATTGTCACTAACATGATATATGGGAGGCCTAATAGAGAGTCAGAACTTCTATCATAACTCAGCAGTAATGGAAACACTCTCCAGCATGTCTGGGGAAAGTATATGAAGAGCAGTCAGGATGCATCTGCTCCATTCCAGCCAGGGTGTTCTAAACAGAGGCTTTGGGGGAAGCTGGAATCCCCACCTTCCTCCAGAAGTAACATGGAGTCCCTGCTTCCTCAGCTGTCAATGGAGGCCAAGTAGAGAACCTAGACTTCCACACCAGGCAGGAATGAAGCAGTACCCTCTTACCTTGCCAAAGAGGGGTGGATACAAACCGCTAAATCGTACAATGTAAATAAGGTCTAGATTCTTACAATGCCAAAAATGTCCATACTTAAATTTAAAAAAAGATCCATCATCACAAGAATCACAGAGATTTCAATTTGAATGAGAAAAGACAATCACTCAGCATCAACACCAAAATGACATACATGTGAGAATTATCTGATAAGAATTCCAAGCAGGCATCATAAAAAAAACACTATCACAAGCAATTCTAAACATGTGTGAAACAAATTTTAAAAATTAAAAGTTTTAGCAAAGAAACAAAAGATATAAGGAAGAACCAAGAAAATTGAAATTTTAGATCTAAAGATACAAAATCTGAAATATATACCTCCAACAGAAGAATAGAAATTACCTAGTCTACGCAACAGAAATCAAATAAAAAAAATGAACAGGGACCTGTAAGACTATAACAAAAAGTCTAACTTTTATGTCCTGGGAACAAAAGAATGTGGGGATGAAAAGTGTTTAATTAAAAAATGGCCGAAATCTTCCCCAAATTGACACAAGACATAAAGCGACATAAAGCCATAGGTTCAAGAAGGTGAGCAAACCCTAAACAAGATAAACTCAGAGAAATCCATGCCAAGACACTGTGTAGTCAAATTTCTGAAAGCTAAAGACAAAGAACTCATCAGAGAGAAATGATACATTAACTATAGGACAACAGCAATCTGAATCAAAGCAGACTTGTCATGTGAAAGCATGGAAACCAGGAAGTGGTGCAGCATTTTTCATGTGCTGAAAGAACTGTCTATGGACAATTCGATGTCCAGTGACAATACCCTTCACAGATGAAGATAAATCGAGAGAGTCTCAGGTGAAGGAAAAATAAGAATCAAAATGAAAACTATATCACCAGTGCATCGAACCTAAAATATCTAAAGGAAATTCTCTAACCAGAAATAAAATAATAAAAAAGAAATCTTGAAAACACAAAAAGAGGAAAGAACACCAAAAAAGTGAAAAATGCCATAGATTTTTATTTTATTGAGTGTTCTAAATTATATTAGATCATTGCAAAAAATGTAATAGTGTCTAATGTGGTTCTCAACGTATGTAGAAGAAATACTTAATATAATTATAAGTGATGGAAGTAATGAGATATAAAGGCAAGTACATTTCCCTACCTCACTTGAAATGGTAAACATTGATACCAAGAGATCATAACAAGTTATGTACATATAACAACCTACATAGAGAAAAAAATACAAAAGATGCCAGAGCAACCACTAAAAAAACTATACAAAGAAATTCACTAAAAAATGCAGTAGACCTCAAAGATGTCAAAATTATGGAGATAGAGGAGAAAGTATTAGTTGTTGCCAGGGGCTGGAGAGATGATGGAGGGAAGGTGGTGGGGTTACTATAAAAATATAGCATAAGGGGGATCTTGAAATAATGGAATAGTTATCTATCTTGACTGTAATAGTTGTCATAGGAATCTCCCTCCACATGGAATAAAAATGACACCAAACTATATACATAAACTAATCAATGCTGGTGAGAAATAAAAAGATAAAAGAAAGGGGAAAAACTGATAATTAATCATGATTGAATTTGACTTTCACTTTTATTTTTCTACTTTTTAAAATTTACAAATTTAAGTCCAATTATATAAAACAAAAGAAACATTAAAACAATGTCAGTAGAAAACAAAAATATGTAACAAGAAATATAATATGTTGAAAATATTCATCTGAAATTAACCCACTAAAACATAAAAATTTTCAATTGACATAATATGTTTAAGATTGTAATGATCAGGATAGTACTTATCTGAAAAACCTGTGGACATAATAAGTAAATAAAAGAAAGCATCATGTTTGCACAGGGAATACTGCAGATAACTATTGCCCTCGGATTTTGCATGAAATAGTTGCCCTAACGTCACAAGTAGAATTGAAGTAAGTATCATAGTTAATGACTTAACTGCACTTTTAAAAAATTGGTAACCCCCACTGCAGGCTAACTGCAGAAGATGACGATAGAGCAAGGTGAAGACTAGGACATGAATCTTCGGCCCTTGCAGAAGATCAGTGAACAGCCGAATATTGCTCCATTCGATTCTTTTGTACTGAAGCTAGTCTAAAGGATCCTGTGATTTGCAAGGGAGAACCTTGATTGACACAGTGGCTCTGTGAGATCTGAGAATATGCAAAGGACTGACCACTCAGTGTGTGTGTGGACCTCCTTGGATATGCATGAGAAAGTGTCTCATACACTTGTTACTCTTCCTTTCCTCCTGAGTCAGGAGAATGAAGAAGACAAGTACATTGAACGGATACCTTCCCAGATATCATTCAAGGGAATCCTTTTGTGTTTATAATCATTTAAACCTCAGCTACCACATTTAAGACAGGACCCAAACTCTGGCATGATGATTGAATGTTGTTTTTATAGCCACGATATGTTAATGCTAGACCCATAGAGCAAAATATTTATACAATGAGTCTTGTTCATGGCTTTCGTACTAGAAGGAATGCTGCACTTACCTCTTTAAGTGCCATCTTAAAATGATGGTAAAGGGAATTAAAATGTACTTTAAACAAACATTTTGCTTAACATTTTCATAGGGGCAAGCATATGCATTAGTGTGTTTTAAAGGAGCAATCACCAAGGGAACTATTTCAGCTTAAAGATCCTTTTTATCTTGGATCAGTAAAGCATGCTTTGACTTATGTGGGTTTAATTCAAGTGTGCTGTGATCATATGGTTAGTGTAGAAGCCACCTTTGCACATCACTCTTATTATTTTTAGCCTCTAAATTTGCTGAACCTCAGTTAAGACTCACTTTGTTATATGCATATAATGACCACTAAATTATTTTATTAAAATAAATTTGTATTTTCTGAATTTCCATCAGACCTAATTCTATTGGCTGTAGTATCTTTCCCTCTCTATTCAGGGAGATCTAACTTAGACTCAGCTTCTAAGAGACCAGTCCAGTGTCCATCTTCTGCTCAGTTTCTGCCTTTCAAACGTGTGAGGCACTTCAGTGGCCAAGAGCAAACCTTTAAGTGTGGCATGTGCTGGTCTTTAGCAGCCCAGAGGAATCTGGGGAAGGGTGCACATGACCATAAAAAGAGATCTGAGGGGTTCTGAGTTGGGCATCAAGAGTGGTACTATGTTTCTACTGAAACAAAATACCAGACAAAATTCTCAGAACTGAAATGACCACTATGTTGGTTAAACAACAACAACAACAACCTTTGTCCATAATGTCGCTATTCCTTCCTTTAAAAAGTAAGGCTTAATTCCTCTCTTATCAGTATGATTAGGAATTGGATATTTCATTGTAACAAATAAAATAAGGCATAAGTGATGATTTGTGCCTTGTAGACTAGGTAATAAAAGGCAAAAAGAAAAAATGCTCCTCTCTCTTTATTTTCTCTCTCAAACAAGGCCTCCTGGTGAGACACTGTGGTCTCCTGCTAATGTCCATGGGAATGAGTCTGCGTGTAAATTCTCTAGGCCTACTCACATCTTCATATGATGCAGCCCCATGATATTCCCCTACTAAAGCCTTACCCTAAGCCCTCTAACTAAGCCACTTCTGGATTCCAGACCCCCAGACATTTTTTTGAAATAACAAATGTTCATTCTTTTACAGTGCTTAGTTTGGGGGATAATTTGTTACACAGGAATAGATAATTAATACAAAAATTCAGTCTCTTGTTGGATGTCCTGGCTTTCTTTTAGGTGGCAATGCATTTGCTAGGTCATTTATTTCCAAATAGAATACAACAGAGAGGCAAAAACAGTCTGAATCCTCAAAAGCACAAATAACTCTAGAACTTCTGGTAGCTGGCAGTCAAGTACCAACTCCTTCTCCACCAAAAAAACCTGGAATAAGTGCTATCAGGAATTAATTACTTTCAGGAAGATGATGGAAAGTACAAAGCAACAGGTGCATGCATGTGAAATTGAGAAGGAACAAGCAAAATAGAGTCATCCGTATGGGCCTGTATGATGCAAAGATAACTGGACTTGAAGTTAAAATGTATTTGTTAGGTAGAGCCCTGCCTTGCCCCTCAATAACGTCATTTGTTTGACGACTTTCGTCCTCATAAGTTAGTTACCTTACCTACAAAATGAGAGCAAGAACATGAGTTTACTGGGTGGTGGTTAGGATTAGAAGGGTCAGTTTTATGGGAAGCTGAGGGCATTTGGCAAATGTGTGGTGGCAGTTTTTGTTGTCAATATGATTAGGGGAGCACTGGTGACAGTTAGTGGAAAGAGCCACAGATAGGAGCTGGTCAGCAGTGTTCAGGGCAGAGCGCTCCTGCAGGATGCAGAAGTGCTCAATCCATGCAATTTCCAACCTCCCGCCACTCGTGTGTAGAGGGAAAGCTAGTTTATCTGTATTTTACCTTAGAACATTTAACATTTGACATACAACTGCAAGTTTTTTAAAAACAGAATTATGAAATACTAAATTGTTTAAGAAAACAGCTATTACAGATATATATTTTTAAAGGAATGTTACCAAGAGTTGTTCAGCATTTTAGAAATCATGCCCTTGGGAACACTAGGTATAAGCATAGTCAATGAAACATATTTATCTGTCTACATTGTAGCTGACACAATCATAGTGGTTCTGGCCAGAGTGCAAATCTTGGGCTGTTTCATTGTATTTTCTAGTGATGTAGGATCTGAATTTACATGTTGTTACACATATTAATTTATTATGCATCCCTTGCCTTTTATTTCTTCTTTATATATTAGGGCATTGCATTGGTTGCTTTTTTCTTATTATTGCTGTAGATCAATTTATTTTCTCTATTTAAGTCTTGTAGAGTGAACATTATAAATTATTTATATTAGAAAAGAGGCATTATTCTACTCTAATTGAGAAACACAGATTCTGGGAAAAAAAGATTTTTAAAACAAAAATCTATGCAAAGAAGTTGTTGTAAGTTTAGAATCTCTTATCTTTAATTTCTACACCCAAAAAAAGTCTGACATCTAGAAGCCTTTTTAAGTTTACTTGGCCACAAACCTTGACTTGAACTTAGCTTAATAGGTACAAACACATAAACATGAGCCTACATGATGGTATTTATAGAATTTATTGTATACTTATTCATACATTTTTGATACAGAAATCTTAAAATGCTTGAATCTGGGGTGTTGCCTCAAATGTTAATGGGGGTGGTTTGCAATATCCATAATATGTCCCACCATTTTGCCTTCCAAAAATCAAAAATATTCTGAATTTCAAAACATATTGAGCTCCTTGTATTTTAGAAAAGAGATTGTAGACTTGCACTATTATAAGTTCCTAGGGCCCTGCTGTTGTAACCCCAGATTTCTTGTGTAGGTTTACTAAGAAGATGTGATCCTGAACTTAACTCTAAATTTATGATTTTTATCAGGGAATATTTAGAGTATCTAATATAACACAATATATTGAACATATCTACTCAACAGCTTACAGGAATGGAATACTTTCAAAAGATCTAGCTAAACTGTTGGAGATGTTAAGAAGAGACATAAACCTAGAAGAGACATTTTCCATAATTTAATGAGTAAGCCTCAAAGTGTGATTTCAATATTCTTTTTTTCAATATTTATCAATTTTTTTCAACTGCCTATTGTATGCCAGACCCTGGGGGCCAGGCTTTGGAATAAGACCTAGAAATAAGGGCTGTGTCATGAGCACAGATGGGTGCCACAGAATGTTCTAAAGGAAGAAAACGGGGTCATGTAGACCATGTGCTGTTTGAAGAGCGAAAGATCAGGTAAGCCAAAACACATGATTCTCATCTAAAAAAACATTTAGACTACTTTTTCCAATTTGAATCTTTCTTATTTTTGGAAATAAGCCTTTTTGACATTTTCTTTTTATGTATCCTAGTTAAGGAAATTCCCTGTTCCAGAAACCATCTATGTTTCAATACTAGAAAAGTAATAAGATATAATGTTAAAAGCAGCGCTATTCCAAATGGGTTCTGAGAATATAACCCATATTATATGGGTTCTCTGGGAAGCCAACAATTGCATGACTGGTTATATTACCAATCTGTGTTTCATAGTCTCTCACATCTCCTCCTCCTCCTCTTGGAGTCCACAGCCAGATACCCTCTCCACATTCAATTGTCTTGAAGCAACCCCTTAGAGTTCTGTAGTGTTCATCTATACTCTACCTTCTTCCCTCTCAACAAATCTGCTTTTACCCATAACTCATGATCCATCAGGCCTCATTTCCTCCTTCAAACCTCTGCCTTGGAATGTCTTCCCCAAAAATGACCAAATAACTCTGTGGCTACTTGAAAGACAATTATAAACTAAAGTCTCTAAAAATCCTAAAATGAAAGTTCCATTATGTTGAACTGACACCATCCTATCGGATGCTGCAGATATGGGTAGATATGGGTAGGTAGCTTACCGTTTGTGACGAGAAGAAATCCCTTCTAAAAATGCTGAGGTAAGAGACACCAGCCTTCGGTACGCCAGGGCCCTAAAGTTCAATGAGAATACCTTGCATTCTGCACTTCACAGTGAGAAGAGCAAGGAATGAAGCAATCAGTCATGGGAACCTGCAATTTTAAGTGTGATACACTAGGGAAATACAGAGTTACGTCTCAGGATAAAAAATAGCAATTTTAATCCAATTAATAATAAAAATAATAAATAACTCATGTGCTATGTATATTTAGTGTCCTACGCTCTAGGTCAAATGTTTCTTGTGAATTTTCTTATTTAATCCTTAAAACACTTTAAAAAGTGGAGGTATTGTTGCCATACCTCTCCTTTTTCAGTTGAGGACTCTGAGACTTAGGTTAAGAGACTTTCCCAAAGTAACATGCCTAATAACTGGTGTCGCTGAGATTTCAAACACTTTTTGACCCTAGAGCCGTTAACTATAAATGACTATGCTTTATTGCCGTTCACAGTGCCTCTAAATACTGTCACCAGAAATACCTTCTTGGGTGCAGAGATGACTACAAGAAACACATTCTCAGAAATACAATAATGAGATAGTAATATAGAAAGATGCTAGAAATCAATTTGATGAAAATTATTGGCCATTAGACAGAAGTAAAATAGTGAGCTTAATTTACTCACGAAAGTACATTAAGAATGCAGCTTTGTTGTGCGTGGGTCACCGGCCAGCAGTGACCACGGAACGCTGTGGATGGCTCGCCAAAACACACGCGAGAAAGAACAGCACATACACAGAGACAGACTAGTTTCTGTGGGGAAGTAGGGACAGAATGGCCACCCCCCCTAGTGGGGAGCGCGCTGATTTACCTTCCATACCTGCTTTTATTAGGCTCATTCTGCATAATAATTCAGGTAAAGTACAGTACTCATTAGGGGGAAGTAAGGAACTATAGAAAACAAAGAACTCTGCCGGTCTATTGAGTTGGGGTCAAAGAGCTATAAGACTGAGGAACAAACTAACTTCCTCCTAAGACCCTTCTCATTCAACTGAGAGCATTCTAAACAAAGAAGATTTCACAGTAATTTACATATTCTTTCTTAGGCCTGATCACCCTGGGGAATCCGCACTTCTCAGTACCGAGCTGCACCACCCTGTCATTGTTTTAGGCTTAGGTGGAGCAAGGGAACTAGGTAACCAAGAGATAAGGAGATTTTCTTCCGGACGGTGAGAACTCAGGCTTTGTCAAAGCCGAGGAGTGAGGGTCCATCACCCCCTTTTGCTGCAGCCCCCCAAGTCCTTCTTTCGGGGGCCTCCCAAAGTGATCGTGCCTGGCTTAGGTCGTTCCCCCCGTGGGGAATCTTACCCGTCTTTGGCTAACCGACCAAGCTTTTGGGGGTTCAGCAGCAGAAGCAGCATACCTGCCAGGGAGATAAGCTTTTGTCTCCTTGCTGGCTTACGGTTCCAAGGGCTTTCCCATAGCTTTAGCTAGGCGGGGGTTTCAGCCTCTGATACCAGTCAGGGCGGTTCCCAACACAGCTTAATATATGAAATGTGAATTTCAGAGTTGAAAACTGTTTAACAGAGTTGAAAACTATTTCAACAGATTTGAAAACTATAGAGGCTCTTTCTGGCTTCCAAGCTTTTGTCAAAAGAAATGAAGCAATCCCACTTCTTGTTTAGGTACAAAGGAGAAAAAGAAACTCTCTTAAAATACGGTATTAGTAATTTCACTCCCCATGGTAATGTACCATAATGAACTGCTATAATGGAACAAATATATCAGGTTTTCTTAATTGGAAAATGTCTCTCCCCATACTATATAGCACTGAGAAACAGGAATTAAAAACATGGGTAAGAAACTATAAATTCTTTTTTTAATTTTATTTATTTATTTTTAGAGAAAGAGGAAGGGAGGGAGGAAGAGAGGGAGAGAAACAGCATGTGGTTGCCTGTCATGCTGACCCAGCGGGGAACCTGGCTCACAGTCCAGGCATGTGCCCCGGCTGGGAATCTAACCAGTGGCCCTTTGGTTTGCAGGCCAGCACTCAATCCACTGAGCCTCACCAGCCAGGGCCTATGAATTCACTTTTTTAGAAGTCTTAGAATTAGAATGTGCTTAAAGGATTTAATATTGGATATAAACATATTACAGAAAAGAATGGTAGCTATCATGGGAGACAAAAACATGAAAAATGTCAAGTAGATAAATCTTGAATGCAAAATGTATTCTAATACTTGATCTAATCTGTATATTTGATCCAAGGCAAAATTGAGTTACTTAAGATTAAACCAGATTCTAGAGGATTTTTTCAAGGAAACATTAAACATGAATGTTTTATGCAAGGGTGTCCAACCATCGGCCCACGGGCTGCATGCAGCCCAGGATGGCTATGAATGCGACCTAACCGAAAATCATACATTTACTTAAAACATTATGAGATTTTTTTGTGATTATGTGTCACAATGTATTTAATGTGTGGTCCAAGACAACTTTTCTTTTTCCAGTGTGGTCCAGAGTCGCCAAAAGGTTGGACACCCCTGTCAGTACATTTATTTACTTTGGGTATTAAAATTTTTATTTTGCAAATAATCTTTTTATAACTGATATGCAAAACTGCACATATTGGTATGGTGTGCATGTGTGTGCATGCTGTGTATATGTGAGTGTGTGTCTGGTCAGTTTCTATGAATGGAATTTTAGTAAATCCACAAGGTCATAAAATGGTTTTTATCCCCGTTACCTTTGCAAAATACTGAGATGTCCTTGGCATGAAAAACACAACGTATGAATCCAAAATTGCCAGGATTTAGAAGAGAATTTTTCACAACCAGTGTCTGTTTCTCATTATGGCTTGAACCATCATTTTCCTCATTTTCTTTCAGGCTTTACAATTCTTCTCTCTGAAGCTATGATAGCTCCTTTAAGTTCATGCTGTGAGTCTTCAGTGTTACTGCCTAGAATAGGTCTATCCATTGCTACACAAGCTACATAATCACAGAGTTCATTCCCTATATGACATGTATGAAAAAGCAAAGATCTTCAATAAACTTTTGAAAAAATACAGGTAATTTTGCTCCCGTATTAATGATATCTAACTACAACTACAGTAGTCCCCCTTATCCACGGTTTTGATTTTTGTGGTTTCATTTACCTGTGGCCAACCACAGTCTGAAAATATTACATGACAAATTCCAGAAATAAACAATTCACAAGTTTTAAATTGCACATGATTCTGAGTGGTATGATGAAACCCTTCACTGTCTCTCTCCATCCCTCCTAGCAGGAGACTCATCCCTTTGTCCAGTGTCTTCACACTGTGTGCGCTTCCCATTCCATCAGCCACTTGCCACCATCTCTATCATCAGATGGACAGTGGTGCTGCCACAGTGCTTGTGGGCAAGTCATTTCATTTTACTAATTCCATATTCACCTAAATTTGTTACAGTATATTGTTGTAATCATTCTGTTTCACAGTTATCAATCTTAATCTCTTACAATGCCTAACTTATAAATTAAACTTTATCATTGTTTTTTATATATTGGAAAAAATGTATATATAGGGTTTGGTCCTATCCATTAGGCATCCGCTGGGGGTCTTGGAACCAATCCCTTGCGGATAAGGGGAAACTAGTGTATATGCCAAAGTGATATAGGTCATCACACAATTTAATTAACCCATTCTTATTAAAATACTAATAAAAATTATCAGGTTAAAAATCAGCAAAATAAACCTGAAGCTTAGTAGGCTCCATACTTGAACTAAAGCATTACTATGAGACAGAAACAATCATTTAGCTAAGCTAATGTTCTGCATACAAGAAACATGTGGACTACACACTTATTAGAAGTTTATTTTTAAAAACTGACTTCTGATATAAATGGAATCTTTGTGTCATAAAGACCCTCAAAGAGATCACACAACTTTGATTCCCTGCCTGATCTGTCCCGATATGGTCCACATTTCAAGCTGTAGAAAAAGGGTTTCTTCCCATAGAGACCACAGCCTCAGTTTGGTCAAACACTCAATAAGATAAGAGATACCCTTTCCTCAAAAAAACTGTCTGCATTATCTGTGTCATTATTATTATCAATAAATAACATGTATATTTTACTATAATTTATTTATAATAGATTTAAAATATTAGCCAACCACCATTATACTTATCATAGGAATAAATTTATCTATGGATTAAAAGATATTCACCTAATAACAAAGAGTTACAAATGAAATTTTAACAGAAGATGTAACTAAATCATGGCATAGTCATGCATTGGAATAAGATGAAACAAATTAAATTATGAAAGTTTAATGACATGGAATAAATAATCATCACACAACATTAATAGCAAAAAAATAAGGGGAAAGTTTAAACATTATGAGACCAAATTCACAAGAGGTATGAGAAAGAATTATGCCAAGATTAACAATAGGGAAAATATTTTATTACATAAAATCTAATCCAAACTCCCCTGAAATTTGGACTTAGTGACAAGCTTTATTGAGGGAGACTCTTCTTTCTGTTTTCACACATTTCCTATATTAGAAAATGAAATATCACATGTAAAGTTTGTGTTTCTTTGAAGGATATGTGTGCATTTGTTTTAGACAAATGGGAAACAAAATTCTAAGTTAAAAAACCTAATAGCAGGGACACGACTTACTAAGAAGTTAGGAAACTATGGGGGTCATGTTCCAGGCAAGAATTCTTTTTCTATTTTATCCTGTTCTAAATCTGGACTATGTTGCATGAGCCATATGGTTTTTCTCTGAGCACATGGTGAGCATTACTTTCTTAGGATTTGGGGTGTCTGGAAGAAAAGGTTCTCAACATATAAAAATTAGGTGGTCGCAATGTTGGAGGTGAGTCCAAAATTGACCAGAGGTTAATGTGCTTAAGCTTTTGTTGTACTCTCTGTCATCTCTCCCATAATTTCATCAAAGAAGTTTCTGTTTTCTGTCTTAGTAATTATCACTGACATACATCTGGCAACTTAATCCATGAGAATCTTCCTGGAGTTCTGTGAGTCAAATTCACCTTGCATTGAGGCATTCTTGAACTTTCAATATTAAATGTAGTTAAACTGCTAGCCTGATTCCCACGGGCTCTGATTTGTAGGGACTGCTTTCACTAGAACTAAAAATACAAGCTAACAACTGCAGTGCTGATAAAAGAGATGATCTCTAAGTAAAACATCCCACTTCCTGCTGTGTGGCCTTTTCTGACATATCTAGTAGACAGTCTACTAGAGAATTTTCTTTAACCATAGATTCAGGCTTATTCCTACAACTAGTCTTCTGAAATTGAGAATTTAAAAAATCATCACCACATTGTTTGCCTTCTAGTTCCCTCTATTTATGGTGTCATGTATTATTAAATTTTGAAGGGTCAAGTTCTTTTACAGTATTAGAAACGTGCACATATCTGTGTTTACAAAATGTGTACACACACCATAAAGTTCACAGATAATTTTGAGTGCATTCATAGACTCCAGGCTAAGAGCTGTTGTTCTAAGAACTAATATACATAAGCAGATTTCTGTAGTCAAATTTTAGAATAGTAACACATTCTAATTGAGAGTTATGCTGGTTTTCTAAGAAAATTCTATAATTGAACCCTGTTTTTCCATTAATTTATATTACAATTTCATAGATGCCTATCTAACTTGTTTTTATGGAAAGATATAATAAAATGATACTCAGACATAAGCATCCCTGAAATAGTAACTTTCCATTATCACCTTATCAATAAACAATAAACCCTGAAATTAAAAACTCTTTTGAGATGCAGGATGGGGAGTTTATCTCAGTGAAGAAATTCTCCAGAGATTAATAAAATAATAATTAAATTTATTCATTCTTCACCTTTATAATTCTTAGGAAATCTGTCTCAAATTACATCTGGATATATGCATTTTTCACAAATATTAAAAAGGATATCTGGCAGGTGATTTGGCAACACAGTTGAATAGCTACAATGTGAAAGAAGAAAATTTAATAGAATACTCTGAAAAGTATAGGTGTAGCTTAGAAAAAAACTTCAGTGGAGCAAGTTCCAGGAACATACTATCTTTACGACTGAAATATCTACACATGAATACACAGAATGTGGCCAATAAACAAAATGAGGAATTGAAATAATGAGAGACTGAGAAACAATTAAAATACCATGTCAAAATGAATAAACAATACTGATGAGAGAGCATGAAAATGCAAGGGTATACTTTGTTTAAAGAAGAAAAAAGAAGGAGGGTTTTTAGATAAAAGAAGATCAAAAGAAACGTACTACTGGACTGTGCTATGGATTACTGTACTATCTCAAGGGCCTAGAAATGTTTTTCTTATGTCATTTCTAAATGGACATTGAGGCAACAACATAATATTTGAGGGGGCTCTGAATTTAACAAACATTCACTAGGTACCTAATCTATGGGAAGCTCATTAATAGCTGGCTGCAAATGTTATACATAAAATGAGACCAGTGCCTCCTTGAGGCTGGCTACAGTCTTGCTAAGGGGAGAGTAATTCTAACAGGATTGTTGCACGTGCCCATGTAACACAAATGATTAGTTAACACCTATTATGTACTAGTCACTTCACTTAATACTCTACTTACACAATCTAACCTCAGTAGTAGTCCTCTGATCTCTGCATCGACTTGAGTAAAGTGGGGGATCTAAGTGAATAATAAATGGGCAAAGGTCATGCAACTTGTGCCAGAACTGAGAGTTTACTCCAAAGTCCAACAAAACAACACTGCTGTTATATAAGGCCATGTAAGAAGCACACACTTAACAGAAGCATTAAAAATCTGTGAAGGCATTGCAGGAGAAGTGACATGTTAGCCAGTTCTGGAAGGATGAATAGATTTTTTGCAATAAAAGGAAAGAGGAAAAGCATTTAAGTCAGAATAAATGGCACCTATGAAGGTACTGAGCTGAGACCATTCACAGCTGAAGAAGCAACTGAAAGAGTGCATTCAGTAGAGTGTCAGGACCAGGATCACCATAAAGCTGCCTGAACTTCATTGCATGATGTGACACAGGAGATTTTTGAGGACGGGAGAGATAATGTGTTTTAGATTCATCTTTATAGAAATAAAAAACATCTTTTGTGTGTTTGATGGAAGAAGGGGTTACAGAAGGGGCAGAGGTAGTACAGAGAGAGTAATAATGGACAAGAAGAAAGATCAGTTAAGAAATTAATCATTAAGCTTGAGAGACAATAATGGTCTAAGCAATGAGAGTGGGTACTGAAAGGGTGGAGCCAACAATGAAAGTGACAGTGCTAGATGGTTGATAAGATGTACAATGGGGTGGGAGATGGAGTTTTAGGATCATTCCCAAATTATTAACTTGGTAGATACCATTAACTAACAGAAAGTGTGAGAGAAGGAGTAGGCAAGGTGAATTCCATTTAACTATTACCTATAGGATATTCAGGTAGATGTTCAGTTGAACAGTGCTCGAACTCAGAAAGAGGGGTGGGCTTGGAGTTATGTAGTGTGGAGTGGCCAGCATATGAGCAGCAGTTGAAGTCATGGAAGTACAGGGGTTGAGTCAGGAAAAGCACACAAACAACCAAGAGTACATAGGTAGGAACCAGCACAGGAGATTCAAATGCAGTGCTCCGATCACAGAAGGAAATCAAGAATAAAGGCATACTGGGTAGCAAAAAACTGAAAGAGCTTTTATAAATGGTGGCTAGTAGCAGCACACACATTTACTGACAGCCAAACAGTGTAATATCATCCACTTCTTTTTCAGAGGTCAGTTTTATCAGCAAGGGACTTCAGAGTTCTGACATGTAAAATAGCTGGTGGTTGTATTGACTGTAGGTTCAATATGCACCAACACTATCAGTGTTTCTCAAACTTTAATATATACATGAATCACTAGGAGGCTTGCTAAATATAGAGTCTAATTCAGTTGGTCTGTGATGGGGCCAAAAGCTCTGCATATCTAACAAACTCCAGGTGGTACTGATACTAGTGCCTGAACCTCACTTTTATTGTAAGATGCTGGACCAGTTAATGCAAACCTAAGCTCCTCTAATAAGAACACCACATGCAGATCAAAGGAGGTTCTAGTCTCCATGCTCTTTGTGATGTGCAATGCAGTAGTAACAGCACACTGTAAGGTCAACACACAGAGCACAATAATCAAGCCATGACCTAGGAAATTGGGTATGAATACTGGTAAGCTTTACTCGAAAAAGGTAACACATAAAGGAATTTTAAGTTGTCTTAATATTTGAAGAAGATAATGTTAACTAGTGTGTAAGTCAGAACCTGGACTGACATATGCAAGCTAGGGGAAGGCAGACTTGTTCTTTGAAGTGTTCAACAGAATACTGACTCATTGTGTAGTGTTTTCCTTCTCTGTGAATGTTTTCTAACAAAGCTTTAAAAGTAAGTATTGGGGAAAATCTCAGATCATCTAGTTTAAACTACTCACTAATGTAACAGATGAAGAAAAGAGGTAGAAGTTTATATGTAACACTCGGGTTATACTGTAAAACTGGTTACTGCATTAAAGACTTGATGATTGTCATTTTCAATTGCAAGTATTCTTTACACTCACAAACTGAAGAAATTACATAAAAATCTTAATTCTAGGGGTTAATATTATTGTCAACTTGTTAAGCAAACAAAAAAGGAATTTTGCGTTTCCCCTCCCCACCATGGGTGTGAGTTTCTGAGACATACCGGGAATTTGCGTGTACAATAATATCAGGACACTATCCAGGTACTTAACCATGGTTTGCCATGATTAAATAGATGTAGATAATTTCAAATAATTTCATTGACTAACAAACCTTGAGAGGCCTTAGAAAAGTAATTTGGATATTGGCTTAAAGAGGGTTGGTTGCTTTCTTTTTTTTTTTTTTTTTTGCATTTATGTACACAAAGTATATTGAACAAGTACTATATGTGAGATTAAGCTAGTTATTAATGAATTTACTTCTATGGGGTGACTGTGGAACTGAGGTCTACCTGGGAAACTTGAGGAGGAGAGGGGTTGGGCAGTAAGGTTCAAGCCATTCCTTGTCAGAGCATTTAAGTATCTTTGAATCCAAAGTTGATCAGTTATTAACTGCAAGGTGACAAGCTGACACATATCCCTCATTGTGCTTGATGAAAAAAGCTGGTCTGGGGATGGAGTGTAATGAGTTTCATGGCCTATTTTGATTCCAGGATGTGGCTAGGTACCCATAGTCTAGGGTTTCCAAAATAGATATTGGGAAACACCTTTATACGGTCCAAGGCGAAACATTAAGCTTGCCTTTACAGAAAGAAGAACATAAGCTTTGTTTATCCATAGGCTAATCCTAAAAGCAGATGCATGGGCATGCAGAATAGTTTTCTTCTCCCTTGAAAAGAAACCAAGTATGAACCTCATGCTTTTCTTCAAATGTTTTTACATGTCTGTGTGTGATGTTGAGCAATCATTCAGTCCTGTCACATTCCCACTTCCTGACTCAATCTTCAGCTGCAAAAATTAAGATGAAAAACTTCCCACAGAAGTAATCATTACAAAGCATTTAAATATCTTTGGAAAAAAGACAGTTTAAAAACAAATCACTATGATTTATTGCCATACCAGTTAAGACTGCAACAAGACTTAAGTCTTGTTAAGAACAATTTGATGTTTTTATTCTACAATGATGACACAATAAACAGATAAGTCTTATGCAGTACAGTAAGATTTTGATTTAGCAAATCATTCTCATTAAGTCATCTAAGTAGATATGGTAATCTAAATTCATTAGTCAAATTATTGTGCCTTTCAGAAGACTTCCAAAGACATTCAACATAGAATTGGTCACTTTAAGTCACTTCATTTCATACCCTGTGCTTAAGTTTAGTTTCTTCTCACAGTGGTAACATATAGTAGTAGCCCCTCAGCCTACAGGATTCTGAGAGAAGTAAACTCAGCCCCTCCCTCATGTATCTGTTCAAATTCTGGCAAATCAAGTTTTTAGATCACAGTTTTAGGACAGAAAACAAAGCAAATCCAACTCCAATCAATACATTACTCATGTAATTCCTACTTTCCTTGTAATAGATACATATACCTTGTAATTGCTGATTCATGAATAATCATTTGAAATTCAGACTTCCAATCTAGAAATTTAAAAGATAACAACTACCACATGAATAATCTAAAAAAAATATGGGTGAGGAAATGTTTATTTTATTCCTTGTTCAAATTAATTATGAAAGAATAAAGATACATATTTTTTAGATTTTAGAAAGGGCTGGTTGCTTCTCAAAAGCTGCTTATTATTATTATTAAATATACAGACATTTAGTTATGTTAGAAACTAGGTTATTTCATACAGAAGATAGTTTGTATACATCTGTCTACCTGAAGATGCCACTGGAGCTGGTTGTGTATCAGTCAGTCCATCAGGAACTTCTTTGAATAACTAGATTAAGCTAATCATTTTTTTCTATGATATCTTTTGGTTAATAAGAAACTAAAATAGTGTTTAGTGGGCTGTTGTAATTTTGAATTTTATTGGAAGTATCACTTACGAGCGTAATACTAAACTCTTTAAAAGGTAAATTTTGTACTTCTTGTAAATTATTTACTTATTAAACAAATTTAAAACCATTACAAAATTTATTATTTTTTTCTAAAACAACAGATAAAAAAAGACACATGTACAGAGTTGTTTTAAATTTAGCTTAAAAATTATTGCATTTTCTACCTGAGGTTTGTGGAAGACATTATCTCACAACTAATGAGAACAAGGTAATATCTAAACTTTCTCTACAGATGGGCCAAATCTCTGCAACCCACCTGGTGCTCAATTGTCTCAGTAACTTTTACATTAAATCTGTAACAAGATTTAATTAATGTTTTTATAGAACCATATAATATTTAGTTTTTATGTGTAAAAACTGGAAATAGCTTATTTCAGTAGCAAAAAAATAAAGATTTAAGCACAATGGAAATTATTGTTAGAATCATAACAAATTATAATATTAAAATAGTTTCTAATATCAAGATATACAGTGAGAGAGCTCCAAGCCTCCTGACAAATATGCCTAACTTTGAAGAGAAGCATTCAGAGGAGACAGCATTATCTTGACTTTGTTGTGAGTAGGAGGACAAGGGAAAATGGTTTCTAGGAGATTCCGATGAAACATGGAAATTGAGAAGTGGAGACTGATGCCCAGAAATGAATGTATAGCATCAATATCTTCACAATGAGTTATGAGTCAGAGATGAAAACTGTTTTATCTGTCCCCTTTCCCCACTCCATGAAGAATAGGTTCATGTTTCTATCAGAGTGAATCTTAGCAAAAGACTTTTTGCAAGACAGCTGAGCAGAGTTCTTTCATCAAAGGCTGAATATCCTTACAAGTGCTCTCAACCTCTTTCTTCCAAAGAAACAGAAAATTAAACAGAATATAATATTTAATCCTTACACCATAGTTCCCTTTGGCAAACAGGTTTTAGAAAAGTGAAAAAGGAATCAAGAATCACCTTACCCACATCAGAGTAAATAGTAGTCTGGGCACCAACAATGTATGCATTATGGAAATGATCAGAGAAAAATTAAAGGCATGAAAATTGTTCAAATAAGCAGAGGAGAAAGTGAGAGAGAAAGAGAGAGTGAGTTTGAGAGGAAAAATAACCTAAAGAACACAAGAAAATTACCAATGTACTTCATGTTAAAAGAGTTTACTAAAATATAAACATAAAACATTTTAATTAAATGTTTTAATATTTTTTATTAATTAAATGTTTATTAAAACACAAAATAAATACTACAATAAACAACATGGAGGATGGTTGTTGAAAAGATTGGCTAAATTTTCAGAGAGCTTATTTCCCTTCTTTTCCTAAAAATAAATCAATAATATATAAGTTCCAAGTAAAGTGAAAAGTTTCACTAAAGAATAATATGTATGACAGGACTTAATTTTCAATGCACTAATGCACACTTGTCAACCACCCACGTGTCAAATACCCACTTGTTACAACCACAAATAATGTTGTGTAACAATCACCCTCAAAATCACAGCATCTTATAACATGAATCAATTCTCACCCACGCATCTGAGGAGTTCCTGGACGCAGCAGGATTTGACTCCATGGCCTTATTGGGTCATCTGGGACCAGTGAGCATTCTGCAGCATATTCTTCTCACAGTGATGGCAGGAGCCAAAGGGAGCAAACCCATCTATGTGAGCACATTCAAAGCCTTGGCTCACTTTTCAGTTGAGTTAATTACCTTATTATGGTTGAGTTGTAAGGGTTCTTCACGTATTCTGGATACACACAACCTTAATCAGATATATGAATCGCAAATATTTTCTGGCATTCTGTCGGTTACCTTTGTCATTTTATTGATAGTTTTCTTAAAGCACAAGAGTTTTAAATTTTGATGGTGTCTAGTTTATTTTTTTTTTCTTTCTGATGTCATAACTGAGAAATAATTGCCTAAATTAAGGTCACCAGAATTTTCTCTTACATGTCTTTTTTAATTAAATATTTTGTTATTCTATTACAGGTGTCCCAGTTTTTCCCCCTTTGCCCTCCTCGCTCAGCCCACTCCCCCACATTCCCACAGTCATGCCCCACACTGTTGTCTATGTCCCTGGAACATTCGTACATGTTTCTGGACTAGTCCTTTCCTCTTCTTTCCCCCCTTATCCCCCTTCCCCATCCTCTCTGGTCACTGTCAGTTCCTTGTCTCCATGCCTCTGGTTCTATTTTGCTCATTAGTTTATTTTGTTCATTAAGATTCTCTTATAGGTGAGGTCATATGGTGTTTGTCTTTCACCGAGTGACTTATTTCACTTAGCATAATATTCTCCAGTTCCATCCATGCTGTTGTGAAAGATAGGAGATCCTTATTTCTTTCTGCTGAGTAGTATTCCATTGTGTAATTGTACCACAGCTTTTTGATCCACTCATTTACTGATGGGCACTTAGGCCATTTCCAGCACTTGGCTATTGTAACTAGCACTGCTATGAACACAGGGATGCTAGAAGAAAACATAGGCAGTAAAATTTCTATCCCACAGAGCAATATTTTTGCTGATATATCTCTTACACCAAGGGAAATAACAGAAAAAATAAACAAATGAGACTACACCCAACTGAAAATCTTCTGCAGAGCTAAGAAAACCATCATCAAAATGAAAAGGGAACCAGCCATAAGTTTTCATGGCTGGTGAAGTTATCATATTCACCAATGGTAACTTGAACAAGGGTTTGATCTCCAAAATATATAAAGAACTTACACAACTCAACATCAGGAAGTCAAACCATCCAATTAAAAGAAGGGCAAAAAGACCTGAATAGACAGTTCTCCCAGGAGGATATACAGAGAACCCAGAGACATATGAAAGGATGCTCAGCATCACTAGCCATCAGAGAGATGCAAATGAAAACCACAGAAAGATACCATTTCATACCAGTCAGACTTGCATCATTAATAAATCAGCAAACAACAAGTGCTGACAAAGTTGTGGAGAAAAGGAAACTCTAGTGCACTGTTGGTGGGAATGCAGACTGACGCAGACACTGTGGAAAACAGTATGACATTTCCTCAGAAAACTAAAAATGGAACTGCTTTTTGACTCAGCAATTCCACTGCTGGGATTATGCTCTAAGAACCTTGAAACATCAATTCAAAAGAAATGATATACTCCTACATGTTTTTCTAAGTTCAGTTTTATCTTCTTCATTTAGATTTTTTATTTATTTTGAGTTAATTTTTGTATATGGTGTGAGGAAAGAGTCCAGATTTATTATTTTGCCTGTTCAGTTGTCCTAGCAACCTTTGTTGAAAAGAATACTCTTTTACCATGAGCATAAATGGAGAGTTTATTTCTGGACTCTCAATTCTGTTCCATTGCTCTGTATGTTTAAACTTATCAACTTTACCATGCTGTAACCTTGTAATAAATTTTGACATTGGGCAGTGTGATTTGTACAATTTTTTGGTTGTTTTTCAAGATTTTTTTGGCTATTTTAGGCCCCTTGAATTTCCATATGAATTTTAAGATCTGCTTTGTAATTTCTTCATTAGAAAAGCCAACTGGAAATTCATGTGTAATTTAAAAAATAATAAAATTATTAATTTTATAAGGTATGCTTTCTACCAAAATATTTAATTTCTTTCTTAAATTTTATGTAGCTTTATACTGAATAGGTTTACTCTAATGGCTTACCAGTTATGAACCAAATTGGATTTGGTGTGTTTGTGCAAATGCTGAGGCAGAGTACAAAAAGATGTAATTAACAACTCAATAGACAGGAAATGATTGAAATAGACCAGTGTAGGAATAGTGCTCCATAAAAGAGCACAGAGCACATGTTGGCAGAGGGATGTGTGGGAATACTGTACTGGTGCTTTCAGAAAACTGAGTATTCACTAGAACTCTATGTTAAGTTTGATGATGCAAAATGACTCAAGAGGTAAATGATATTATGAATCATCAGTTTGATATGTGTATATGTTCACATTTTAAAGACTGTTTAAACTTCTGCCTCAAAAATTTAATCATACCATTGCATAAGTATCCTAAATATGATTAATATATAAATGAATTAGTGAATCTCTTTAACTTTGGAAAGAAGTAATATATGAGATATGGTTGGTGGTAGGAAAACCATTAACTGGAAAACCTAACATTTAGTTTCAAAGCATTATGAAAGAAGAAAAACATTGGATCACATCCCAAGGAATATTTTTGTCATGTTGGCCGTAGGCTGAAGTGATTAAGACTAGAAAAAGTACCCAGGTCTCATCCACTAACTCCTCCCTTTTACAGACTAGTAAAAGGGAACTTTTACCTGAAGTTCAGAGATACTGTGGAACTCAAGAGTTCCTGATGTCATAATCAGTGCTATATATATATTTTTAAAACATTTATTTCATTAGACTAGAAGGCTAATGAGAAATCAAAATGAGGGTTGGTAATTGTACAGCAGTATGACATATTTACAATTGAAATATATTTCTGGGAGCACAGGAGAAATGGTGCCTAGGGCTGCTGGTGGAAATTAAGGAAGAAAAGCTTCACGGAGGAGTGGCTGAGACTTCAGAGGAAAGTACTGCATAGGCCCATGTAGGAAGAGTGCTCCACAGAGAGCACAGCACTTGCTAGCACGGGGCTGCAAGGGAGGGAGAGCAATTTCAGGAAACCGGAAGCATCACCAATGCCTTGATGGTGCAACTAAGCAGAAATGAGATTATAGTGGGTTGTGAGTGCCATGCCAAGAATTAAATTTTAATCTTGTGGAGTTCCATTGTAAGATTTTCACCCTGCTAACATAACTGGATTTGTTTCCTTTCTCTTAGTAAGTGTGGAGGGTTGATTAGAGGGGAGTTGAGGCCAGAGTCATGAAGACCAGAAAGTGATCAGTACATTAAAATGGGGGTGAGACATGAGGGTCTAAATCAGGACAGCAGCTACAGAAATGGAGAGGTAGGCACAAATATAGGAGAAACGGAAAAGGTAAAGTCAACAGGACTTACTGAATAATTACATATGAAGCATGAATGGAGAACAGAATGTAAAGCAAATCCACTATTATTATATTTTCAGTTTTTCTACTTCTTCCTATGAATGGAAGGATCATGATATTTATGAGTTTTAAATGTATTTATAATAAATAATTAAAATAGTTTAAACTATCACAATCCTTCTGGAGATGAGGATACTACATAATATTAAGTGTATGATACTTAGTGATGTTAAGACTTGTATTTCAGGGGAAAAGGGTGAAGGGCTTGCAGGAACAAGTATAAAGGACACATTGGATAATAACGGGCGGGTGGAAATGGGAAGATGGTGGTGAGCTCTGGGGGCGGTGGGCTGGGGTGGGTGGGAAAGGCAGAAAACTGTACTTGAACAACAATTAAATAAAAAATAAAATAAAAAGACTTGTATTTTCTGCCTTTCCTTAAACTCAGTCACAAGCATAAGGAAATGGAGTGAGTGAAGCTCCACAGTGTGGAGTCTCATTACTGTTATTGGTACATTTTCTATGTGCATATGATTACTAGGTGAGGAAGAAAATGAGAAATGAAAAATAAGGACCTGAAAGTCTGTCTTATGCCAATTAAACTTCCTCTTTGATTTTATAAAATCACTAGATAAAGCAGTTCACCCTTCAGGGACAAAGTCACATATCACAGATACAAAACAGTTTGATGTAAATATAGTTAATACTTTTTTAGAATTCTGAGAAATGTTGGTCACATGTGCCATCAATGGGTTCGATGTTTTTAGTAAAATGCAGTCAGAGCTGTGAATGAGTATTAAGCAGTTAAGTCTCACATCCTTCCCACTCACTGACTAGCAATAGTATGTAGGGCTGCTACCTTTATAGAGTAATTTCTTCTGGCTTTCACCATCTTATAAGTAAACAAAAATAAATAGTAGGAAAATGAGGACTTCCAGACAAGATGGAGGCATAGGTAGACACACTGTGCCTCCTCGCACAACCAAAAGGACAACAATTTAAAAACAAACAACAACCAGAACTGACAGAAAATAGAACTGTATGGAAGTCTGACAACCAAGGAGTTAAAGAAGAAACATTCATCTAGCCCTGTAGGAGGGGCTGAGACGGGCAGCCGGGGTGGAGAGGACTGGAGGCAAGGTGGCAGCTGGTGGACCCAGCGAGACAGTGGATTGTGGATGGGGCATGGCACACCAGGAGGCTGGAGGACTGGGTGGTCCCACATTTGAGCACAGATAAACCAGGCGAAACTGGGGAGCAGGACAGACATGTAACCCAGGGTTCCAGCGTGGGGAAATAAAGCCTCAAACCTCTGATTGAAAACACCTGTGGGGGTTGAGGCGGCAGTGGGAGAAACTCCCAGCCTCACAGAAGAGTTTGTTGGAGACACCCACAGGGTCCTAGAATGTATACAAGCCCACCTACCCGGGAATCAGCACCAGAAAGGCCCAGTTTGCTTGTGGGAAGTGGAGGAAGTGACTGAAATCTGGCAGAGAGCGGAGCAAGTGCCTTTGTTCCCTCTTGGACCCCTGCCCCACCTACAGCGTCATAACCCAGTGACTGGGCTGTCCCAACCTGGTGAACACCTAAGGCTCCACCCCTTCCTACATAACAGGCATGTCAAGACAAAAAAAAAATGGCCCAAATGAAAGAACAGATCAAAGCTCCAGAAAAAATACAACTAAGAGACAAAGAGGTAGCCAACCTATCAGATGCCCAGTTCAAAACACTGGTAATCAGGATGCTCACAGAATTGGTTGAATTTGGTTGCAAATTAGATGAAAAAATGAAGACTATGATACGAGAAATGAAGGAAAATGCACAGGGACCCAATAGTGATGGGAAGAAAACTGGGGCTCAAATTGATGTTGTGGACCAGAATGAAGAAAGGAACAACCAATCAGAAAAGAATGAAGAAATAAGAATTCAAAAAAATGAGGAGAGGTTTAGGAACCTCCAGGACATTTTTAAACATTCTAACATTCGAATTATAGGGGTACCAGAAGGAGAAGAGGAGAGCAACAAGTGGAAAAGTTATTTGAACAAATAATGAAGGAGAGCTCCCCAATCTGGCAAAGAAAATAGACTTCCAGGAAGTCCAGGAAGCTCAGAGTCCCAAAGAAGTTGGACCCAAGAAGGAACACACCAAGGTACATCATAATTAGATTATACAAGATTAAAGATAAGGAGAGACTCTTAAAAGCAGCAAGAGAAAAGGAGACAATTACCTACAAAGGAGTTCCCATAAGACTGTCAGCTGATTTCTCAAGAGACCTTGCAGGCAAGAAGAGGCTGGAAAGAAGTATTATAAGTCAGGAAAGGCAGATAAAGTGCTTCTCAGATAAGGTCAAGTTAAAGGAGTTCATCATCAACAAGCTCTTATTATATGAAATGTTAAAGGAACTTCTCTAAGAAAAAGAAGATAAAAGCCATGTACAGTAAAATGACAGCAAACTCACAATTATTAGCAACCACACCTAAAACAAAAACAAAAACAAACTAAGCAAACAACTAGAACAGGAACAGAACCACAGAAATGGAGGGTTATGAAAAGGGAAGTGGAAGGGGGAGAGAGGGGGAAAAAGTACAGAGAATAAGTAGCATAGATGGTAGGTAGAAAATAGGCAGGGGGAGGGTAAGAATAGTATGGGAAATGCAGAAGCTGAAGAACTTACATGTATGATCCATGGACAAGAACTGAATGGGGGGAATGTGGGTGGGAGGGGTTGTGCAGGGTGGAGGGGAGTGAAGGGGGGAAAATGGGACAAATGTAATAGCATAATCAATAGAATATATTTAAAAAAATAAATATTAAAAAAATAAAAGGGAAAGATGTTTCACTCAATGGTTGGAAATGCTGTTTTAAACACAGTTAACACAGTTCATTTACAGTAAGATTTCATAGTCTTTACTATGCTAATAAGAGTAGTGAATTGCCAAGAGGAAGACTCCAAGCATTGTACTTTCAGAGGTGCTCACTGAAGCTGTTATCTAGTAGGCTTTACAAGGCTGGGACAAAACTGTGAGAAGGTAAGTCAATAACACAGGATATGGATGTGTACATTTTTCATGTGGATGGGCACAGGTAGGTAGGGCTGCCAGGTGGAAAAGTACCCACCAGAAAAGTACTACTTAGAAGTGTCTGAGGACAGTGTGGCCCTGGGCCCCAGTGTGTCAGGCAAGTTGAAAGGCAGAGATAAGAACCAGCTCTGGATAGAAATCTACAATGGAAACTGAGGATTCACACCTTGAAATGTCTTACATAAAATATATTCATCCATATGCCAAATCAATTTAGGCTCACCCCATTTAGGATTTGCCATTGAAAATGAATCATGAGTGGAAAGTTACAGAGTTTTTCTTTCCCCAGTTTTATACTGCCATGCAATCTATCATTAAGCATTTCATAAATCACAGAACTTTCAAGTCATTTGCAATTTAATTGACCAGAAATCAGTATCCAGATCAGTAAGAAAAAGAAAAGTACTGCTCAAAGCACTGGAGACAGGAGGCAGGGAAGCCTCAATGGAAATCTTCCCTTTTCTATCTGCCTTTTAAACGGACCTCAGTCTTTGCATAATGAACATTCATGGTAACACAACACGATTGCTTTTCATTTTCCGGGCATTTAAGAGACAAATCTTGTGCGCGCACACACACACTCAGTTTCTCCCCAAAATAGCCACATTCTTTTATTTGGTGATTTAATACATTTTTTAATTCAAATAGCCACCACATAACCTAGGCACAATATTAAGCATTTTACAAGCAAAGAATTTTACTGATTTTCTTTTCAATTGCCAAAGAGTACAATAAGTGAATTGGTTAAAGGATATACTTCTGTACATTAAAATATCCATGTATTTATACAAGTGTGTGGAACGGAATTTGAAGAGAATAAAACCAGAACATCACAATAAATAGGATGTGTTCCTCCAGGACAGCAGAGCACACGCTGTCAAGTCTCTGTTTCCAAGGTGCTTCCTGTTCCTCTGAGCTAGGCTCACGTTTCGCACGGTAAGGGCTGGGGGTTAGTAATGACTGGGTCTGAACGCCTGTTCTCTCGAACGTCACCTTTTCTTTGCATCTTCAATAACAGGAGTGGACACGGATATGATAACTTATTTATTTTGAAAAGCCTTTGCCACTTACCAAATTCTATTTATTTCCCATGTCAGTATTTAAAAATGCAGATTCATCTAAGCTCTAGCACCATACAAGAATGAAATGTGTGTGTTTTTGTCAGAACAACAATATTTTATATCATCTGTGTTCCTCTGCTTATACCAATTCTGTTTAGAAAAATTTGCCAAGCTAAAAATAGTTGATCTAGGTTGTCATAAAAAAGAATATTAAATACCTTTGGTAAAAATAGATATATTTAACAAGATTAGAAAAGCAAACAGTTATAATGTCAAAAGAAGAATATAAAAATGTACACAATAAAACACATAAACCAACTTATAAAGTGAAGATAAGGCCACTCTTCTTTTCAGGTTTGTCTCTTCCAAACTCTGAATGTAGTTCTTGTCTTCTAAATGGTAGAAATTTTTATAAGAAATATGGAAAATCCAGTCTTTTTTATCAGCATGACCCAAGTTTGATTTATAGCAACACAGTTTCTTTTTTTAAAACCAAGTTTGTAGACCATAGAACACTATTGTTTATAGATGTGAATATAAGGAAAAAAATTCCAGATTTCTGTGATTTTAGGCCCAGAACATGGAGCTGAAGAGTTAATAAGCAAGGCAATAGAATCACGTGCTCACTTGCACACATTTTGTTTTCCTGTACTGACATTAACCTAAGTCATATCAAGACAACTGAAACATAGAACACAGCTAGCTGAGTAAGTGCACGGTAACTCTGTAACTAGCTAGTGATCTACAACATTTAATATTTTTTCCACGCCCAGAGACCTTTTCTCCTGTCATCTGGGCGTCCCCTCAAGAGAGCTGTTGCACAACTCCTAAATCCGGTTGGTGTCTCCTCTTTAAGAACACACTGTAAATCCTGAAGGATGAAAGGTCCCTGAAGCAAACAACTGAGATTACGGATGGCGATAACGCATCAGTTCTCTAACAGAAGCAGCCGCTGAGCTGGACTGTTCTGGGAGAAGGCTGCGTGGGGAGATGCGTTATCCTCCTGTGTTCCCTCTGCACACACAGTCACACTCCTCATGGTGCTCCAGGGCCACGTCGGTAAGAGATTTATGCAATCCTCTGACACCGATCTTTGGTCTCAGCTGAAGGACCTGGAGGAAGGAACAGTGTAAACCACCATTAAAATCAACCAGGGTCTTTCATTAATGATCTCGCAGACAAGTATAATTTCAGGAAACGAATGTGGGGTCCATCAAAGACCTACACATTTTATTATTTTTTTCTAGTGAAGGCATTATGAATACATTCCCCTGCCTCTCAAACAAAATCATAAATGATCAATTTTTCATGAAAGAAAGACTGTTCTAGTACCAAAAATTTGGGAGGATGATGCCTCAGAATAAAGGACAGTGTTTAAATTGAAAAACTCACTAAGCAATCTCTATGTTACTCATTGAACAACATGAGAGAGGATTTCACCTTAAGTATTTTGGAACCACTACTGCACTGTTAATTTTTCTGTTTGGTAGTTTCTCACACTCATTCATTTATTCACACATTTAACAAATATTTATACTTGAAGCAATGCACGCAAGTACTGCTGTACTGTGAAGAGAAACATGATCACTCTGCAGCTGAGTTAGCTCAATTACGCCACTCATTAATTTTCTTGGCTACACTTCAAGTCCTCTATAAACTTGATGAGATGGATTAGATGTACTTCATAGACATCAGCCTCCGTCACAGCTAACTTTCTGCAGCTGGATCCTACTGTGCAGTCTATGGAGATTTGGCAATAACAATAATGGCTCTATTTTATGAAGTTACTTGCAGCTTGGATTGCTGGGATTTTTAATAAGATATACAGCAAAATAGACACTGATGCTAAACATATTTCCTTTCAACACTGTGACAAAAGGACATAGCTATGTATTCTATAAAAGATAATCTGAGGTCCTGGAAAACAACTACCTATTCAATGTGTACCCCATTTCATTTCACATAATAGAAATAATAAATTTTTAAAATGATGTTTTGATTCTAAACAGACACTAGAGCACACGATAACATGAAGTTGTCTTGCTTGTTGGCTCTCTGGGTACGACACAGACAACTTCACAGAGCAACTTTTAAAAGTTCCTGGAAATTTTCATTAATCCAAAAAGGCACAAGTCAAGTCTTATGACTGTTCTCCTTGAAGATTTTTAAAAATAGAGAATGTATACCACATTTAGAGACTGTGAGCATACCAAAGGTTAATTAGCTAACATTTTTTGAATGCTTATGAGTGCTAGCCACTATAATAAGGTTTTTACATACTTTAACTCACAAGAATTCTGTGAAGTAATTTACAACTACTCCCCCTATTTTATACATGAGTAAACAGAAGCTTAGAGAGAAGTGACATTGTCAGTATTTGTATTTCAACTACACATGAATTATCAGAGTAATAGATAATAATTATATAAAGACTCAAAATATGCATGTTACCAGTCATACATTCTATTCTTTTAGTAACTTTCTTTGTAAAAAGATAAACTGTAAAGTCTTGCAATAACTATAACAGTCAGCTTTTAAATTAGATTTTCTATTACATTTCATAATTCTAGAATAAAAATTACTTAAAATGTATTATTTTAATGTGAAACTCAGCTCAATGACTATTGATTTTATCTTTTCATGTGTCAAGCACATATTTACTCTTTTGGCACAACTTAAGATGGCGTCAAAGTTAACTGCTCCTAAGGTATTTGTTCTGTATCTTATTATCACACCCTTGTTACAAATTGTTTCTGACCAAGGCTAGGTAGACAGATAAGCTGCAATATTGGCATAGCAAAAAATTTTCATTCTTAGCTCCACTTGTATATGCTTTTCCAGTTAGCAGGGAAAAAGAAACCACTAAGAAATGTGAAAGTTAGGCTGCCATATGCAGTCCTGCCCATGATGCAAGGCTATGGTCCTGCAGTCCTCCCTTCTCTAGCACTGCTTGGGTCAAGTGTATTCACCAAATACAATCCCCTGCTCACCCCCCACACATGTCTGTGGAGATTTACAAAGAGCAGAAGAATCTCTTAGTGTTCTACTAGTGATGTTAAAGTCTTGGATAAGAAATTCTAAGACATGGTGGTGGGACCATAATTATTGTTTTCCTTCTTAAGTCTATCTGAAAGTTCTAACCAGAGAGGAGAAAGGCAGACTTGGAAGATGACCAGCAGGTCCTGGATAATATTAAAGATGATAATTTGGTCTTCAGGATGTAGTTTATGACACAAGAAATCAGGTAGAAACATGTCTCACAAAATTTTGAGGGAAAGGTTCAAACTAAAATTACAAGTTCATGAAAAAGTAATCCAGGGAAAAGCTAAACCCAGAAACTATTGGAAAGAATAGATTAGGTACAGAAAGAGGCATCCAGGAACAGATGCACATGTACCCTTGCCCAAAGGGTGCGAAGTGCCCTTACATTTTTGGGTGCCACAGAACCTTGCAGTTGGGACTCATTACTACAGTAAGTCAATGAAATGGAATACTTTCCTCCAAGAACAAGATCTATGCAAAAAAAAAAAGGAAGAATGTGCTTGATGTTATGAAAAAATAAAATTAAATACATGAAAATAAAAAAAGGTAAAAATCATTAGGCTGCTTAAGAATGGAAAAAGGAAACAAAAAGAGTTTATTGTCAGAGTATCCTACAGATCTTTTTGCCAGAAAGAGAATACCCTTCCGACCTCTGGGCAAATTCATTAAATCTTTGTCGATCATTTGCCATAACTGAAGAATAAGACTAGGCACAGAGGGAAAAATAAAGATGAGGGAGAGAGAAGCTAGTTTGTATCAAGGGCTTGCGATGTGCTGGACCTTGTTCTAAGTGTTTTATAGAGATCACTCCTTGAATCCTCACGATAAAGGACGAGGGTTGGAAGCTCACTTCACAGGTGAGGAAATGGAGGCACAAGGGGATTCAGTAATTTGCTCAAAGTCACGTTGCTAACAAATGTCATGTTCAAAACTCTGGATGTCTGGTTTGGTACCTGCGCTCTTAGGCACGACACTTTCTTGTTCCCTAGTCCTCAATTTGGTAGTAACAAAGAAAAATAAGCAATAATTATGAAACAGTGAAAGTTCTCTAACAGAGAGATCTTTCAGATCCAACACATGCAGAAAGAAGGATGAACTAATTATACTGGGATTGGCAGGAAACTAAAAAATGTTTTAGGAAGAGGAAGTATCTAGGTTTATACATATGTAAAGTTCTTGTTTCACTTTTCTGAAAAATCCTGTTTGGGAGATAGCAATACCATTAAGGGAATTTTATTGATAGATAAATAGATAGAGATATGGGCTAAAATGCCTTCTAATAAAAAGTATCTGGTGATAAACACAAAAGCAATAAGAAACTTATTAATAATATTATGCTGTAATATTACATTAAAACATTATAACAATAATATTCTTATATTTTATGAGCCTTTTAATTTTCTAAACTCATTTTTGACACAGGGTTGAACAAAACCCAATGACAGTGCTAGAGGAAACCAAAAGAGAATATTAATTTATTTATATTTGTAGGAACACAACAAATATTTTCACCTTACTACTTAGGGAGGCGGGTACAGCAGAGATAGGTGAAGGAGAGAAAACAGAACTTTTAGGCTCTGCCTGTGCTTCTGCCTTCTCTTTGAGGTGGGATGGTCTTCGAAGTGAAAATGGAAACAATGCTCATTGAAAAGAATTAAAGCCCAAGAAGAGCATCTTTTCAAATAAGTTAAATCTTTAGATTCAAATGAAAGGTATTCAGTGACCTATCACTTCTGATAATATTTTAAGTTTAAGAAATAATTTCATTTCCTGGGTGGCATAGCTCAGTGGATTGACCTCGGGCTGCGAACCAAGGCATCGCAGGTTCGATTCCCAGTCAGGGCACATGCCTGGGTTGCAGGCCACGGCCCCCAGCAATTGCACATTGATGTTTCTCTCTCTCTCTCTCTCTTTCTCCCTCCCTTCCCTCTCTAAAAAAATTAAATTAAAAAAAGAAATAATTTCATTTATTCAGAAGTAATATTAGATGAAGAACTTATTTGCAAAATATAAGACTGAGAAAAAGTCAGGCCTCAGAAATTATGAATTATACCAAATAAAAAACCTTTCCCCCACCCACAGGGTAATTTGATCATTATTAAGACTTGGTTATTGTTGGAGATATGTGTAAGAAGGGTGAAGGAGGTACTGTATAATGTTTCTGCACATCCACATTAGAGATGTGGGAACCTGCACCAGGTGGTCATATAACTAACTGCACACCTAAAGGTAGATATGTGCATATATACAATGCATACGTGATCAACCTCAACCCCACCCAAAGACCAGAGAGTAATGGATTAATTCATTCTGGAAGAAGGCCACCGTGGCTGTAAGCAGTACCCACAGCCTCTCCCCACACAAGAGTCTCACCTGAGACTTTAAAACAGATGTTACAAATTCTGTGGCAACTTCCTGCATCACCCTAAAACTAATGTTATTTGGGGAAAAATTTTACAAGGATAGGATGGAGGAGGATTGGCTTCACCTGTGGACCAATTTATCAGATCAAAAGTAATATACAGAACCAGCATGTAATAAGCTGCTTTAAGAAAGCTGATACAACTGGTCTGGATTTTATAGATCTCAGAATGGTGGTGATAGACCCAAGACTTGTTGCCTAAATAGGGTCCCCAAATATACTCTGTTTGTAAGCGCCTGCTTTAGAAAGTTCAGAATGGAATGATTTCAGGTGGGAAAGGATCACTCAAGTTTAATTCCTATTCTCATTATATCCTTTTATGGTAGGCCATTCAACTCTAATATTAGCCTAGCTTTTAAGGTATTTTAAGTTTAATCTGTTTGAGAACTACTGTATTAAGGTTTTCTTCTGGACTAGCCATCCCAGTTCCTGGAGCAGCAACAAGGCTGGTCTGTGGGCATGGCCTGAGGGGAGTTCCCTGAGCCCCCAAGTTCATGACTATCTACTTCCTGAAACTGGAGTGCAGGCTGTTCCCAGCATAAGGCTCTTTAGAAGAATGCAGTTAGACATGAAAGTAAAACATGAGTAATGGCAGTAAATAGTGCTATTTCTAATCACAGGCTTCCGGTGTGGGATGTTAGCTACTAAAAAATGCTATCCAGCCCTGGCTGGCATAGCTCAGCGGACTGAGCACAGGCTGTGAATCAAAGTGTCGCAGGTTAGATTCCCAGTCAGGGTAAATGCCTGGGTTGCAGGCCATGACCCCCAGCAACCGCACATTGATGTTTTTCTCTCTCTCTCTCTCTCTCTTTCTCCCTCCCTTCCCTCTCTAAAAATAAATAAATAAAATATTTAAAAAATGCTACCCAGTAATTGTGAAGAAAAAAAAACCAGCTAGGAAAAGCCACAGAGAATTGTCATATTTTATACTATTTTATTGAGGTTAAGTATCCTAGTGATGACTACAAGTTAATGGTAGAACTAGGATGGAAACAGGGTCCATTGTCTTCTGGAATGCAGTGCTTCATTTTCTAGTGTAGCAACTGTGACACAATGTTGCTAAAGGGCAGGGCAACCAGGTCACGGGCAGTGTGTGCTACTCTCCCTATTTACACCACCTAACAGATAAGAGTTTCATTGATGTCTTTATGCAATGACAAAAAATAATCATTTGATTTATTAAGCAGATATTTTTATTATATTAGTGGAAAAAATAGAAGCTAATGAAATGAAGCTATACTGAAATGAAGTCAGGAAAGCAGATTTTGGCTTGGTATAATGTAAATGTTTTGTAAAAATCCAAGTGGACTCATCAGGAATTGAATGCTTCTTGATGTAGGGATGCTACACGATCCTCTTGGAGAGATGGTGGCATAGAATTCGGGATATTGTAGCACTAATGAAAACTGGACCCTGGCTGGTGTGGCCCAGTGGATTGAGCATCGGTCTGTGAACCAAAGGGTTGCTGGTTTGATTCCCAGTCAGAGCACATGCCTGGGTTGTGGGCCGGGTCCCCAGTTGGGGGTACATGAGAGGCTGCCAATCCATGTTTGTTTCCCTCCCTTTCTCATCTCTCTAAAAGTACATAAATAAAACATTTAAAAAAGGAAAGAAAAAGAAAATTTAGAGTATGTAAATTCTAATGTTCCCAAGTCTGAAAAACAACTGAGATTAAATATTTTATTTTTCTTGATTCCATAAAGAGATAAAGAGGTAAAGAATCCATGAAAGGTTTAACATGCTATTTGGGAAAATATGAATAATAGGAAGATTGGTATAATTATGAGCATGTCTTCTTGGGATTTATGTGCCCACATTGCCCCAAATGGAAAAATAAATACCAAAGATCTTCTTCCTCCAAAATAGACAATAATTTATCTTCAAGTTTCTCTTTAAAACATTTCCCTTCATATTTTTAACAGTTGAGAAGTTTTACCCATGTTTTATGCTATTAAAGAACATTTTGGTTTTTGTATGAGAGAAAATTTCACCGACTGCCCGTGGTGTACTATCAGAGGATAAGCTTCCAACATCCTTATGTCTGGGTTTTTGAGGTAAACGTCCAATTTTAGAACATAAGAACATAAAGTATTTTGTAAAACTGTGTTTTTTTTTAATGCCACATCATCTCAAACCAAAAAATCATTTCAGATACACTGTTTTGTTATCTTTAAAGTAACAAAACACTCCAAGGAACCCAGAAAGAAAATGATATACCTACCTCATGATATTTTTTAGTAACTTTGCTTGGGACACATTGACACTCATTGCAATTGTGGAGACAACAGGCACAGTTTCCACCACAGCGTTTCACCAGGAGACAACCTGGCCAGAAAATAGTATCGGTTCTCTTTAGTTCTTCCCTTATGGACACCGAGAAGTTACGAGGTGTGCAGCTGTACAATCTTACCTCCTCTTTTAGAAGGTTCAGATCCACCACTGCATGGCATAAAAGAAAGAAAAAAATAGATATTTATGTTTGGAGCCTGAATGTATTTTATTAAACTCTTTTCATAAAGAAATCTAACTATTTCATGAAAAATAATCCTGACAACAACCCTTCTTATTTTAACTAAGTTTTGAAGCTATGCAGCTTGCAAGTTGGACCTTCTATTTTATAGTAAACAAAGCTTCATTATGACTTAGTGACCAATAAAGAGATGTCATTGTGCAATATTAACAACAGAGCCAACAGAACAGTTGAGGGCTATAAATAGGAAACTACAGAGGAAAAAGAGGGCTACACCTTTTAACCTTAGTAAAAAAAAGTAAACAAGGAGGCTATTGGAGGGAAGAATAGAATGCAAGCTGATGAGTACTCTGATTAACAAATAAATGCAATTTTTACAGGCATCAGAAGCTCACGCAATTCACGAAGAACAATGTACAGAAGCTTGTCAACAGAACTTTCTATACTCTTTCTGACAATAAGAATCATAAAATGTCAAAAGGAAATGAATAAAATGAAAGTTTGAAGACAGCTGAGTGGACCATGAAATGAAAAAAAGTGATACATTTAAAAGAAAATAGGTTGTGAGAAAGTGCTGCTTCTGGTGCACTGAGAAGTTCTGGTCTTTAAAATTTAATTTAACTCCGATTCTATTCTTCTTCTATGGACAGAAGAAATGTCTAATGTATAACCATTGTCTCTATTCTTTTAACAAGTTGGTTAACTATGTTGTGCTTTATTCTTTAAAAGAATACCTATTTGTCAAGACGAAACAAAATATCCTTTCATCAGATTATGGCAGTAAATTCTCAAAGAACCATTGTTTTTAACTACAAAATGATACTGCTCTAGTAAAGTTATACAAAAACATCATGTAATGTTTGATATGAATTAATCTATAATATATAAATAGTAGTTTATTATTAGGATAAGCATCTCTAGTATAATTTTAATTGCTGCTTTATAGCTTTGCCTTTTTCCTCCTAAAAATATCCAAATAAAAACAATTCCAACAAATTGAAGAGATTTGGGTAATAATAATAATTCATTGGAGCTTTAGTCCCATCAGAAAATTTAGGTTTTATTAAAATTTAGGAAAATTGTTTATAATATAATAAATATATTTACCTTTTGCTAGTATTGGAAATATTATAACAAAAATTGAAAGAAAATAAGTTATTTTCTGTTTACAGACTGCCTCAAATAATAATCATCACTATGTAATTCAGTTTTAAAAATTAAGTACCACTTTTTCAAAACAATTTTAAAATGACAAAGTAATTACAAATCAAATGCTGATTTTCTTAGTTATGTTATATTGTATATATGATCAAATTTTTCTAAAATGCCAAAGGGAGCCAATGTATTTTTTAAAAATGTATCATAAGTTATGCATATGCAATCATAAATTACAGGACATATAAACTATATGACTGACTAAAACCTTGGTCAAGTTTAGGAAAACACCAAGAAACACTAACTCAATAGGTTCATTTCAACATCTTATTCAGTTAAAAATTATTTTTTCTAACTCAGTAGAAAAATCACTGTTTTATTTAAGTATCTAAAGATTTCCTTTTAATATGAAAAATGATCCTGTAAAAGCTTTTGCATATTTAAGGGAAAATGAGTTCATTCTTTTGAGTGCTATAAAAGGCCAACTTATCTCTAATAAAATTAATGAGATAACTAGGTTAAATGTCACATATTTTACCTGGCTCATTTTGCTGAACTAATAGTATATGTACATATCGCTCTTTTATTGTTTAAGCTATATATGAGCTTATTTGAATCTTCTCTATAGAAGTTCCTATCTGGGTAAGAAGGAAGAAAACCTAAAACATGCTCACACATACAAAAGTCGGTTGCCAAAATTTGCAATGCTCATTTAAGATTTATACTTCTTTAGAATGTGAATGAAGCTCTTAGCTTTGAAAGGATATTCATCTACCTCAAATAGCTTTAAACACACTATTTCATGCAACTAGAAAATGAGACTGTGTATGTTCACTTTAAAATGTTTACTTAACCACAATAAAAGGTTAGATAGATTTCCCAAGTGAACTAAGTTATGATACCTGCTACAATGTGAAAATTTAAACACACTTTCAACTTGGCTTCCACTCATTTATCATGTTTGACACAAAAGTCAAAAGCTCTTTTCAAGTACTAGTTAAGCCTGACTTAGAAAATATGGTACTTTTTTTTCTGTAGTAGCATGGTATGAATGAAAAACCTGAATCAGAAGAAGAAAGGGAAAATAATCAAACAGAAAAACATTAATGCTGTCCACTCTGGGCTGAAAATACATTAAGGATTTTAAATTTGGTAATTTTAAGTGAAAGTTATGCTTCCTGCTTCTAAGGCTTCAACCCATCTAAGTTTCATTAAAATAAGTCCTGTGATTATAAATTGGGGTCATAAATTCTCTAAACACTGTGCAGAATTTCTAGGCAAAAAGAAAAAAAAAGGAAAAAAAAAAGAAACAGGGAAAGAAAGATCATGCCCCAATGCATACATTTTTTAAACAGTTTAACTATAATATTATGGATGTTTTCCTCTGAAAAATATTGGTAAAGTAAAACTCAGCAAATTCCTATTTTCTTTTCAAAATTACCTCCTAACTTGTATTGCAGAAGGATGGTTTTGAGCAAGATGCCTATGAAAGTTTTTCTAATGCAAATTTTCTTGTTTAGATTCATCAATATTGTAAGCTTTACTTAAAAAAGTACTGACTGAAGAAAATATGCTCACATTCAACTGTTAGTTGTTCATGCTTTTGAGATATTCAGCCCAAGAATATTCTATTACTGTAATGCAACCTGAGGGTGGTCTTTCTAAGATGAATGTGGTAACACTGTGATATGTTTATTCTGTGGAAAATCTATTTCGATGTCTAATTAGAAGCTTTTAAACGTTTTACTCCTCATTCCTTTGTAGAAAGACTCTTGGGAGGGAAGTTGGTTTTGTCTATATAGATGTTATCCCACACCTGCGTTTTAGTTTATGTAAAGTTCCAAAAATATACACTGCTTTTCTCACACTTACTGTATGCTTAAAAAGTTAATAGTCTTGGCAAACTGCAAAGAGCTTCAATTTGGAAAGTGCTAAATGAATATTTGAAAGATCTGTTTCAGTGCTGCATGTTTTTAAATATATGCTAGCCGCTGGCTAGATCTTCACTGATCACCACATGAAGAGGTACAGGGCATAAAGGCATATGGCTAGACGGGAGATTTTTAGGCTTGAATCCTGAGATCAGCTGTCAAAAAACTAGACCTGAGCTTAGAACCTGACTTACTCCCTCTACTTTTTACTGATCAACACGATAACCTCCTTCAAATTTGCTAACAAAGGCTCTATTCATGAGTGCTTCAGCCAGACTTGTAGATCTTCATTTTCCTGTTCCGAAGTGGGAGGGAAGGGAAGTATTGTTCGTAAGTTATTCATCAAGTTATTCATCAAGATCAAATCTTATAAATATGTAACAGCTTTCAGCATCTGGACAAGATTCGGCTGCCCATGGACTTGAACACCGCTTTCAAATATCGCTGAAAGGAAACCTCGTCTGTTGGCATAGCAAAATACCATGGTTGGGCAAGTCTGCACATGACCTGCTGAGATTAAAGCTCCTCGTCCTGAAGGGCTGCAACTCTCAGCAGGAAAGGGCAGGAATCAGGTTTCTTCCTGACAAGACTTAGAAGAACAAGTCTGGTGCAATCTGCCCCTGTGAATTGCTCAAATTAACTAAATATTGTTCCTCCTCTGTCATTCCATTCTCTAAAGTGATGCCCGGTAGATTTCAATGTTTCTGACAGACTGCAACAGATTTTTTGATTGCATTATAAATATTCAGTTATTTCTACTTTATTTTCATTTGTGTCTGATATGGATGCTTTCCAATTCTAGCGTTATTAGGAAGTTAGCTAACTTTAGAGCAAACCCAGTTAACAATATTTTCTATTTCTTCACCATGTGGGATTACATTTAATGACCAACTCTTACACTCTTGAAGGAAGATACATGCTCTTATGGTCAAAAGGGATGATTTCAGAAGGAAGCTTGTACAGAGGGAAACTGTCGTGGTGGGGGTTCCTCCTTCTACGCATTCTATCTGGGAAACTACTAGTTTTATTTTATGGTGAGTCACTGCTATTTTTCATGTTATTTAGAAAAGTTTCTAGGCTTTGGAAATAAAAGTTAAGATAATCCTGACCCTAGGAGACATGGTAAATAGTGAACTTAATAGAGCTTCCCTTTTTCTAGCCCCAAACGCAATTTCTTAGCAGCTATGGTGATCTCTCTTGAGTCTCTACATCAATATACCCCAGATATTAGGTTTGAATAAGCGATGATTCTTACAAAATATAACAGAGAGCTTCATCAAAATACTATTTTTAAATTTAAAAAATGGCAAGAACGGTCATCAAAAGTATCCCTTTTAATCTTCCACACCCACTGAGTTATAATTGAGTTCTTTTGTATGTATTCTTACTTAATACGTAAATATGCTCAAATGTTATTGAAGTGGATTATTTCAATTTATTACTGGAGAATTTTAAACTCTACTCATTAGAAGCTATGACAGAAGAATCTGAAACATTACCTGCTAAGAAAACTAAATGAAATTCTAATCTGAAGAGAGAGCTTACCTCTGGATTTTCTTCCAAAAACAAAAGCCTTGCCAAGAAGTTGCCAACCTGGCCTATATAGATCTTCTAAGTCCAACTGCCATCTATCTGGTTCAAGATACCGAATAAGATCTTCCAAGGTACTAAAGGCAGTGACAGCGTTATTAAGCTGGTCCAGTGGCAAAGCGGAAGGGGGTAACACTGAAGGACTCACAGCTTCTGTGAATTGCTGAAAGTAAAAGGAATCTTATGTTAACTGTTTTAAAATGACAATGTATTCCTTCTGGACTTAAGAAGTTAGGTAGACTAAGACTGTAAATACACAGGATGTCAAACTGTGTTCAACTCGAGTTAGAAGTAATTATTTTGCAAAGCTTCATGTAGATGAACTCTTAATAGGTTTTCTGTGCAGTCAATGAGACAGACATTAACATCATTACCACACACTAAGGTGGATGTGTTGCTTAAATAAAAACAAAATAAAAACAAAATGTGTTGCTTAAATAAAACAAAAACATCTCCAGGGTCCAATTATAGACTTACAATGGAAACTATAACACAGTTTATCAAAGTTTTGCTTGTTTTTCACTTTTCATTTTTCTTAATCTGGAAAATCACTCTGTAGTTATGTGAATGAGCATCAAATAAATTAAAAATTGAATATAAAATAATTAACTCATAAAGCATTGTCACAAATTTAGGTGAAATACCTTTGACAATGGAGTTGTTAATCAAGATAGAAAACATCCAAACTGTAAAAGATAACTTTGATAAATTTGCCTAAATTTTTTTTAATAAACAGGTTTAAAAGACAGACACTGGAAGAACACTCTGGGCAACTATATAACTCTCACAGGGCTGGTGTCCAGAGTCTACAAAAAAAGAGACAGATGACTTAATAGAAAATGGGCTAATTCCAGACAAAAAGCCTGAATGGTCAACAGATATAAAAACATGCTAAAATCCGTTAGTTGTCAGAGAAAAGAAAAACAAAATGAGATATTATTTCATGTACATAAGATTTGCAAGCATTTAAAAGAAAGGACTGCCTAGGATTTGGGTAAATTGAAATTTCTCTGCTCTGCATGCAGAAGTGAATATAAATTGCTTTAGTTTACATAAGATCCTGGAGTTGAAGATTTACATGTTCCAAATCCCTGTAATTCACTTTTAAGGTTTACATTTTTTTTTATTTATTGTACATGAAAACATGTGCAATGAGATTCACCACAGTATTGCTTGAAATAAAAAACCTAAATGCCCATATATAGAACAGTGCATCAAAACATATCATTTTAAATGGCAAGCAACAAAGTGAGGCAATAATTTCTATAAATCTTCAATAAGAACCCTTCCCAATTTTTAACATGAACTAAGTGGTAAATCAGAACTGAAATCAAAATAGGCAAAATAAATAAATGAACAAATGCTCAACTTGGTTTCTTTATTATTTTTTAATTTAATTTTTTGTGGAGGAGAACAAGAGCATGAAATAACACAGTTATGTTGATTGATGTTCACTGTAGTATTATTTATAATAACAAGAAGTTGGAAAAATCTAAATTAACAACAGTTGCAATAGTTAATTACACTTCTCATGAATTGAAATAATGTACAAACATAAAAAATGAGGTCCTCTGGAAATTTTATTAACAAAAGAAATAAATGTTTACTATGTAGTAAATGACAAAAATAAAAAGCTATATAAAAATAGTGTTAATATACCAAAGTTTCAACATACATAAATTGAAACAAAGCAAAAAATCAACAGTGCCTAAAATGTTGAGTGTTTATCTATCATTTCAATGAGCATGGGTAGGTTTTAATTTTCTTTCATATACATACCTACACTTTCAACATTTTTATAATAAATATGGATTGCTTTTAGAGCTCAGGTAAAAATAATAACATTTGTTATAATTTAAAAAACTATCAAATCAACTTTTTCTTTTCATTCTCATTAGATCCTGAGCTAAATATGAAAACCATGTACTGTATAAGGCATCCTCTAACTTTGTCTCCTTGCCTTTAATCTTTCCTTATTTCTTTTGTTCTATGCTGCATAACCCTGGGTTAATTTACCTAAAATAAGTTATTACTGACCGTGTGATGAATCTGGATAAATGCCTACAGTGATTTCTCATCTGGAGGATGAAATCCAAATTCCTTCCGCTGTACCCAGGATCCTTACAAAATGACCTTTGTGGACCTTTCTCATCTAATCCTCTACTCATCAAAGACAGGCACATTTTGTTCCAATCAATCTAGCCTCTTCACTAACTACTGCACATCTCAGACCTTGTACTTCCACCCATGCTAATCGCTGTTCCCCTGCTCCCATATGCAAAACTCTCCCTCCTGTGATCCACATAATAAATCTTTACCATTTTTAATGGCCTTTCTTGAAACCCAATTCATGCATGAAAACTTCCTCAATAACAGGGCCGTCATTGTCCCACATATCTCAATTGTGTCCACTGGAAAAACATCCCTTCTTTGGGCTATCCCATGGGCACGCGGCTCGAAAAGCAGAAGCTGCTCTTTAAATTAGGAGGGCTGTGCTCTGGGGCAGGCCCAACGCCTGCTGAAGCTTCAAGGCTCTGTGGGTATGGAGTCCCAGCTGTACACAGAGGGTGGAAAGGTGCACTTTTGTACAGAATGGTTGGCAAAAATGAATGTGGAAGCCTTGGGTTAACAATGATTTTATTCTTATTTTAGACATCTAATTTCCATAATGTTGACATTGTGGTTAAAACATTAGTACTAAGATGTTTCCAATTATTATATCTAAATTTTGAGAGCAAAAACCAAATTAAATACATTCCTATTTATTACCATGATTTTTAAAAAATTGTCCAAGAAATGCAAAATGGCTTTGACATTGATGACAGCTGTGAATGGCAGCTATGTTAGAGGCATAAATGAACAATTATCTAATAAAAATTCCCATTGCTAAATCAACCAATTTAGTTAATATTGGTTAAATTTATAACATGAAAAGGTTAATGCAAAATATCTGCACATTACAAATAATAAGCCAAAATGTATATGTTTATGTAAAGTATAAATGAAGGGTCAGTAATACTGAAAGAATAACTGAGTTTCACTCCTGGCTATGATGATGTAAAACAAATTGAATGTATCATAATCTAAAATATAGAGAAAGCTAATACAGAAAGTACATATTATTCATTAAAGTGTCACAGTGCCCAGTTAGACGTACTATAAAATTGTTACCTAAGCTATTTTCAAGCTTATTTTGCTTTTCACATGTGTTGGAGACTCTGCGTACAGCATTCCTTTTGAAGCAATAAACAGGTCCCACTGAAATCAACACTGCTGAAATAAAGGTGAGAGTATTCATGCAAAAGAAACTAAAACAATATAAGCCTGCAACACTGGATGGACCCAGCATGCACACTTTAGGTTCAATGAAGTATCAGAACCGCAATCTCCTCACATGACAAACTTGGGAGAAAACTACTCAGCATATGTTACTGCAAGCACGTATTAGTTGATGTTATAAACCTGCAAGCTTTTACATATTTAAATTAAAATAAGATAAACTGACAATTAAACACACACACAGAAGTTTGCATCCACCCAGAAAAAACAGGAAAGGAAATCAACTCACTTCCCCTAGATTCAAAGAATCAACTCCTGGACAGAACAGGGGAAGCGGTGCTTTTCCTTAAGGGCTTTCTCATGACCGCCACTCCACCCATCATTTCTAGGAACAACCAAGTCCTTCACTTTCAAAGTTCTGCTTTTCTAGGTTGTCTAAAGGGGTTTTCAGAGAAAAGGGAGAGCAATGGAAAAAAAAAAGGTCAGAGGACAAAAAGTTCTCCTTTTGTTAAGCTTTCATTTTTCCTCTATGCAAAATTCCTCTTTTAGTACAGGCTCAAAGCCTTTTACCCTTTATTTAAGTGTCTAGAAAATTCTAACAATACTTATGCTCGGGCTAAGTGACGGAAATTGGGTTGGATTTTCACATTCCCCCATCCCCTATCTCTTATTAGTCACCCTGAAAATAGATACTTACGTTATAATTTGTTCTAAGACTATTTAGTGGGTGACAAAGGTCAGCAATGAAGAGCACTTCTCGGTGTTCTGTAATGCAAACAGCTAAGTCAACAGCCTCTCACCTTATTAAGCCAGAAAAAAGCTCTCCCGCTATTACCTGCAGGGGAGCAGTGAGGACCTGGGTGGATCACCTAATTCTCGGCTAGACAGACCTTTCAGGTGCATTACTTTGGAAGGACAGATCCTGAAAGAGCAGAAAGGGAACCCAAAGTCTCAGCGCAATGAAGTACCCTGTCAAACCATGCAATTTCAAAATGTCAGTATTGTGTGTTAAGGGTCGCGCACAAAATGAGGTCTTAAACTCCTTGGTGAAAGTCAATCTGATTGACAGCGTGATGTGAGAGAAGAACTCTGATCAGGAGTCAAGGCACCAGCACTGTAGTCCTGGAGCTGCTCATGTGTGGGAAAGAAAATTTGGGCCAGTACTGTAACCCCTCTCGGCCTCCCTTTCCTCCTCTGTCAATGTTGGCTGCTAAGCCCAGTGGCTACGTTTGTTTCAGTTTTTAAATTTCAGAATTCTATGTAATTTTATATAATTGCCAGAGGTACATTTTCTCCACATCCTCGCCACCACTTTCTGTCTCATGTTCTCAGTGGTAGCGTTCTAACAGGTGTTGAGAGGACCTTTTACTGTGGTTCTGATTTGCGTTTCCCTGGTGACCAGTGACTCTGAGCATCTGTTCGTGAATGTTCATGTGTCATTGGCCATTTGGAAAAACTTCCATTCAGTTTCTCTGCCTGTTTTTAATCTTTTTTTTTTGTTATTGAGATGCATGAATTCTGTATGTATTTATTCGGGCTATTAAGTCCTTATCTATCACATAACTTGCATACATTTTGTCCCATTTCCCAAGTTGCCTTCTCATTTGTTGATTGCTTCTTCTGATGTACAGAATCTCTATAGTTTGATGTAGTCCTACTTGTTCGATTTTTGGTTTTATTGCTGTGCTTTGGTATCATTTCCAAAAGATGCTCATGCACTGCTGGTAGAGATGTAAATTTATTCAGCCACTATAAGAAAGTAGTATGAAAGTTCTGCAAGAATTTAAAATTAGAACTACCATATGATCCAGCAATCCAACTTCTGGATACATACACCCAAAGGAAATGAAAATAAGACACGGAAAAGATATTTCTGCGTGGCCAGGTCTACTGCAACATTATTAACAACAGCCAAAATAGAAAACCACCTAAGTATCCATCAATAGATGAATAAGTAAAGAAGATGTGGAACAGTGTATATTACTCAGCCAGGACATGGATGGACCCTGAGGGTATTATGCCAGGTGATGTAAGTCAGAGGGAGAAAGTCAAATACTCTGTGATCTCAGATGTAAAACCTAAAACAGCCAAACTCCTGAAACAGACTACAGCGGTGGTGCAGAGGCCTGGGGGTGGAGTATTGGGGAGATGTTGATCAAATGGTACAACTTTCAGTTAGAAGATAAAATGTTCTGGAGATTTAATACGCAGTACTGTGATTACAGTCAAATACTGTATTGTATACTTCAAAGATGCAAAGAAATGCAATTTTAACTGTTCTCCCCACAAAATAGAATTGATAATTATGTTACAATTATATGACTTGATAGAGGTGTTAACTACAGTGGTAATCATGGTGCAAAATATAAATGTACCATATCAACATGTCTACATCTTAAATTAATACATATTATACTTCTATTATATCTCAATTAAAAAAAAAAGGTCCAGCACAGCTTCAACAAAATATGGAGCTTCAAAAACAAATGTACTACTTAGTGAGCCTGTGGTGAGGCTGAGGTTGCTCTCTCTTTTTGCCCTTAAATCTTCCTTGTTGCTCTAGCTTATCAGTGAATTTTGGGAAACACTCTCAGGTAAAACAAACATAATCCAACACTGACTTGTTTTTTTTTTGTTCAGTCCTGAGAGTACATACATGTTTACCTTGCCTTTTTAGAACACAAATAGAGCTAGAAAAACATAGCTAGCTTATGAATGAAAGGTGCATGGTTCTAAAAATCAGAAGAAAACAGGTTCATGCTTTGAGAGTTAATATCACCATGTTTCAGAGAAATATGCATACATGCCCTGTTATGGGCTGAATTGTGTCCCACTAAAATTCTTGTGTTGAAGTCCTATCCCCCAGTACTACAGATTAAGGCTGTATTTGGAAACAGGACACTGAAAGAGGTAATGCAGTTAAATGACGTCATCAGGATGAGCCCTAACTGGTCCTTGTAAGAAGAGGAAATTTGGACACAGGCACACACGAAGAAAAGACCAGGTGAAGAAGACACAGGGAGAGACTGCTACCTCCGAGTCCGGGAGAAAGGCCTCAGAAGAAACCAATCCTGCTGACACCTGGATTTTGAACTTCTAGCCTCCAGGCCTTTGAGAAAATAAATTTCTGCTGCTTAAGCTCCCCAGTCTGTGGGATGTACTTTGTAACAGCAGCCCCAGAAAACTAATAAATGCTGTCATGGACTTCTCAAGTGAAAAATCTATCACAACAGCAAGAAAAGTTAATATTATACTATGTCCGTTAAATCATTTAACAAACATTTATTAAAAAGCCTATGAGGTAGGAACTGTGAACAAAACAGGCCAAAATGATTACCCTTGTGAATCTTAGCCTTTAAAAATCAAGTATTCTGTATCAAAGGAGAGACATTTCCCTTGCCAAAACATAGCCAAACTGAGAATTTGTTATTATGAATCGCATAAGTAACCCAGCAGTATCACACAAATCCTCATGAGTGTGGACAATAAAAAGTGAACTTAATATAAAAGAATGACTAAAATACAACTACACTTTTATTATTGAAAATTACGTGGTAGCCCCTGTGTTCCGACATAACCACATGAATCTGTTATAAGCTCAAGACAGCAAGTTAAGCTGCAAGAGTAAGTTCCCTTACTGACTTCCGCAGCAGTGTTACTTTTGAAAAAGTCAACATTTTAGTGTTTTTGTATATTAGTGTGCCTACCTTAAACATTTTATGCACTTATTACCATCTTTTCCTTTTAAAAATAAAAAGTTGACTTCTTGCTTGTAATAGTACTATCTGAACTGCTTAAAATTTGACAATAAATAGTTATCTCTAAAAATGCGTAGCTTGTCTTTTTATTAGAATTTTTTTGGTAAGTGCAACTTTAAAAATACAACATTTACAATGAATCTTCTTTGGACAAATACACGCATACAAATGTTTACCTTGAGTAACATAGCAACTGCTGCAAAACTTCTGGGGCCTACAAAGATTTATGTTGCAGCTTTCTTGGCCAAATGCATACAGTACATTTCAAACTGATAAGGAGCCTTTCACTTCATTCATACCTGACAGGAGATTTAGGAATGCAGACTAGGTTTTATTGTTGTAGTTATTTAAAACAAAAGGACAACACAATAATAATCCAGGTGGCGTAAGCAAAGGAGTTCAGTTTATGTTACAGTACTTCTTGAAGGTGTCTCCAATCACATTTATATAACGTCAAGCTGATATACTGTCCATAGTTCTGACTTCTAAAGAGCTGAAGAGGCAGACAGGGCACGCAGACAGAAATGCCTGCCAGGAACAACTGACGGGAGGTTCTGTAAAGACACAAGAATGCCCTGGAACAATTCATTTAAACATGCCTCTTTGTCCTTCCCCTTGTTCTTATCTGATTCATCCAAAAAGTTATCTGGGTTATGTTTTTAAATTATTTTTAAGCCAGCAAAGAAAAGCAAATGCTTGCATTCCTACTCAAGAACAGATGTTTTAATACTGTGTGGGTAATGTGGATTATATATGTAAGTGAGAAATCTTAGGGAAGGTAGCCAATTGTATTCTGATCGCATCTTAATATTGAGAGGTTCTTGCTGAAAGAGCATGGTAATTGAATAAAACTTGACATATCTATGCAAGCCATCACCATGACAGTCCAGTATTAAAAGCTAACAGTGTTTATCAGCCAGCACTTAAAAGCCGTAATTCCAAGGCTCAAACCTGAACCTGAACTTCAAATGCCATGAGTTTCATGGTCTCAGGAAAACCCCGAGCAACAGAAGTATTCTGGCTGGGCCCAAATATGGAAAAAGAGATGACCAGTTTCAACAAACATGTTGTCCTAAGAAAAAATAATATTTATGTTCATAAGCACAGCTTCTTCTTAAACTGTTGGGTGAAGCAACTACTACCGGTTCCATTTTCCTATCAGCAGGAAACCTGAGAACTTCAGCCTGACTACATTTATAAATTAGATATTGCTACCCTCAGATCCTCTGCATCTAAAGTGTCAATGGTCTGCAGTCACCCAAATTACAGCTTTCACCCTAATGCCAACGCCTTAGGTTGGAAGGTCTCAAAGCAGAAGTAGCCAGGCCTTCACCAGGGGGCAGGCGGAGTGTGGGCTGGAGAACCAGTCATCAGAGTTCTCCACTTTCAGGTGAAACTGTGGGTTAGCAGTAGTAACCTATATTGAAAACTGAAATTCCATGAGACGACTAAATAACATAGTCTCAAGCCCATTTTCCACAATGGCATCATTGGGAATCCACAATTAAAGGATTTTTTTTTCCTACCCAGATTTTCAAAATGATTCCTCTGAATCAAAAATGTGACAGGGCATTAATGAGCTGAAACAACGTCTAACAGCTGCACGTGTGTGACACATTATGTGTCACGTGTCACAAAAGCATCACGTGACTTTTCCCTCATCTCATTATACTGAGTGCTCATGGGTCTGCTTTGTTATAATGCTCCAGAAACAGTCGAGGGTACGGAACTTCAAGTAGAAGTGGGTGTAAACTGCTGGAAGAAAAACCCACCTTTGCGAAACAGTTGAATTAATGTTCATCTCAAACCAGAAACCCTAGAAAGAGTTGAATTAATGTTCACCTCAAACCAGAAAGAATTGTTCTTACATAAATTTGTCTTATGGTTCACTATTTAGTCAATATGTCATTCAACAGCTATTAAGGGAAATTTGTGATTTTTTCCCCCTTGCGTAGGGGGGTGCTCTAGCCAAGAATCAGTTCCTAGATTGGTAGATATTTTCACTATAATGTGTTCAATAAGTTAAGGCCCTCAAATTCATTTAAATTTTGAATGTATGAAAGACTTTATTTTGGTTAAGAAACAATGGTTAAGCGTTATTTATTTTAAAATGGCTTGACAGTATAGAAAGAGTAGGAGCAATCGTCGGAAATGGGGATAGTGGTAAAACATCCCTCGGGAGGTTGCTTCGAGGGGAAACACGAGAGAGTCTAAAGGAAGTAATTTGCATGATTTGCTTGTATGGAAGGCATGAAGGTGACCAATGCCTCCCACCTGCACCCATGGCTGAATCAGATGGTTCATTTTTACAGTCTATTCTAATTGATAAGTGGCTCTGCAAATTTTCTTCCTACCTCTACAGATGCTTCTTCTGAGCTCTGTTTGCTGGTTCCTCCTGATCATCTTCTTTATGTGGGAGTGAGTGGTCCAAGGCTCATTGCTTGGACCTCATCTGTTTTCTGTGTACACTTTCTCCTATGGTAATCTCATCTGGTTTCAAAGCATTACATGTGATTTGCATGCTGACAACCATCAAATTCCTATTTATAACCTACACTTCTTGCTACCTCAGTAAATGGCCACGTCATTAGAGGTATCCATCCTTTGTTCACCTCCTCTGCTTGCACCCCACGTCGCACAGCAAATTATCTTGATTCCACCTTCAAAGGGTTAAAATCTGCGATTTTGTGATTTATATCAAGAAATATGTATTCGGTCTTATCTCTGGTTCTGACACAGAGCTCCTAAAACCCTTGGAATTTCCGAAGAGATGAGAGCAATAAAGATGTCCTTTGTTATGTTAATGAGGTGGCTTTTGGACCCCACCTAAAGATAGTGGTTGCCAGAGAACCAAACACATAAAGGTTTGCACTCTTGCTGACCCTCAACCTGCAGGGGAGAGAGAAGACCTGGAGGATGAACCAACTGCCAAAGGACAATGATTAAGTCAATCATGCCTATGTAATGAAGACTCCTTAAAAATCCCCAAGGACTGGGTTCAGAGGGCTTCTGGCTTGGTGAACAAGTAGAGACTTGGGGGGACGGGCGTGCCTGAGGGTGGTATGGGAGCTCTGTGCCCTTTCCCCATACCTTGCCCAGTGCATCTCTTTCATTTGGGTCTTCCTGAGTATTATCCTCTTCTAATACATGGGCGGTCTAGTAAGTAAAATGTTCTTCTGACTTCTGTGAGCTGCTCTAGCAAATTAATCAAAGCCGGGGAGGAGGTTATGGGAACCTCTTATTTACAGATAGTCAGTCAGAAGTGCAAGTAATAAGCCGGACATTTGATGGGCATCCTGAGTTGGAGGAGGGTCACTGGAACCTCCCAATTTGTAACTAGTTAGTCAGAAGCCCAGGGAAATGCCTGGGCTTGCAGCTGGTGTCTGCAGTGTGGGCCAAGGGGGCAGTGTTGTAGACAGAACCCTTAGCCTGTGGAATCTGATACTATCTCTAGGTAGACAGAGTCTGAATTCAATGGAATCGAAGGGCACCTAGCTGGTGTCCAGAGAGGTCCTTGTTGGTATGGGAAAACACTAACTCCACCCTCAAACACTGAAGTTGGTCTAAGAACACTGAAAAAAGAATCTGACAACTTTGCACCACCTCCACTGACACCGTATCACAGGCCAAGCCACCACCTGCAGTAGTCTTCCAACTGCCCTCCCTGGTTTTGCCTCTTCCTTTGTGACCGAGTTAAGTAATGGAGCTTTACACATTCTACCACAAATGGCAGGTAAGGTTGATAAAAACACTAGTTTAACTTTTCCAGAAAATTGTATGCACCTTTAAACATCACTCGTTTTGAAAATGATCTTTATTTTAAACATTCTGTACATTGCTCACAGTGGAATCTGACAGAAGAGGTTTATATAGATTTGATAAATCTCTGTTAACTCATATGCAATCTGAAATCTGCCACTCAGCCTCCCCTGGGGCCTGTTCAGTGTGGTCAGAAGGCCCCCGCTGGCCCTCCCACAGCCCGCAGGTGACACAGATGACACAGACAGGGCTCTCTGCCTCAGAGGAGGGGAGCCATGCCCACCAGCCCAGGTGAATCAAGCTTTCCTGCAATTACATCATGCATGCCTCATTTATGTGTGTGTCTGTCAGAATATATGTTTAAGGTAGGAATGATGGTTTAAAATAAGGGAGGGAAGTTTTTAAAGATTTAGTAAAGTATTATAATCAAATATTTTAATAAACAGTTAAGCATTATACCTAAGAATGATATACAAACGTTATCCCCATTAGATCGAATTTAGTGAAGGTAAAAATTAATTTCTAGAATTTAGTTTATGATTTATGCTGGTTTGTGCTGCATGAAGTGACATTACTGAGTTAGTCAGTGTTCACTGATATCCCCGCCCAACATTCTAACCCTGATATGGCAAATCGGAGCTTGTTCTGCCCCACAGGGAAAATCCGTGTTTCAAACTTCTTTCTCTGCTAAAACAGATTTATATTCAGGAGCTGTTCTGGGGGAAGAAATGAGCATTTCACAACAAGAAGTTCAGTAAATGCAAGTCTAGGTATGCTTATATCATTGCTTATATCATCAATATCTCTATGCTGAGGAACTTAAAAAAAAGTATAATAATATCCTTAGTTCGCATATCTAATTTCAATCTTCTAAATTCTTATTCCATGCCTATGAAGTCTTTATATGAAACGAAACAAACAAAAAAACCCCACCAAAATAACAGGACTGCACTAGTCAGGTTCATGTGCAACTGTTATTTTAATAACAGTGAGTGGAATTGTGTTAAAATCAACTCCTATAAAAGCAACCAGTCACCCTGCAGTGCTCATCTTGATGATGGAGGAAAATACGAATGACAATTTTTTTAATCAAGTGCTAGGTCATTTTCTTTTACATCTTTAATCACTCTGTGATATTTGTGATGCTGTAAAGTCTTCAGTGCTTGTCCACAAACGGGAACCGCCTCCCCAAACAGAGAGTGGAAGCAGCTGTACGCTCTCTCACCATGTTGTTTTCATGGTGGTCGCTACACTAAAATAACATTGTGCCAAGTGGTCAGAATTCTGGGTAGCTGAAAAAAATAACCCAAGGTAAAAAGAAAAAAAATAGAAGAATTTTGTGAAGAGTTGTGGCTGCCATTCACAAACACGCCTGAGAATCCTTTCCTTTTGTTCATATAAGCAAGGTATGGCTTGTAGAACAGGGGCAGATTCAAATAAAATCACTCCATAATCTGTACTATGCTCCCATGATGTGCTTGCACTGAGGGGGTGAGGATGAGGAACCCGCTGTGAGGTTCTTCTGTGTTGTTGGACAGACCTGCACCCCGTGGGTACGGACTACAGCAGTGGTGGAAGTACGTGCTGTGAGCACAGTGAATTCTGCTGGAACAACTTAGGGGACTTCAGAGAGAAGACGTAACCTAAAGCTTAGAGAATTAGAAAGTACTTATACAAATTAGAAGGGAGAAGCACTTCAGATATCCACAAAGAACCTACATTTGGGGGTGGGGGGGACAGTGCTGACTCAGGAGCAAGAGAAAGAGTGTGGCTCCAGCGTTGCCATTGCTGGGAGAGCAGGTGATGGGAGGTGAGGCTGTGGAGACACTGTGTCTGACTAGGATGCCTTGTGCATGCCAAACTATGGGATTGAGACTTACTCTCAAAGCAGTAGGGGAGTCAAAAGAAATTTTAAGGAGGGTGGGCTACATCAAGTTTTATTTATTCTTTTGGCTCTCTATATCTAGTTTATATGCGGTGTCTAGATTAGGAAAGAAGGGAATGCAAACTCTAGTGGGAGCCATAAGTAAGGATTTGGAATTTGAACCTTTGGCCATGCTTTTTCCCTTTGTCAGAAATTACCTATCTCCCCTACTAGTTAACCTTTCCAGATTCTATACTATTCTGTTCAATATCTCTAGCACTACTCCAGATTGAAATCATTGTGTATCTCTCTCTCTCTTGTCTATAATGTCTCTCAGGGCAGAGGACAAGTCTTATGTCTCCTGAATTATATTTGGTCCCCATTAGCTTTTAGGATCTGGCAGAAAAAATATTAATGAAATAATAAAAAGTAGTCTTTATGATCAGCACAAGGAGGGTGTCAAAGTCTGTGACTGCTGGTAGGATCAACAGGGATTGCTGGTTGATGGACTAGGGAGGAAGAGAGAAGAATCCAGCATGCCATTAAATGAGAGAATAGGTTGACAGTGGCATAATTACCCAATGTAGACAAAAAAAGTAAGTATGGAAGAAGGAAGAAGGTCCAGGTTGGGTTATTTAGGTAGAGGAGTTGTGGGACATTTACATGGATATGTGCAATGGGCACCTGCAAATCCTTCCCTGTTATTTAATGGTGAAGACTGGATAGGGAGAGGGACTGATAGTCATTTACACATACATGTTACTCAGTGCCATGGACTACGAGGACAAATAATGTGAGAAGATGGTCAAGGAGAGGAAATTTAGGTTTTCCAATACTCAGACACTGGGCTGAGGCAAAGGAGCCAGCATCCATGCCGGAAACAGATGAAAGGGGCTAGAAGAGAACCTGCAGCCCCTGGAAGCATCGGTGAGTCTGCAGTCAAAAGAGAAGTGCGTTTTGAGCCATGGACATGGATAGCAAGGTCAAAGTGATGAAAAGTCAGGAAGGAAGGATACAAACAGGCCACTGTAGTTACCAAAGAGGTGGTCTGTGCCCTTAGATATATTGAGGCTTCACTGAAGTAGGTAGGGAAGAAAGAGGCCTTTAAGAAAAGGAGGCTACATAAAAAGGGTGAGTAGAGCTCATTTCATTAAGTTTGACAGGGAGAAAAAAGAAGAAAAAGGAATAATGGGTTAATGAGATGGAAGATTAGAAGAAGGCTTAATATAATAAGGGGATAAATCTGTGTATATTTGCAATCAGAAAAAAGGAGGCCTAATGAAAAGGAATTTGAAGATAGAGGGGACTTAATAAGCACTGTGGCAAAGATAGAGCAAAGAATGTCTTGTTCATGAACTATACAGAAGAGAAAAAAATGTCACAGCATTTCTGAAGGATGATTTGATAATATTTTCCACAAATATTAAAATTTCCCATTTTCAAAGCTCTTATGCTTTTATATTCATAATTTTATCCTAAGAAAATAATCACAGGTACATCCAAGAATATCCATTGTAATGATATTAATAGGGAAGAGTAAAATTAAAATAAATTTAGCCGTTCATAAAAGATGGTTAAATAAATTATTACACGATATGTACAAATAATAGCTTATTATACTGTCAATGATTTTCCGTGTACATGAGAACAATGCAGAAATGAGCTCTAACAGCTTAGAGATATCATTGTCCCTGTGAGCTAAATTATAAAGCAAATAAGACGTTTACATTGTGCATGAGAGGCTAAAGAGCAACCAGTCTAAGATGTTGTTTGTTTTTCCTTAATTTAAGTTTAATAAACACCTAAAAATAGACTCTTCAATCCTCTCTCTGATGTTCCAGACACCTCCTAAAGGAGAGCCACTAGCATTAAGTAAAGGGATTACTGGACAGCTTTCTCAGAACCAGTGAAAGAGCTGTGATTCTAAAAACAGAAGGTACAATTCTCCCCACCAGGATCAACTAATCAGATTATTAAAAGAACCAGCACTTTCTGCATGTAGCATCTAAAGCACAGATCAGGGAAAGCTAAAATATTCAGAAGATGCAAAGTCACAATTAAGTTTAATAAAGCTCAAGGTCAATTTATATGTGCCTTCCCGCATTTTGTTTCTTCTTTTCTTTGCTCTTTATACTACTCCTGTATTCTGTCATACTTTGTTCTTAATGTCTAATGCTCTGGAATCATCTTTATTCCTCAGTCCTACCTTGCTCTCTAAAAATCTGCATTGCTTCATCTGATTTCACAGAGGGTAACGAGGAGAGAAAAATGTGATACTGTTACTGTATAGCTAAGTTGGTACATTCATAACTAATAGGCTCTTAATTATCCAAGGATCATTTGCATGATGCATATTCATTTAATTATTCAATGTACCGAGAATGTAATATGGGCCGGACACAGCAGTGAACATAAATACATATCTCTCCTTTATGGAGCATGTATACTACTGGGGAGAAAAAGGCTGAAAACTATAAACATACAGAATACGTTACAGAAAAAAGTAAAGCAGGGAGGGGATAAGAGAGACAGAGATGACTTTAGTGAGAGGTGATGTTCAAGCACAACTTTAAAAATATGAGAAGGTAAGTCATGTGGCTATCTGAGGAAGATTATCCTAGGCATATGGAATATCAGGGCAAATAATCAGAGGCAGAAAGTACACCTGATATATTCGAGGAACAGCAAGGAAGGAACACTGGCAGAACTGCAGGCCAGAGAGAGAACTGGAGGCCAGAGGAGGCCAGATAACATGGGACCTTCTATGGTCACTGTAAAAATTGAAAACTGACTCTGGGTAAGTGGGAAGTAGAACTGCAAGGTAAAATACAGGATACCCAGTTACATCTGAATTTTGGATAAACAACAAGTGATTTTTTAGTGTAGGTATGGTGCAAAAGGTATACAAATAATTCACTGTTGATCTTGAAATGAAAATTTTACTGGGCATCTTGCATTTTTAGTTGCTAATTCTGGCAAACCTAGTGAGGAGCCATTGAAGAATTTTAAGCAAAAGAATACTACCTCACTTATGTTTGAAAAGGGGCAAGCTAACTGCCATACTGGAAATTCAACTGCAGAAAGGCAAAGGTGGAAACAGGGAGGCACTTAGAAGGTAGTTGCAATAATACGAATGGAAAGGTCGAGGAGACAATTGGGTATCTAAGTGAGGATTTCTGTTTAGATATAGGGGCTGGATGTATACATTTGGAGCCCATGGTTTCTGGATAGTACAAGAAGCCATGAGATTGCATGAGATCACCAAACAAGTGAGCATTAACTCAGAAGAGGTTAGTACCATGGTTTCCAAGTCTAGATAAAGGAGGGATTCCAAGTCTTGATTAAAAAAGGGAACAACCCTAGGGACCGTGCCATAAATCCAGGTCAGAGAAGGAAAGGGGAACTCAGTAAAGGGGCTAAAAAGGAGCAGTCAATGAAGTAGGAAGAAAGTGGAGAGTGTGGTGGTCTAGAGACCAGGGGAAAAGTGCTCAGTGAGAAGAAATAAAGGGACAGCTGTGTCCAACACTGATGACAAGTCTTCTAGGAGGGCTGAGGATTCTTCACTGGATTCAGCACCATGCCTTCACTGGACACCTGAACAGGTGTGCAGTGATGGGGGTTAACAGCTTGATGAATATGACTTTAGGAGAGAATAAAAGGAGACCATTTGGAGACAGAGAACATAAAAAAAAACAATAACCCTTCAAGGAGATGCTGACAAAGACACCAGGGAACAGAAATGGAAGTAGAATGAGGATGTGGGATCATGAGAAGGACCTATTTCTCTTAAGATGGGAGAAATAACAACATATTTGCATGCTGAGGGGAATTGACCAATAGAGAGAAAGTCAAAAAAATTATGATGATGATGCAGGGTAGAGGAGAGTGTGGAGCACCCCCTGAGTAGAAATAGGCAAGAGGAGATGGCAGGGATGAAATTAGGCAGGAATCTAATTCCCCAAGGTTCACTCAAGGCCGCAGGGAGAAAGGTTCAGGCACCATGAGACAGCTGGGTATAGAGCATGGTAAGAGCTTGTGCATGTCCTTTTCTCATTGTTTGTGTTCTTGTGATAAAGGAAGCAAAATTATCATCTGGGAGTGGGGATGGGAGAAGTGATTCTGGAGGTGTGTAGAAAGAGAAGGAATTGTAAATTGGTGGTCTCAGAGAGTAGGAAGGAGGATGGACAAATTAACGGTAGAAAGACTGTCCAGCAGCCCCACAGAACATTTCAATCTAAAATAAATGCCCTTTCAGTTACAATGACAGCAGGATTTCCTTTGTGGACACCATTCGTCGTGTTGGGTGTGATTTTGTGGTTGGGTATTTCCAGAGCTTTCATAATTCTGGTGACCTTGCCAGTCATCTCAGGTGAACAGTCCCCAAAATGAGGGTTCAAAGTAGGCAAACGCCGTGGCAATGAAGGCAGAGAAAAGCCCAGAGAAGACACGGAGCACAGGCCCAGTGGAGAGCCCAGGGTCTGCAGAGTCACTCCGGCCTCCGAAGAGTTCTGGGATCGGTGGGGCTTGCTGAGACCCTTTCAGAGCTTAACTATGAGAGATTCAGCAGGAGTCTCTACTAATTTAGTTTAGAGATTTTGAAAGACAAACTGATACAAAAGTTTGTTATAAAAAGAGTTAAATTTTAGTATCAGAAACTCAGCCAGGTCAAACATCTTTATTTGAATCCAGCATTTGGCTAATTTAGTCTCCACAGTGAATTCATTATGTTACTTCTTATTCAAGGTGAAAAAAAAAAGCTGAAATTAAAATTCTAATTTTAATCCTTTTTCTCACTAGCCTCAAAGGAGAATATTTGGTTGAAAGTTTTAACTTCATGAGGAATTTGAAAATCTCAGCACAAGCAGCATAGTTTTAGACAAACCATAGCTTTAAAGAAGATTATTATCAGACTTAAATAATCTTCTGATAACACTAATATGCACGCAATAAACACAATGCTACATTTTTAAAACCATTTTTCAGAAATGGTTACTTTAATTTATCTTTCTAAATGTCTTTGCTGTTCACTGCTGTGGAAATACTTTCCAGTTTCTGATGATTCTATGCAGAGTATATGGAAATAATTATATACTAGTACCAGCACAACTGTGGTTTTACATGCCCTGATAAACTGTGGTTGCAGCTTGTGTTACTGCCTCTCACAGTCTAGGAAGTGGTTAGTGTTGTTTTGGGGTTTCAAGTGCAGACTTATATAATTGTTGATACTCGGCTAACCTCTTTCTTTGATATGCAGCACATGATATAATCCTGTGTCAACTGGGTAATGCAGTTTCTCAGTGAACTTTGAAAATACTTAGGTTTTATTGAGTCCACTGTTACAACCTGAAAGCATTTATTTCCTGTGCTAGCAGACTGGATGAAGTCGGTAAGATGTGAGGTTTCCCCTTTAACCAAATACAGAGTGTGGACAGAAAAACTTTTGAATTTTAAACAGCTGTCCCAAAAGTAAGTGTTCCTGATTTCACTAAACAATAATGTACAAAATAAGGACGAGTCCCACAATTCCTCACTTGGAAAGCATGCACTCTGAAATGGTAAATAATAACACAAATTTATTTTTCAAAATATGTAAATTTTTACATACAGGAAGATGCAGATAAAACAGAGGTGTTAGTGGAGGGGTGCAAAGACTGGCTATAATCACAAAATACTTTATGAATGTAGCTAGCAGAGCCTGTGAACATTTTCTAAGCTCTGCATGGGCGTATATGGACATGTACACACACACCACAAAAGAAAAGCTTCCCCTACTGAAAATTAGGTCGCTTGAAGAATAGCTGACAAAAGTGAGAAAGTGAAGAAACTGAGGGTATATTGTTTAAAGTAATCAAGAATTTAAAACTGAAAAGAATATTTTGAGGTAACACATCATCATGGAAAGAACAGGGAACTTTGAATCGGAGAGCTGGGCATGGACCCTGGATCCACCAATCATTTTCTGTGTGTGTGATCATTGGCAAATTACCTATTTTCTCTGTGTTTTAGGGTATTTATCTGTAAGACAGAGATAATAATATGTAAGCTATCTAATTTACAGGGTTGTTTTGAAGCTCAAAAAATATGAGATGATGTGAATAAATACATTTTATATGGTACTGAGTGATTAGTAATGGAGAATGTCAAAATAACTGCATGTAGTTTTAAAAGAAAGTCATAAAATTATTGCATGCTGTTTCAAAGGAAAGATTAAGACCAGTAAGAAAGAGGGAGTTAAGAGAAGAAAGAGTTCTGCTTAATACAAGAAATAAATTCCTAAAAGCAATACTGGTTAAATATGGAGCAGCCTCCGTAGCTAAAAGATAACAAATTCGTTAGTTTTGTGCCAAAGTCACAAAGTCATTTTGTCTGAAAAGCAAAGGGATTATGAATCAGATGGGAAAAATGCAAAACTAAAGGTTTCTTCCAATTTTGAAACTCTATAAATTTGAATAGAGTAAAAATATTCAAATATTAATAACACAAAGTGAATCATTGCCCTAAATTGGCCACCAGGATACACTGCTTTGTGTATTGCAAATTTTACCCAGCCCATATTTTCTAAATAAAAATAGGAGCTTCAAGAATTAAACACAGAAATTTATACCAATTTTTACTGTTTTTGTACAATAATTACCTATTAAAATAAGCATGTTAATGCATGTGAAAGTGTGTATAATTTGAAAGGCATGACAAATTTAGGTGTAGATATTATGTAAGACATAGGTAATTAAATTAATTAACAGGGTGAGAACTTGGCTATTTTTTATTACTTCATAAGGCCTGAGTTCTTTTTTCCACATTTAAACTGCAGTTCCTATGTGAGCATCAATTTTACACCATGAAGGTGGTGATGACTTCTCAGGCAAACCACCAAGGGTTTTCCCAGGATCAGCATTCACTTAGGCACAGGGCTGCTGCTCCTGGCTGTTGGCATTAGGACTTCGGTTTACCACACAGAATGCAATGGCTGGCAAGTTTCCAGCCAGTGCTACTTAAGACTGTGCTATTAGCTGCCACAGGAACATCTGTCTGCCCCAAAGCATCCATGGAAGTTATTTAGCACTCCTTCATTCACTTGAAATTTGAAGCGCTTACTGTGTGCCAGGTACTCTGCTAGGAAGTGGGACTATAATGGTGAAGGAGACAGCGTTGCATCACAAGGCATGCAGATGAACTGCAGCCATACCTGCCAAGAGCTGAATTACTATTGTTGATGTGTTCATAAAAAAGGGTTATTTAAAATAAGGCTTGAATTCTGAAGACTTGATTCATGTGTCAACTGGGAGAAAACTGCTAAATACAAAGTGGGGCAAACAAAAGTTTTCTACTTGTTATATAAGGCTTTAAAACTAAGTTGTACGTGTCAATTACTTAGCATTATGTATACTCCAACAGAATTATTCTAAAAGTAATGAAATATGTCAGAGGTGGTAACATTACAGAGGTGCAATACAGAGGCAAGTCTTAAGACATGAAAAACATGGATGCACTACATAATGCATATGCCTATGGTAGCAACGATGGGACACCTGCTTAGAATGGTCCTGGAAGCCTAATCTCCATTTGGCCATCGACTTTTTCCAGCCTATTTCGGGAAGGCCTGGAAACTTTGATATACCTAATGAAAGCCTCCGTTTATTATTCATAGAGATCAAAAGGGATATATCAAAAGTAGTTTCACCATGGTTAACATCTGTAAATATTTTCTCTCAATCCCACGGGTCAAGGAAAAAGCCTAGCGTCTTGGTCTATGCTTAACACAAATGTGACAACAGGCTGAAATTCTTAATGCTCTTAATTCTTAATGCTCTTGAAAGTAGAACATTTGGGGTGGGTGGGTGGGGAGGGAGGAAATGATTAAATACATGTTAATATCCATTAATAAATGCTAATAATAATTTGCAATTCATAAAAAAGAAAAAATAAAGATTGCATTGCATCCACCTCTGAATATGTGAAGGAAAATACAATTGCATTAATACAACTTATTCATGATATGAATAAAATGGCAGTGTGTGTGTGAGACACATGAGCCAATCTGGAGCCAAACTTAAAAGTAGCACTCCATGAAAAATATTTAGCTGTAGTAATTTAGCATTTCGTACATCCCAATTTAAGTGTTCTGAAAGTGTTAAAAAACATTTGTAGCAGTGACCTTACACAGATGCAATACAAAGGTGAAAATCACACAGCAGATTTTTTTTTTAAGAAAACAAACACGTCAAGACCGGCAAACATAAGAAGCACAGCGGAAAAGGTGAGCTTGCACGAGCAGAGAAATGTTGTGAAACTACAGTATCTCTCAAGCAAAATGTCTCAATTGAGTGACAAGTTATTTTTACCAAAGATGTTTTATCTTCAGGCAGAAATGTCATTAATACACAGAGTAAACACCACGAAAGGCCCCATTTCATGCACTGTGCATCGTTCGGGAAGCCCAGAGACCTGTCCAAACAATGAAAAACTGCACTTTCTAAAACTTTTAATCTGTGTTTCCTTTTATACCGTGGAGAACACAGAGAACAAATTCCGCACTCCCACAGTTGATAAGCACCACCCTGAGACGACTCTCCATAAACTGTCTGGCCTCTTCTTTGGTTTCACTATAGATGTAACGAGAGCTGGAGGGCAGGCAGGAAGCAATCTCCTTCACTTTGGCTTTTGCCCCCTGGCACCAAACAGTTATGAGGGCAGGTGGACTCTGGCTGTAGATTCAAACACCAGTAATTGAACCCTAAATTCATGCACTAAAAGTTGGTGAGTTCTTCAAAAGATTGGTGGGTAAACACCAATAGTGTTTCATTGCAAACAAATTGTCCATTTCAACATTATAGATTATAGAATATATAGGAAGCCTCCAATAAATAGTTCCTATGATTATTAAAGCATCAGCATAATTCTGAAACTTGACCATCAAGAATAAGTTCTTATGAGGAGTAAGCTCTGAATAGGCCAATGCAGACAGAAGACCTTCAATCCAGATTTTCTAAAATTCATTTTAGGTTTCACAGGTTATAATGGAAAGTTTATTTAAATATTAATTTGGGAGATTGTTAAGAATGGATTTTTACATATATAAATATAAAAATTTTCCAGAAAAGCAAGTGGAATAGCCAAAATATGTATTCTTTCATTTACAAATGATCCATCTTTCACAATCTAGATCAGATTTTTTACAAACTCAAGTTATGACATATTTAGTGGATTGTGAAATCAATCTAATACATTGTGACTAGCATTCTTAAAAAAAGAAATGAAAAGAAAATAACACTGATTTCATATATTAAATATTATCTCATAATACATACATATGCATATATTTTAAAAATGTGATCATGTATGTAGTGCATGTGTGTGCACATGCATTAATAATCATGGTGTAAATTTTTTTCTTATGGTGGGGTCTTTGTCAGAAAGTTTTAAAAATACCAATTTAGGGAGAGAGCAGAACAGGCTGATTCTTGGAATCAGAACAGGCCAGTAAATCTGACCTTTAAAAAAAGGCAACATTTTTTTCACCACTGCCTGCCAAATACTGAGCTAAGCATTTGGTATTTAATCCTCACAACAATGCTGCAAGGCAGAAACTTTTGTCATTCACAGTCTGTGGTTAGGGAACCATGCCCTGCGTTGTGCAGGTAAATTAGTGGAAGAGTGAGAATTCAAGTCAGATCTACAGCACTCAAGGCCACAAGAACATAAGACTGGCCTCAGTAACAAATGTTGGTCAAGGTCAACAATCAAGAAGCTAAGGACACCTCAGTAAAGACCAAGACCTTAGAGGAGCAAACACTATTGATAACATAGAAGATATAATTTGTATAATAAAATAATTATATTCAAGCCTTCAGGACTGTGTATTATGATAGCTTGTATGGAAAATAAACCAGGGCCCATTTTAAGCTTGATCTGTTCATGGTCATAGGGGTGGCAGGTGGGGGTGGGGGGTGGGTAGTGATGCACTGGGAAAGCTGAAGCAGTTTTGCTGCTTGTAGCTTACAAACTCAACCACACCTTTTCTTTTTTGCAAGAAGATGGTCAAATCAGAGCAAACACTGTTAGAGGAGGTTGCCCTGTAGTAGTAAAATACCTCATTTAAAGTAAGGAGTCATTGTAACTTCAAGAAGAATTAAAAAACAAAAAGCAAGGCATTTTCCTAAGTAAGCATCGGTGGTAAATAAAGTATAGATAAAACTGTCAAGACAAGTACAGACAAGTCAAGAAGTAGATTAGGATAAGGGATTATTTAGGAAAAAGAGGAAAAAAATAAAATAAAGAAGGAAAGAGGAAGGAAAGAAGGAAGGGAATGGAAGGGGAAGGAGGGAAAGAAAGGACCTTGTTTCTCCATTACTTTGGTGAATACTAAATATTTTTCATAAGCCATTTTTCTTTTTCAATAAGATAAAAATATCTCCTCATATATCTTCATCTGAAATTCTGTATAAAGTATATCCTACTAGTAGAAAACTCACTCTCCCAAACTCCAATAACTAGGTATCACACTATAGTCTTGTAGTTTGAAAAATAATACAAGTGAATCCCTGGAAAAATTATATAGGAAAAGAATAAAAATGCATTAAATGTCTACACCATGTCAAGCATATTGTTAGCTACTTTGATATACATACCAAGGCAGTTACCAATTACCTTTCTACTGACCATATGCTTTTAATTTACAATTTTCCAGTGACACACTATCAGGAATTATCAATATCAACAATGATCAAAGGACAACAGCCATTATCTGAACTGACCTTCTCTTAACTGACCTCTTGGTTTGGTAAGTTTCCTGTAGATGCAAAGTATACTGACCCATGACACCCACATCACAACACATGCTGTCTGTCCTGCTTCCACCAGTTGAACTTAACACTTAACCCAGACGTAGTTGCATTCATTCCCAGAACTACTTTTATCAGTATATTTGTTATTGTAATTTAAATATTATGTAAATAGCATGTAACCTAATTAAATATGAGTTGTTTTCTTTTGAAAACTTAGATGAATGCTTTGGAAGGACTCCATACCAAATGAGTTACTATAAAAAAAAAAAACTGCTTAGGTATGAGAGACAACTCTAAAATATAGGAGAGAAAATCTCATAAAGCTCTAGAACTCTGTGCTTAGATTGCTTTAAAAGGTATCTTTCAGTTCTCATATTTACTTAAAGAAACCCAAACTGAAAGTCATAATAATTTTGGCTACAACTTTTGGAAGAAATACAGCAGAACTCTAATCAGCATATCTCTACTTAAAGAATAGGTTTCGGCTCTTACTGAAGAGCAATAAAATTAATTTAATGCTTACAGATTATGTGTATCTTTTAAAATAACTTTTCCACCTCAATAGTTAACTAACAATCCAGTTGTCAATCCCCAATATGTTCATGAGCTGGCTTCCACTGAATCCTAAAAGTAAAAAACTTAAAAAAAAATTGAAAAAAAATCACACATATTACTATCTTTTGCTTTTGAAATAGTTTCGCTTTTACATATTATACAGTTACACATAATATATATAAATACTCCTACATAAAATACCTGTTGGAACCAAATTATATACATTTTGCATGAGAAGAGATTTAGTAGCACTAAAGTCATTAATCTGTTCTAGGGAAAGGAAGGGCTTTTTAAGCAATCAGTTCTGAATCTTGACATCAGTTTAAAGCTATAGATTGTATCTTGAGCTCTTAGCATCCTAAAACTTCATTAATCTCTGTCCCAGAAGCTGCAGATCTGATTCATGCATTTATTTATAGTGACTATTTATGTTCCACACATCCACTATGAATGAATCCCACATCAAAAAAAGTGATTTGTGGCATTATTTTTGATTTCGTAATCTTTAATTTATGATAGGTGTTCACTCTAAGCTGCAAAAATGGTTCTGCACCATGCTTTAAAATATTAGATAAAGAAGATTATAGGCTCACCTAATTCAGAATAAAATTTTTCCTCCTAACCTAAATTGATATTCTGAAGCCATTTCCTGATACAAAATGCATGCTCTTACTTGTTATTCTTAGCTGTACCATTTAAAAAAGTTTTAAACTATGTGTTAATTAAACATTCTTTTGACTTTTATTTATAAAAGTCTTTTCATATAGCCCTTTTATTTAATATCTTCTATGATGTGCATTTTTATTTTTCAGAATTTATTTTGAGGTTGGTGGATTGTATTAATGTCCTTTCCTAGGTTGTGATATCGTACTACAAATAGTTATGGTAGGATGTTACCACTGGGAATAATTAGATAAAGAGTATACTGGATATTTCTTACAAAAGAATGTCAGTTTATAATGACCTCAAAATAAAATGTTAAAAAATCTTCTTATTGAGCAAAAGTTGATTAGGAGATATTATATACCATGTTTGAAATTCATGGTTTGACTATAATTTTTCCTATTTACTCTAAACCTCAGACAAGTTGCTTTTTTTTTTTTTTGCTCTGAGCATACTTCCTCCTAGGTAAAATGGTGATAATTTCTCATAGAGTTATGATGAAGAGTATATGAGATGATGTATATTAAGAACACAATATAATAGTAGGAATTCAAGGAATGGTGTGTACTATTATTATTTATATAGGTAGGCTTATATATTATTTATACATTTACGGTTGTTTTTTTGTCAGCTTATAATTAAAATACAAAATTAAATATATGTCCAAGTAAAATAACAATACTTATTTAAATTAAATTGCATCTTGCCAGTTTTGACAATATCAGTAAAAAAGTAAAAACCAGATGCAAAAGGCAACACAACAGAAGGTCCAAGATCTTATCAGACCAAATGTCTTTTTAATGATTTAATATCCTTATATTGCTCAGTGACATGGAATTATGCAGGCCATTCATGACAGCTAAAGACTAAGGCAAGCTACAGGAAACCGCCAAGCCCTTTCTGTAATCAGAAATTCTACTGAAAGAGAAAACCTAACCTGCGGATAAATGAAAAGCACACCCCTAAGATTTGTAAAAAGTGATTTCAATAGGCAGTGAGAATACATGCCCTCAAATCAGTATTGTTACAATTACACACTCTAGACAAATGTACCCCTCTTGACATGTAGGCACAAAATACATAAAATGCTAAATTATTTAGGAGTTCCAAAAGGTGACTAAGGAGCACGTAAACATTAAATTCAGAGAGAAGTCAGTACCCTGCCCAAGACCCAGTCTGAAAGGGATCCTGGCTCTAAAACAAAACACTTTATGCCTCGGTAGACAAGGGAGTTCCTTTTATTACTTTTATCAGTAATGGCATTAAGAAGACCACAAAGCATCACTCATAATATTCCAAAAAGAAAGGGAAATATTTGTGTCAGATTATTTGAGATGACATCTAAAGAATCCCATCCAAAGGATGTGTCATGATTTAAAACCCACTTCACTCAGGCATTGAAAGTCAAGTTCTGGCACGCAGTGTCTCTCCATCTAACAATTCAGTGTCTTTTCACCTGTCTTTACCTAAAACAACTGATTCCATTCAATGCTATTTCATTAACTTATACCCAGCAGGAAAATGCCTTTATTTATTTTATTTTTTTACCTTGTCAGAATGTTATTCTTCTGGAAAAAAGGCATTTCCTCTTTAGCAATGCTGGGAAAGTTAAAAAGCAGACTCTTAGAGGACGTATCAGACTTGAATTGAAGCTATACACACTTATTTCCATTTCCTATCTCAGGTTTTATTTTAGAGGCTCAGATAATTGCCACTTCAATGCTTTCCTATTATTCTTCCAAAGGAATAAAAAAAACAGTTTTAATATAAACCTTGGCTTCCTTAAGCAAACCTGCTTTGGAAGTACTTCAACACAATTCATACAGTCGCTTAAGACAAAGATGACAGCCTTAATCCCTCTTCTGAACAACTACTTGCAAGGAAAGGTACTAGCCAGGTACTTCCATAATGGCTTTTATTCACTTTTAAACAAAAGCTGAATTTGCTCAGCTAAAGTGGAAACACCTAGGCAGACAGAGGGACCTTTGCCCCGGAGCCGTGACACAAAGGCAACCTGGTGCAGGAATTTCCTTGTAGGCTACGTTGGAGGGGGCCTTTGGTGGCCTACCTGCAGTCACCCGGCAAACACCTGTGAAATGACATTCCCCAGGCATATTATCCTTAGATTTGTGTTTCCTCTGCCATTCATTTTAAATATTACTGAGTGCCTATTATATTACAGATACTGTGCACGAATGGCATAATTTCAAACTACAGATGCAATGGCTTTTTTTGTGTTTCAGAAGGGCACGTTGTTAAGTAGATGCTTAATAGACTTCATATTAAGTCTTGTTTCCATTTTATTTTCCTATTTCTTTGTATAAATTTTTCCAAGTTTCTTTAATGGCACAATCTGAAAAATTCTTTGAAGCTGAAAAGATTGCTAGGATACTTACAAGTAACCCTGTAATTTTTCAATATTGACTGGTAAATGAAACAGTGAAATATTGACTCTATATGAATTCTTTTTTCAAACATTGCATTTATTTTGAAAGTGACTTTTAGAGGCGCTTATGTCTTGTCTGCATTTTAAAGGTGACGGAAGAAAGGACAATCTAACTTCCAATATTTATTACCACTATCACTTACAAAAAAAGAAAGGTAAATTCTAATTTATTTCACCAACTTCTCAAAGATTCTCAAATATCTATGATATCACAATCAATAGAAATAAAACTTAAGTGTTTAAAAGGAACAACAAAGATGGTGAAAGTCTTATATTTGCTATTCTTTCCTCAATGATCTCCCTATCTCCCAAACTAGTCCAGAAGCAGTCTTGCTTTAAATAATAAGGAAAACATGAATTACTATCCTCACTTCCAAGCGTGTGACCTTCTTTGAGTTTTAATCTGTAAAATGGTGACATTATTGCATTATGAGGGGGATTGAAATGACATGAAAGCATCCATCAAGTTAGCATTTCTTTAATTCATGTTCATTTTATTCTGCCTGATTCAGCTATTTCCAAGTTGAAATCATTAAGCACTTCCTTTCTAAAATATGTTTAAAATATACTTGACTTTCAAAAATTAACCTCTTCAGAAATACCTAGCACTAATTGCAGTTACCACTTAGTTTTCCTAAGACTGTCAGAACATATAAAAATGGATGGTTATAGATAAAATCAGACTCACACAATTTCAAAGTAATCTTAAATAAGTAACAGTGCAAGTATGTGATCTTAGTTACAGAGATAGATAAATTTCTGAAAGCTCTAGTTTTAATGTTCAAAGCATTCAAATAAACTGATAGCATTACTCAATACATCAATATGTGGAGAGTCTTTATGAGGATATCACTTTCTCAGATGTATGGGTCACGTGATGTTTGGTTACAACATGTATAATGAATGAATCACCACTGGTGTCCTAGTGGACATTAGGAGACATGATACTAAAACAGAGTTGAGGATATGTTGAATGACTAATCAATATCTAGTCTTATCTCTACATTTTAACATTTAAACAGAAAACATATTACCATAATCTGCAAAATGGCTTCTCTAGGGGCTTGTTTTATCTGGCATGGGAGGGTAAAGGGGAGTTGTTCCTGAAAGCCAGTTACAGAGGACAGCACTTGGCAATTCTGGTAGTTCTCACTAATTTGCGGCTTCCCTTACAGTGGTTTTGGCTGCTGGTGATCAACCATGATCCCAAAAACATTACGTGGAAAACTCTGGGAATAAACAACTCCTAAGATTTAAATGGTGTGTTGTTCTAATGAAATCTCATGCCATGTTGCCTGGGATGTGAACCTTCCCTTTGTCCAGTATCTACACTGTACATACAACACAATAAGGTATTTTGAGAGAGAAAGAGAGAGAGACCACATTCACATAACTCTTATTGCAATCACTTATAATTGTTCTGCTTTACTATTAGTTATTGTTGCTAACCTCTTACTGTGTCTAATTTATAAACTTTATCACAGATATGAATGTATCGGAACATACATAGTACATAGTACTATCTGCAGTTTCTGGCATCCATGGGGGTCTTGGGAAGTATCTTAGGTAGATAAGGGGGACTACTGCATCATGTCCTCAACAGTTTGCAAAGTGTCTGAATATTTTTAAGTCAAATATAAACTTAGCCTTTAATAAGGACACTGATATATGAATAAAGGAAAAAAATGAAAAGATGGTCATTTTAGCTCTATTCTCTCCCAAAATGATTGATTCTATTTTTTTAAATGCATAGTCCTTTAAGGCCAAAGGAAATTGGATGGGAGACAACAGTGATTAAATTTTGGAAAGTGAAAAACAGGTAGATATATAGTCATTGAATCTGTGGACCTGAAAAAGTTCAGCAGGGGTCAAAGCCAAGAAGCAGCCTGATTTACATGAATGAACAACCCAAAAGTTCTGGGACCTGGTGGCATCATATACCTATGGAAGAGGGGATGGCAATGTGGCTAAAAACAAGGACTGGTTGAAAATTATGAAGCTGTCAGACACCCCAAATCCATTTCCTGCTGTGGCAGAAGACCAGCATTTCCTATTCAGATTTCTTTCCTGAACAGAATAAAATCAAGGATTTAAGGATCAGGAAACCCAAGTGAGTTGGGAGTGGTGATATTCTGAATATGGGGGTATGGAAAAAGTAGAATTTTATACTGAATGCTGAGACTCTCAGACTTAATCCACTCAGCTCTCATTTTAGAGAACTGGCAAGCAAGATTACACCCCTAGAAAAGAGATTAAGGAAATCTGGGCACCCTTAGGGAATAGACACAGTCAGTGTACCATACAGTCAAGACCAAGGTTGGCAAGGTCCATCTGCATGTCCATAGCATTGAGTCAGCTTCTAAGTGGCCAGCTCAAACTCTAGACAAAGCCAAGTATTCACCGATGCTTCAGAGGCAAAGAAAATTATGTTTACTTTTGCAAGGCCACAACATTTTTTTTTTTCATCTCTGATGCTCCTTTATCTCTGTGAGTTTATAGGGATTTTACTCTCTTCCCAAACAAGGAAGTAAAGGAAGACAGAGGAAGACCCCAAATCCTGCCAACAAGGGATCAAATGCAAGAACACTTTGAAGGAAACACTGAGGATGATGTCAGAGGGGGACCCCAAGGATGACAGCTGTGCAGCAGGTCTAAAGGGCGACCAGTACAAACTGCAGTCGACCAGAGCATTTCACCAGAAATCGCTTCTGGGGGTAAAATCATTAGAAGTCCTAATGTGTCTGACCACACTGAGAAGTGATTCACACAATTTGAGGAATGGGGATGAATCAGTGATAAATATATATAAATGTATAAATCGATACAGTTAAGCCAACCAAACAAACACCCACGCAGATCTCTAAGGAAAACAAAACAAAACAAAACAGGTCAGAAAAGGAAATGTAGTCATAGTATACTTCATGGGTCAGCTGTGAAAAATGATCACATGGCCACCAGAATGTACACAATGAATTTGGATCTTGATGTAATTAGGGCCTAAAAGAGGATGGGGTGATAGGCAGTACAGGTGTGGTAAAGTCAGGTGGATAAATGAAAATGAAAGCCTCATCTTTTAGGGTATGTAGTGAGTGAAGTTCATAGATAATTTTAAAACCAAAGAATCAGGAACTAGCAACAAAAGCATATTATCTGAAAGTACAGAGGTCAATTCTAAAAGAATCAGTTAAAAGAACTGGAAGTGCTTTCCTCCCTAGAGTAGGAAAGTAGTTTGGGCTAAGGAAAGTTGGGGCAAGGGTTATTTTTGTAAACCTGAAAAATATTTGCTTTTAAACTATCTGCAATTGTAACTCTGACAAAAATTAAAAATTATAGGTAAAAAAAGAGTATGAGGAGCATAAAGACTATTTCTTAATGGTTGGAAGTATCTTGTTTTACTGACAGTGTCTTATCATGATGTAGAATGAGTGAATATCGAGTCTAGAACTGCGCCTCAATGCTGGAACTCTGCCATCTGTGAATTATCAGACAAGTCTGGCGTTGAACTAGGAAAGACAGATTGTTATTCATCCTAGTTCCATGGGTAACAGATACTGACAGTTGACAAAATTGATAGGCTTTAATATATAGCTTAGGAAAGTCGGTACAATAAATGCAAGTACTGAAAATTGCAATCTATCCATCTGATTCTCTGAGAAAGTCCCATTCTTTTTGTAATCCTGAAAAATAGAGAACACATGGGTATGTTAGCTGTTAAATATGCACGCAGAGTCTCCAATCTGTTCCATAAAATACTCATGTTTGTCTGAATACGAAAAATATTTCCCCAACATCTTGTAGTAAAGCTCTCTGCATCTTGCTCAGTTTACAGTGTGGAGCAAATTCTAATTCAACGTAGGAACGTTCTGTATCAGCATCTCCAAGAACGTCTGATGAAATGCAGATAACTGGGCAATACTCCAGACTGAGAGAATCATAATCTCTGACATCTGATAATACGCATTTTTAATAATCTCTTGAGAGATTTTTATAATATATTTGATATCAAATTTATACTAGCTAACTCCCAGGGTTTTTGTTTGTTTGATTGCTTGTCTTTTTTTTTTAATCTGTGCTATGACATCCCTCTGCTCTCAATAATTGCCTCTTCTCAAAATATTTCCAAACCACTGACATGACACTTATTCACAGACGGTATTTATATAGGTATGTATATTTTTTTCTCCTAAACAAGGTTAAGTTCTTAGAAACCCAGAGTGACACCAAATATGTCTTTGAGTACTTTTACAACAAACTGGCTCATCAAATATTCTTCAGTAAATGTTGAAAGAATTAACAGGAAAATAGACGGGTATATTAAAGGAAATGTATTATTTTATTATTTAAATTACAGCAAACTTACTTCTGGAGAACAGTTCTCTCCACTGGGTTTAGATTGCCATATTAACTCTAAGATTTTTAGTCTTTGTGGCTTTAGATATAAAATGTGAGTCAATAAAATGTCTAGCTTCAATTAGTCTCAATTCTTATTTACAACATCTGTGTATATCAACTAAAAATGGTCTGTCTGCCCTTCACCATTTCTGCAGTGGTACCAGCTGTTTTTTTCTTTCTAACTACAAATCATACAATCTGTGAAATTCTTCCTTAGATGTTAAGGATTTACTGGAACAAAAAGAATCAGGAGAAATGGAAGAGGGACCATGATCTTCACATGAAAGCAGCAACGTGCCCACAGGTTGGAAGTTAGGTGGAAAAATATATTAAACAGCTCTTAGCCAAGTAAGTGTTTAGTCTCTTCAGCAATTGTATAATTCATTTGATGCAATAAAATAATGTCACTCCAAGACTTCCTGCATAAAATAATATAAGTACATTGTACATTTTAATAAAATCTAATCATTCAAAGTGTTTCAACTATAGTACTGACATACAGTACTTGAAATACTTCTTTCATTCTCTACATACTACAAAAAATTCTAAGTACTAATTTTTTTCTTAATTCTCTTTTAAGGTAAATACAAATATATTTTGAAAGTTTTAAACATAAGTTTTCACTTCCTAAAATCTGTTTAGTATAAAGAGTAATATAGCAATGTGGAAGTTTTTGTTATAAAGATTTATAATTTTTTTAAAAATCTTCAGTACATTTTAACACTGATTTTCTTTCTATGGGATTAGCATTTTGATATTGTTGTTGGTGTTTTTATTCCAGGCAGGCCGCCTTTTTTTCCCCCTTAAGAAAGTAAACCAATAAATTTGATGCCTTGTATGAGAGTTAGTTGGAATTTTTCTTAACCTGAACAAAAAAGCAAATTTGGCGTTCAGTTAAGACTTTTCTTTACCTGATATTAACAGTAAAATAACCTGGCAAACACTAGAAGGGATGGAAAAAATATCCGCCCTCCTCCTTTCTCCCTCCAACTTCTATGTTCACTGAGCTGCTTTGTTCTCTGCATCCTGCATAATTAATAACTACTTTGGCAATCAGTCATGCATTCCTTAATGGCACCTCAGGCATCAAGTGTCCTGGTAAGCATCCCCCACAGAAACCAAACACCCTTCTCCAGGCGCACTGGCTGGGCACTGACTTAACTCTGGACAAGTCATTTACAAAATCACTATTAAGGAAAACACAGAGTTCAGGCTATAAAGTAGCTACAATACTTACATATTATTCTCTAATATCATATAATCTCTTTAGAGATTGCATAAATAAATAACTTTACTAACAAGAATTGAAATAGTGTGATATCCAAACAAGTGTCACTGATTATACATATTAAAAAAGAAAAAGTAAAATTATAAAAATAATTGACAGATGAGTTTCACTGGATTATTGTTAGTCTTTAGTTCATTCATCACCCTACACCCCTTTCTCAGGTACTAAAGAAAAAATAAAAATATATGGGGTAATTGGTATGGTCGGTATAATGTTTATTGCACGTAATCCAAACTAATCTATTCACTACATGGAAAATAACAGTAAACAAATTGTTAAAAATATTATGTTATTACTTTGATCAGAAAGCTTAGAATAAAAATCAATAAATTCAATAAACCCATTTTAAAAGAAATCAGTTAACCATCTTTCAAAATGTTAACCAGATTGGAGGGAGAAAGAGGAAACCCTCCAATTATCTGACTATTTAAAAAGATATATAAATATAAGTAATATTATACTCAAGAAAAGTAGTTCTATAAAGAATAAAACTACTAAAATGTTCAGGTTTGGATATGCATATATATATTATTTCAAAAATACGTCTAGTTTTTTGAAGTAACTGTCTGACAAAAATATGCAATAGTTTTTTCCATTAAGGCTGAAATTTTTCAAAAGATAAAACTTTTAATAAGGTGTTTTGCTACTAGAAGAAAAAAATTACTTTTTCAGCCTTTGTAGGTTTCTTAACATTCTTAAATAATGGTGCTTATGCTACAGCACACAGAGTAAAACATACACAATCTATTATAAATTACTCCAAAATTAAACAAGAAATTTTCTTTTCTTTCTAGGAGATCTGCTGGGCTCTCAATGTGTGTGGCCGCCAAACAGAAACAAGCTTGCACTGTTTTATTTCAGTTTTGCTTCATTTCTTCCCAAACAATCTCTCACTGCTAATCTACCAGGTCTTTTTTTTCCTCCTCTTTGAGCATGAAGGAAAAAAAAAATCAAAGACATTATTAACTCCTTATGCTCAATCATAAAACCTGAATATATATGATTTGGCATCAATTTACATAGATGTAGAAATTTTTCATTATTTATTAATGGGGCATGACTAGTGAATATATGTATTTTCATAAATAATTCTTGAAAATAGCATTAAAATGCTAAAATATTTAACTTCTGTAATAAATCTAGCACTATTTTTAAGGTACATAAATCTAGCTATAATTTCATGTAAATATCTTATGTTAAAGGTTTTTCTAAAGTTCAACATAGCTTATAATATCAATCTGAAAAAGTAAAATTGAAGGATAAATTTTACCTTATTCTAAGGTACCTGGGAATCAAGAAAATGATACTGAAATCATAACATTACAGGGGAATGCATATATGTGTATAAAACAAATAAATAATCTTTCAATATTAGATTAGCATTGCTTTATTCAGAATAATATGTAATCCCCTTGTTTAACTATATGCTCTCTCATTTATTAGTTCAGGGGGAAAAAAGTAAATCATTTTAGAAAGGTGAACATAATTTTTAATGGCAACACTGTGCAAAAACTGTTCCCAAGAATTTTAACTAATGTATGGTAATGAGAACCACAGAGCCTTACTGGTTGAGAAGAATCAAAATTTATGCTCTCAAAGAAGGCTGCAGAGTTATCTTCCTTACTTGCAAAATATGAGAAGCATTAAAATCAACTTTCTCCATAATTATCCCAGGAAAAACAATGTGACTGAACTCAGAGTTTTTTCTATGTATGAATAGATGCAAAATATTCATTAATTACAAAAAGCAAGTAAAGATCACTATATGCATTAATAGTTATTATAAATATGCATTAATTTAAGTAGCCTAGATATCTGGATGTTCCACTCATCATCAAAACAGAAGAAACGAACACATAAACAAAGTGGTTCAGTTCTTTAAGTAGAGCAAAAATGTGTTCTTGCTAATATAGCCCAATGTATCAGGACCAGGAGAATATGGCATTCTTCAGTTTTCTAGTTTACGTATCACCACGAACAGCAACCTAGGTGACACAGTAAATGAGAAATCACTGCGGCTCCACTGGGGTATAGACACCTCAATGGCTCAAACAGCTGAATGTCTATGAGACGTTAATGAGCAGCTGCAACGTGTGTCTGGTATTATCCTACACATTCCGTAACAAACCTCAAAGTAGGAAGTTAATAGTCCACTCATAATTTGTGGTCAATATCATTTTTATTGTTACAAAATTAAGAAACCATTGTGGCCAGTGGTCCCTAAGGTCCTATTTGGCAGTGATGGGTTTGCATTGAGACCTTTGCCTCTGGGGAACGGGGTGTGCTAAGCATGAAGTTCATCCTTGCCAAAAAAAAAAAAAAAGTATCAGAGATGACAGGGTGCGGGGGAGGGCTTGGAAGGGCACTTGCCCCTAAGCAAATGACACAAGAACTTTTAAGTCTCTTCTGCAAAAGGCAAAGTTTCTTCCCTTAGGCTTTCATTCATTGATACACAGATAAGACTGATGGATTGCTGTCCTGTTAGTAATAATGTTGGGGAGAGTGGGTGGAGGGGATGTCATGTAGCAATACACAATGATAATTCAAAACTCTGCAGGGCTTAAAGGCAAAATCACATCTTCACTCATCAAATCTTTCTGTGGGCAGTTATTGAGTACAGGATGATAGTAGTTGTATGGGAGGAGAGATGGATCTATAGAACCAAGACAAAGGACAGGTGAAGAAATGGCAGATAAATTGTCAAAGTTAACTCAAACCCAAAAGAATGAAAACTTCTGAGACTGTAAAACTCATATATCAATAAGTACTTCAAAAAGCAATCTGGCAAATTAAAATCACCAAGGCACACTTATTAAGCTATGTAGCACCCTACAGGCATGGTCTCTGGTTCCTTGCAGCCCCAAGTCTACTGCTTTCTTAAGCATAAGGCACTTTAATAAGATCCCCTATGCAATTTCTCCACATGTCTTCATTTTCTGCAGCCAGTCGCAGGTCAATTTAGTTCCCATGCAAAGCATGTTCCCATAGATGCCAAGACAGTGTCAATTCACAGCCCACCAAAGTCCATATTTACAATTCATCAAACTATTTCAATAACTATACACAAATGTACTGACTTTAATTTAAATGATGTAATCAGTGATACACATTTCACCTAAAGTCTCTCAAATTCAAGCAGTTTCTAGTGTTAGTCACAATAAACCTCAGGTAACAGTTCAAACCCAGGTGGCAGGGCACTTCTTGTTCAGGAGGATGGATGGCACTTACCTTAGATCCTCAGGGTTCTTTATCTCATCTAAAGGCTCATGAATCTGATACACTTACAGATAACAACAGTGTCAGTGAATCTTCTGTTAGTTAGGCTGGGGTGAGTGTGCTGTATCATCAACTCAGCATTCCAACATTCATTCAGAACCTATATTGTACTTAGAACTATCTAGGTAATACAAAATAAACTCTCTTTGTCTCTATGTATTTTATTTAATCCACATAACTTCTTGGGTTACATAGGGGAAAACCCACATGGTCATACCATCAGAAGAGAACAACCCTTGGTGTCAGCATATATACATTTTATTCTTCATGTATTATTCTGTAACATGACAATAGATTGTTACACATATTTAAATATAATATGAAGAGAGCAATTAAATTAAAATATGATAATCTCGGCTTCAAGTTTATTTTTGCCACAGGTTTAAAATAAATAAAACCTTTGCTGTGATATAAGACCTACCATTATGATTTTATGGTAAAATTTAATTGTTTTAGATTTAAATATTTAAGGTTAGTAGATGTGCTAAAACTGAAAATGAAAATGTGGACAATATAGTGAGAGCGATGGGTCCCAAGGCCACCTTAGACTTTAAACAACAAACAAACAACAAAAAACCATAAATTCTGTGAAGCATGATACTCTGGAAATGTTTAAAGCAGAGTTTTAGTGGTTTTATTCAAACCACTAATAATCAAATAATCACATTATCAAAGTATCACCTATAAATAGTGTTTTTTTTAAATCCTTGTCTACTATTACTACTTTTCTAAATTAAATATTAAATTTTATTAAATTTAGATTAAAATATTAAAAAAAGTTTTGGAAATTAATAAAGAAAATGGTAGAAACCTATATGTACTGGCAAAGATATTTCATAAAGGAATAGAAATATGAATATTTAAAATAATTTATATAAAGATAATGATTAAAATTCATAATATAATTATAACACATACTTAAGAGATCTCCCCCTTAACTTCAGTTGTACACAATAAATGATTCTACTGTTAGTAAATGAATAAATTATCACTTTCAAACCTCAGTTTGCATTTTATCATTGATTTTTGGCTGTATCTTAAACAATAACTACATTTCCCAAACAGTTACTTAAAATATTCCATAGACCTGAGTACAGACAATCAAAAAGGAAATTTCTGTTAATATTACAATATGAATGTAATAAATAAAATTAAGCATTGATTTTGTATGTTCTGATTTGACTCACGAACTCTCATGAATTACTAGCAGGCTGTGGGCATATATTTTATGTCCAGGAATCTATGTGTTAATGCATGTAGCCCACACCATGCCATGTTCCCAACATACCTACCAATCTGCTAAAATCATTAAAGATATAAGTTTTCATATCATTTCAAGTGGTGATACACTTGATTGTACTTAAAAATTATACCAGATGACATCATCATACTTGTATAAATACTTCTGAATTACTATTATAAGTAGAATGTGATAAAACATATGAGAGTTTTCATTATTTCTGTTGTGCTACAACAAATTGATACAAATGTTGGAAATAATACATAAAAGACACAGCAATCCTGATACAACTAAAAATACAACAATTATAACCAGACAAAATAGATTTCTTAAATGCCAGTGAGAAAGTCAAAACATTTTTTGGTGGGGGGCAAGCACAAAAGGTCATAAATATTATTCAATCAGAGTAAACATTACAATAAGTAGGAAGACTGAGCTAACTACTTTTTGAAATATATTTTATATAAAACATTGATTTGAAAAGGATTCATATTTAATAAGTTTACCTTTCTCCAGAAAAAGATAAAAAGAAGTATGTTATATATACAATTTGTAAACAACTAAAGGACTGAATTTTGGTGGGTTCAGGAAAGCATGATGCCACCTTACTGGAGTGGAAAAAGGAAAACATTATGTAAGAGCATGGACTTTTAGGCAATACAGACATGAATTTTATTAAAATGGCACTAATATCAGATAATGTGGGCTTTCTAGCTCTGCAATGTATTAATTTCAAAAATATATATATGAATTTAAAATAGGAATCATCAGAGTACTATGTAAGCTTGAAATTTTACACCTTTAAAGATGGAGTAACATTTAGCAAAATGCAGAAGACTATTATTGTATAAGAAATGGTCACAAAAATGCTAGAAAACAAATCATTTTTATGATTTAATATGACCATACTTAACATTAATTCAGGAAGACTTTCTGTAATCCAAAATTAGATGGTGATGCCAGTGAGAAGTGTAATAAATACACTGATTACCTTGATTTGTTCCAGAGAAAATTCTGTCTACCCTGTGTGCCTATGTGATTTCACATCAACAAGGAAATACCCGGTAGTTAGTTTGGTGGGGACAGGTTTGTTACAATCTTCTAAATCTTGTACAAAACATATTTTATTTATTAATTGATGAGGTGCTTAACACGGCTAATGACCTACAGTGATGAAATTCAAGTAGCAATAACTAGAGTGACATTTACAAAAAAAAATAATCAAACTAGAGAAAGTCTTTTGTTTTGCCTGATTCTCCTGTTTAACGGGAAAGAAAAGTAAACAACTGACTGAAGTAAGCAGATGGCTGAGTGGTACTTACCGGCATGACAATGTTGTAGTGGATGCAGAACCCCGGTTCAGAAGGGAAATATTCATCAGATACAAATCTTATCCTGATCTGATTTCCTTTAGAAATCTGTTTTCCTGGTACAGTCCCAGAACCACACCAGCGCCCTAATACTGTTCCATCACTGGGGTCCTCAACTTCTACAAAATCATACCTGCAAAGAGAAAAAGAGAAGAGACATAAGGTCCTAATTTGTCCATTTGACAATTCAAGTTCCACTTCTGAGGTGCAGTAAATCTATGGACCATGGCTATGAGTTTATCTCAGATTTAACTGGTAAATTTAATCAAATATTCCAAAATAAGAGACATACTAAAAATGCATCCCAAATAAAGAAATACGAGTCTTTTATCCTAAGGCCTCTCATTTTACTGTTGATGAACTTCAAATCCACTGAAGAGCCATCTCCAAACTTAAATATTTTGTACGAAGCAACCATCTCTGACATTGAATTCATGAATTATTCAATTTAATTTCCATTTGGACGTGACAGCCTTGCTCCACTCTGAATTCCTATTATTACTGTCCATTACTTTCTGACAGTGGCTCTTTCATCCTGGTCAGGCTCCTTGGCTCCCTCTGCTCATCTGTGATGCAATGAGATCCACACTTCTCCAGAGCCACTTCATCACAGACACATCTTTCGAATCTCACTTTGTACTGCACTGATGAGACCTGTACTGTCCGTGAGACCTTTCTGGGTGTTCTCGGCTTACCATCATCTTTCTGTTTTTGATAGAAACATTTTCAATTTTAAATATCGATCCATCGTCTTACTGAAGCTGTTAAATCCTTGAAGAAAGGAATCAGTTCTTACATGCTTTTATTCTACATTGCATTACATACAAAATCTTACACATAAGAAATCATGATCATTTTTTGTAAAACTCTAACTTTGGTGTGGGAGGTTTAGAGAAGTGGTAGTCATCAAGAGCAGTACTGCCCCAGTAGAGAATGTTTCAGAAGTTTGCCCCGGCACTTTAGGTTGTCTCAATGACTGGGGTGAGGAGGGCACATGAAATATAGTGGGCGAGGTCCACGGATGTTCCACAACAGGAAGTCCCAGAAGTGAGTATTTGCCCCACGCCCTCCAAGCTTGACAAGGAGTCACTGGACATTTGTGTAGATGATATTTCTGCTATTGTTCATCTGAGTCTCGAACCCGATGTTGCCTTACATGCGAACACAAATATGTATTGCAGTGTAAACTTTACTTTAAGCCAACTTTCCAGAAATTCAAATGAATAGAAGAAAGTTTCAATACTTTGGAACTTCACCAAGAGTTACTCACTATTTTGGAAAAAAACATATCAGTAACAGGTACACTGCTTATACTATTTGCATCATAATTAAAGCAATTACATATACTCATATTCGTCTACATTAATAGCTGTCATTACCACAATGATTCTACATAAAAGGTGCAAATATATGACTACTTCCTTTTATTTTTCTAGTGTAACTATGCATGGGTATTTATGTATTTAAATACTTTATTTTAACATAAGTTACTTTGTTATTATATCAGTTTATATAGTATGTAAGCCACTATTTTTATCTTTAAAATGACTGCACACATAAATAGATGATTACTTATATTAATTATATTTCAGAATACTAAATAGAACATTGCAAAACTTTTGTTAAAGAACAAGTCTGACAAGGTTGGAAAACTATCAGTGGATTTTTTTAAAAGACTAAATTCAGTAGCTACCATATAACTAAAGCATATATTTTTTGTGCATTATTGAATTTACAGAAAAAAAAATTGTTGAAAAAGGACAATGTATATAATGAGTCAATTATGCTTATAAATCATTGTCCTAGAGAAATATCCAGATTTCTCTTGCGGCATGTAACTTCACCTTTTTCCACCTATTTTTCCTTATCCTTAAGTTGAGGATAACTCACAGGGATACTTTAAGAAAGGAAAATGGGACAGTACATGTGCGATGCCTGAAGCACTACTGGCACTCAGTTGCTACTCAATAAAGTTTGTTCCTCACCTCTATGCTGCACTGCTACCTCCCCCCATATACCTGTTCATATAGCCTTGGGAGTTTGAAAGCAATAAATAAGAAAACTTAAATACAAAGGAAAGAGGTTGTTTCTGCTGGATCATGTGACAAGTCTGGTGTTATAAATTACAAGTGCATCAGCCAGCCCATATAACCATTGCAGGAATTTTGGTGTGTGTGTGTGGTGGGACCAGAGAGGGATGAGGTCAGAGGTAAGGGAGTTGGGTAGAATAGACATAAGTAGTTATTTTAGATATACCTGTTATAGAAGTTGATAACTACCACTTTAAACCAAAGGGTAATTTTTTATATCAAGATTGTTTACTTGTGAAACAAAGCCTCTATTCATAAGAGTATCCGTTTGTTCTGTGCCTATCTGATGTAGGTTACCACCACAGCAAAGTTTGCAGAGAGCCAGCTTTCAGGCCTGGTCAATCATTCTATAAGGATTTACAAGGGACTGACTTGGTGTAAAGTGTTATGCTCAATTCTCAGGATACAAAGATAAAAGTATACCTTCTTTAAGCTCATGGTCCATAAAACATTTTGGTGCGTGCTCTAATAAGCAAATATAGGGAATACTGTGGAATCCTGGCAGAGTGAGAGTAATTCTATACAGTGAGATTAGGGTCAGCTTACCAGGAGACATTTGGGCTGTCAATGAATTGTGATTGACCAGTGGTGAAAAGCGGGGAAATGGAAATGCGTTCTAGCGAGAGGTACAATACAAAAGATGTAATAGAAGAATGAGGGGGCCAGGCGTGGTCAACTGTGAAGAGAGGATGAAAAACAAAGAAGGAGACAGAGGTCAAGCTGGAAAAATGGGTGTAGGTGAGAAGGTATGTCTGAGTCAGATGTTTGAATATTATTTTGTAGGTCAATATGGCAAACAGGTAAGCACAGTTTTAACAGGAAGTATTTTTTTAATTAAGTCAACATTTTTTAAAAAGTGAACTTTCACTGAAAAATCTGGGTATCCAGCTTTTTTTTTAATTTAAAAATATGATAATAGTTAATATCATTAGCCCTTGTGTGACCACGAGGGCTCAGATCTCCAGAAGTGGTGTCAGCTCCAGGAGAGGGGGCAACTTTGTGTAACTTATGGTATTATCCCCAGCACTTGTGGGCCAGGCACATAGTAAATATTGAGTCAGTGCTTGGTTAATGAAGAAGTGAACACTGACCCTTCCTTCCTTCATACCAACTGAGGCAGAAACCAAGGGGAAATAGCTTTCAATGGCACATGCTCTTTCTAGTTTCTAAAAATCCCCATCTACTTTCTACACTGTTAAAAAAAAAGTTCCCAGGTCTTCATTTATTTACCTTAATGGCCCATGCAGACGTCTAAGTTTGTCACCCTGGCAGCATATGAGGCACAGCTGGGAAGTTTCAATAGGGGAGGAACACAGAGCCATCACATACCTGAGGAATGCCCGGAAGCAACATTTCAAGAGTGGGTAGAAAGGAAAGGCCCTTTACAAAAACATCCGGAAAAGGAGCAGCAGGGAAACAAGAGGAAAGCCACTGTGAAGGGTGGCCCAGGACGAAGGGAGCCTGCCTACTGTGAGCAGAGCTGGGCAATGAAGGAAGACCAAAAATTGGGCCTTTATGAAGTCATGTGCCAAAAACTGCTTGGGCAAGACGCATAGAGCCAAAATGTTTCCTCACACCACTTTCAAAATAACCATTAAAATTGTTCTAATAGAAGCTTTAAAAAAAGTATACCATATGCAACAAATGAAAAACTAACAATTCCCATAATCATTTATTTTACTATTGTAAATTAAAAAGGAGTTTTTGACCATACATGGAAACATCAGGATTGTAAATGTTAAGAATTCATTAAGGAACAAATATATCTTACAGTTGGTCTTATCTAACTTATATCTCCTGATATAAAAACCACTGTCATGCAAATCAGAGAATGACAGGTAGATTGTCACTCTTTCATGGAGGCTTCTACTAAATTTGATGCTGTTAAAAAAAAGCTAATCTTTATAACAATTTCTGGATTTGCAGGTAGACAGCTGGCAATTAATTCTACATGCTCCTGCAAGTCTGGCACATACATTTATCAGAGTACTTTAAAAACTATATAGTTTTTCATTCCATGAAGGTTAAATGAAATGAACCTCTAAAAAGTGCTATGTTCTCTGCTTATAAAACAGTAGAACCTAACATGTACCACTATTTGTTTTATGGTAAATTAGGCATCTTAAGATTTTTTTCCTCAGAAGTGGTATCATGTAACACCCAGTTCCTCTACCATCAATTTTTATGGTTACGCTCAGTAACTGTTTAGATGTCTATGGAATTGAAAATTATTAATCATATCATTATTTACTAAGCTTAGTTTTCCTTCTTAATCAGAACAGTAAATCTTCTTGCTAAAGAATATGGTTACAAAAATAGCACTTCTTTTACTTAAATTTTATTCCAGATCATGTATGATGGACCAAGTGAAGATCTACCTGGAAAGTATTTGCAGGTCTAATTGTTGCTATTGTGTCTTCAAAATACAAAAGAACAAAACAAAAACCATTGCCAGTTGATAATATATTTCTTTTTAACTTGTTTGAGAATATACTGTGGTTGGAAAAAGGCTAATGCATTAAATCCAGTCACCTTCCCTAAAAATTTAAAATTTTCGGGGGGTTTTGTGATAGAATACCACTTGCAGAATGTGGGATTCAATACAGAAGTTAGATGGTTGATATACTATAACATAGTCCAAATCATCAAGAAGGAAATGGGCAGAAAACAATGACAAAAGATTATTCTATAGGCTTTAGCCAAATGAAAGGGAGATGATAAAACCATATGACACAGAAGAAGCGAAATCACAAAACATAATCATCCTTAAACGCAGAAATCTGCACATTCCCAGATGACTGTTCTGGAGACAGAGTAATCTCAAAATACACTCTTAGGTATTAATTTCCAACATGCACAATTGCTCACATCAGTATTTAAAGGATTTACGAAACTTATTTTACGAGCCAATCAAACATCACTTTCTCACGGCAACATGATACACAGCACACAGCACTAAGTGGTTTATAATGATCACTCCCTTTCTCTAACATACCCCTGGGGACCCAGGAGGATTTATGTTCTTTTATGTTTAACAAACAAGTCTGGTATTGTAGACAAAATTTTCATTCTCATCTGGGAATTTAAAAACTGTGAGGCCAGGAGGACTGCTTTCATACTCCTAAGAACTATAAGGAGCATACCAAAGAAATAAATTCACTGGTAAACATAATTGTCAGACACCCAGCTTCCTTCAACAAAAATAAACCAACCCTGAAAAACAGGCTGTTTCCAGTTCATACTAACTAAAGCTCTGTCAATTAAATCTACCCCATGAGCTATTGAGTCTGACTGTAGAGTGAAACCCTGCCAACCAATAGATGTGGATCTTAGAAAGGCTCCCTCTGCAAGTGTCGGCGGGTGTCCGAGCTTATTGGGAAAGACAATGAAATGAATAGGATGACAGTTACTCTACAGTGCTTATTATTGGCTTAGACTTCAGTTTAGCAGAATACCCTTCATATACAGAATGTACATTTTAGATCCCTATTTGGACACCAGAGTGTTTATCCATGCTTGAACTTACATTGAAGATAATTTTTAAAAATAATAACTATATTAATTGCTTTTTATACATTAACTCATTTGATCCTCACCAAACTCATAAAAAATTGATACTGTTATGGTGCCTGTTTTATATTTTATAAAATACAGGAAAGTGCCTGGCCAAGATCATAGCCACTAAATGTATGGCCGAGGCTTCAATTTTGACAGTGAACTCCAGAGCCCACGGTCTAAAGTGCTAAGTGACACTGTGCACTATATTTAAAATACACATGCATGATATTCGCTTTATTTTAAGGCCTAACTGCGTGTCTTTGTTCAAATTGACCAAATGGACTTGTTCAATGGCTGCAGGAACATTAAGAGTCATTCAGATAAAACCAGTCAGTCAACCTGGTAATTGGGGCATATACATTTTACAAATATTTATTTTAATTAAATCGATAATCATAAATAAATAATATTTCTTTTTAGGCACTAATTCTTTATGGAGAGTTGTAAAGCTGTGTAGGAAATGTGGAAGTCAAACCAACAAGCACACTCCAGGGGACCGAATGATGACACAAGAAGGAGTGTTCCTCACGAAAACACGAGAGTGCTACCTGTGAGACACCGTTACATTGTACAGAGGTAGAAAATTAACACATTAAACTTATCTTATTACTGAATAAGAATTCTTCAAAGTTACAACCCATAATTCAATCTACAAAGCTACAAAACGAAGAAAAACAAAGTGTGAACTGAAAACTAACTAAGACAAAACCTCGAAGATACATTGAAAAGCAAAATTGGAATTTAGAATTGAAACCAAAAGCTGCTTTGCAGAAAGGACAGTGAGGCTGAGAGTGAATGAGACAGAATATGAATCAAGGATTTATATCTGAGTACTGAGAGAGCAGGTAGAATCACAGGTGAAAGTGTATTTAAAATGTGTATGTTTGATGTAACTTCATGCCAATTAAATCTGAAAAGCTACATGAAATTAGTGACTTACTATAAAAGTAAATTATCAAAGTTGACTGAAAATGCTGAAACAACTCTAAAAGAAACTAAAATGATTGTCAAACATTGATAAATGAAAAAGCAACAATAGTGTAGGATTTATTTGAGAGTTCCATTTGACTTTAAAAGAACATTTAATTCCAATTTTATATAAGCAATTTTTAAAAAATTAAAAATGACATATCTGCCTAGCTAACAATAAAATAAGTTGTCCTAAATCTTGTGGATACAGTTAATGATACTGTATTATATCTTTCAAAGTTGCTAAGAGACTAGATCTTAAGTGTTCTTCCCACACCAAAGAAACGGAATTATGTGGCATTATGCAGGTGTTAGCTAACTCTACAGTGGTAATCACATGGCAAGATGTAAGTGTATCAAATAAACACGTATACCTTAAACTTACAGAATGTTATATATCAATTATATCTCAAAAAGGCTGGAGAAACAAAAATCCCTAATAAATGGAAAAAACCTTGTAACAAAATTCCTTCAAATGTCAATACCAAACATTGCAAATTAGAACAATTTTCACTCACAAATTGAGGATTGAAATGCAAAAATCCCAAATAAAATTTAATCAAGTATCATCTATCATTGGATTAAAAGATACAGTACTTCACGACAGAGTGCAGATTTAGTTCATGAACATGAGGATGTAAAAATGACCTTCTGGAATATTAAAAGAAAACTACATGATCATATTAAGAAATTCTAAAACAACATGATAAAATCAACTACTTAGACAAAAACTGAGTAAACTGAATAGCAGAACACTTTCAAATCATGGTATAAAATTATTTAACAGAAACTAACTGCAGGTTTTAAATTAAAGTCATTCTCATTAAAGTTAGAACAAAGATTGGGTTGGCCACTCTCACCATTATTTTTAGTGTTTTAGGGGAAGGCTGTAGATATTTTAGTAAGACTTGAGTGAAAATAAATATAGAAGAGAAAAATGACTCTTAGTTGATAATAGATTCCCTTGAGAACAGACTAGGTAGGGTAAGCCCAGAGACTGGAAAAGCTTGGAAATAATCCTGTGCGGGATGGGGTGGCCTGGAGTTTGGTAGGGGAGGTGAGGGTCATGGAACACACTATATGTATATATTTTGAAGGCTGACCTGATGATACAAGTTAATGTGGGGTATGAAAGAAAAAAAATGACTCCAGAGTTTTTGACTTTACCAACCATCTGGAAACAAAAAAGAATTTAGTAAAGCAACTAAATATAGGATCAATATACAAATATCAATTGTTTTTCTTTATGGCAGCAAAAAACAACTGAATAAGGAAAATATCTTTCATTGTAGCACTATAAAAATGCATAGTAGTAAAGTTAACCAGTAAGTATAAACACATTTGAGGAAACACATACAATATTACTAAATGAAAAAGGCATAAATTTACCATATTTTATGCAAATCCTGACAAAGCTGCTAAAATATTTGTACTAAGTAATAATCATACTAATACAGCAAACATTACGTAGTACATGCTATGTACCAGATACTAAATAGTAACCCAATCTTTTCCATAGCCACAGTTTTTATACCCATATTATAGATGTGAAAACTGAGGTACACAAAGGTAGTGTAACAAGGCAAAAGTCATTACAGCTAAGACTAACAAAGCTAGGCAGGAATTTTGCTTTAGACTCCAGAGCTCATATTCTTAGCCATTACACATCCTCTCTCTAGTTAAACAGGACACAACACTGCCTACTCAACTCAATATGCCACTACTCATAATCCACCATTGGGAATTCTGATTTAAACTCTTCAGAACTTCTTTAAAATGAGGAAACTATTACTTAGTTCTAGTGAGAACTAAATAAGGGAATGCATATAAAGTGTTTAGAATAGTCCTTAACAAATAAGCTGCTCACCCAGTGGCTGTTTTGTCCATTTTTAAATTGTTATTATTGTTATCATTGCAACCATATACACAACCCATGAAAGACTCCGCCCAGTAAAAGGGTGGACCCTAGAGCCACCCATAGAGCAATAAGTTGTGTGGATCACTGCTTTTGGCTCAGGGCAGACCCCAGGCCCCTTGGTGCTTCTTTCCTGTGGGAATATCTGTCCTGAATATAACCTTCCTGAAACAACAGAAGCATATATATGTTTGCTATTATTAGTAAGTTGCTTTTTTCATTGTAGTAGAAAATGGATTCATTAATAGATTGCAAAAATAATGAAAAAAATTTTGTGTCAATATTTTATATCCTATAAAAAGGCACAATAGTAATATCAACTTAGTGATTGGTATGGGAATTAAATAAATTAATAATATATAAAAAGCATTTGCTCAGCATATTTGCAAGAGTGATCAGTCATTGAAGAGTAGACCTATCCTCAGTCTCTTACTACCTGTATGTAGCTACATATTTTTAAAGAAACACCACCTTATATCATTGTACTATTAAGGAAATAATGTCAATATTTAGGTAACTAATCTATGCCAATTCAGAGACTTAGTATATTCATGTTCCTCTGTAATCTAAGGACCACTTTAGTACTCTTCACTACTACCTTTAATGCATTTTACAAAAAATTCTCATTAATATTTAAGCCAGCCTAGTGAGATGTGGCATGTGACTATCTATTAAATGAACAGTGAGTGAGTCATTATTAGATTAGTAGTAATTAACAGTTCACATGAGTGCTTGACAACACAGGGATTGGCAAAAGTAGGTTTACATTTGTGATTACCTGAAACAGTTTATTCTTGCATTATTATATATTTATTAATTATTGTATTATTTATCATTATTAACTTGCTTCTGCCCACCCCTGTATACCTTTATTGCATGTGCCAACAACTGAACCACTGTAGCATTGAAAAAAAGTTGAGGAACTAAATTTAAAAAATGAAGTACACATTCTACTTAGACTGAAGCAAATGTTTTCTCTCATAAATTATCAGCTTGTCATTTTCCCTTCTACCTTAAAACATATGATAATAATAAAAGGAGAGTGTGCTAGTGGAGGTAGGTGTGTATAGGAAAAAGGTAGGACCTCCTCCAGTGCATCCCAATCATTGAACTTAGGATATCTAAGAATATTAAAATAAGAATGTATATATCAAGCCCTGGCTGGCATAGCTCAGTGGATTGAGCGTGGGCTGGGAACCAAAGTGTCCCAGGTTCGATTCCCAGCCAGGGTACATGCCTGGGTTGCAGGCCATAACCCCCAGCAACCGCACATTGACGTTTCTCTCTCTCTCTCTCTATCTCCCTCCCTTCCCTCTCTAAAAATAAATAAATAAAATCTTTTAAAAAATGTATATATCAAGGTTAACTTAAAGGCCATCAAAATTTAAGATTAAGAAGGAAGGGTTATGAATATGTTCTCATCTACTCACCCTCAAAACTGTTCCAGGCATAGGAAACCGAAAATTAACCACTACAGGCTGCTCCTTCTGTGTGATCTCTGAATAGCTGAATGTCATTGCCTGAACATATTTATCAAAGGTCATGACATCATTAATCAAGACCTCTTTGAAGTGTTTTGCTATAGGTTAGGTTCTGTCAGTTTTTATCTATGCTGTATCCTTACTACACTTGCAAATACCATGGTACCGTAGAAATGGATTTATCCAAGGCTAAGGGAAACATTTAAGTAGTGAGATAAAATCTGGACATGATTCATGCAATAAAACACTATCACAATTTTAGACCTGATTTTAAAAGAAAATATTTAAATGGCTGATCTGCACAGCGAATTTTAGAAAGCTCATCTGTTTAGATACACAGATTTACCTTTTGGTGGTCATGTCTATGAAAATGATAAAATGAATATCTTTTAGGATATGCCAAAGTGAAAAGTAAATATTAATCTTTTTAGGATATCATAGAATTTCAGGTATAATACATAAATATTAGTATTAAAAACTCTAAGTATTTATTTTAAGCATTTATATTTATTGAATATTTACTGGAAATTGTTTTGAATGAAGTTAGACGACTAAGCACTACTAGAGCCACCATACAGAAAAGAAAACGAGCTTTTTGACCAACCCAATATATACATATACACACATATATACATGTGTATATTTAGGAAATGAAAATTAAGAGTATAGTGTAGACATAGTAGATGAAACTATACTTATATTGCTTTCACTTTTATATTACTACTTATGTAAATATATATTTACTTTAAGGATGTTCATTATCAATATATGCAATTAATCTTTTAGCATACTTCAAAAACATAAAAAAAATGCAGACTCCAGACATAGAATTAGGTAAAAGCTGGTATCAATTTTTTTTTAAAGTATTAAGAAAAAAACCCAGAAGCCTCATAGACACAGAGAGCTATATGATTACCAGAGGGAAAGGAGGATGGGGACAGGTAGAAAGGGGGCCAAGGGGGAATAAATGGTGATGGAAGGAGACCTAACTTGGGGTGGTGAACACACGATATTATGTACAGTAGACGCATTATAGAATTGTATACCTAAAACCTTTAATTTTACTAACCAATGTCACCCAAATAAATTCAATTTTGAAAAAAAAGGTTTACTTAACAATTTTGAAACAATCAATCTTCACTAGAAAACTGGATTCTGTGGAGACTAAAATAAACTATTTAATGGAAATTTAGTGAAGTATAGACATTAATAACGTCTCTGAGATTTCAAATCTTGACAAAAGAAAAACAATTTAACCTCTTTCATGGGAAATTTAGAATATCAGAAATTAGAGAAACTATTCATCCTATTCAAACCACATGTTACAAGTATGAAAACAACATTTTGATTCTCGTGCTCACTTTTTCCCCCCCACAACAAAAGATTTATGAGATTATATTTTCTACAGAACCTGATTACAGAGCGATGCAAAAAAAAGAAGACAAAAGACTCATTTCTCAAGAAACAAAACAAAACAAAAATCTCCATACAAAAGGAAACATTTCAGATTGTTAGGTGATTTGATCACTGTCCTAAGTCCTGCTAAGGCGATTACTTCATATTTTGCAGCATGAAAAGGGAAATAGGAACTACTAGGCCTCATGCCCAGTTGGCTAAATGCACCTTCCTGGGCAATCTCCAATCTCCTTAGGCTGGGATTTTTTGGCCTTAGGTTTGTTTTATTTTCCTCTTCTCACTTTTAAAATTTTCCTCTTGCTCTGTACTTCTTCCCTTTTCCTGTTAAAATTACCCCTTCAAGGTGCACTAGTAGCCAGGGTTCCTATCACAGCCTTTCTTAGGTTCCTATGCTACCAGAAAATTGAGCAGTTTTTAACAGTTTCAAATATATCACTCACGTCCTGTTCTCTGTGGCTCCAGATGTTTTCTCTTAGAAGTCTCATTCCTTGACAGAAACAAGAGAGCCTTTTGGGTTATCTCATGACTTCTCTTCACATACCCAGAAATTTTTATCTACCTACTCATTACCTCAATTTCCCTCTCTGAAAATGCCAAGAACCAATCATGCATTTCGCTTCCTAATTTTGTTAGTCTTATAAACAAGACTACAATAAAAATGAAGAGAAACTCACCAAGTCATGTGGTAATGTGAGAATCTCTGATTAATATTCTTACTGTAATCTGATAGGACCAAACAAACTAGATGTCATTCGTTCGGAAAAGCTGTGTCAATTATCACACATACAGACCGAATTAAGGCCCCAAAAGTAGCACTTGCAGGGATTTATGTACTCGGGTATCAAGTACAAAGCTATTTACATTTTCACCTAAACTAGAGTTTAAAATGTGAAAATATACATCTAAATGTCTTTAAAATATTGTGCAACATAGGACAATTCTAAAACTAAATTTAGAATATAAGCTTTTTAAAGGTAGAAACTGCATTTACTAAAATCTTCACATCCCCAGACTTCATCTCCTGTGGGGCACCGTGGCATGGACAGTGACCCATTCCATTTGGCTGACACAAGGACCGCAGTATTTCAATCAATGAAGGAAAATAAAAGATAAAGCCACGGGCATTCTCTTGGTGCCCCCACCCCAAACTTCAGTTCAGGGATGTGAAGAAACACAGACAACTCTCCATTCTACTTGTGGGCCTTTGGGCAACTGAGTAATTGCGGGCTACTTAGGGCTTTAGTCATCTGTGAGCCTCAACCTGGGCGAGACAGCATGTTTCACCAGACGGCAAATGTGATCACATTTTTTAGTACAGCAACTCCAGCAATAATATTCCTGTCATAGGTCAAGAACG